>NC_140094.1:3005978-3422449 GCF_964237585.1 Gallinula chloropus
GGTGATGGGAATTGGGGGAAGTCTGTTACTTTCAGGTGGTTACCTGTGGAAGATGATGCCACAAGCTGTTGCTGCTGAGAATGGAGGTGAGTTTAGGATCTGACAGTACAGTGGTGCTGACTTGTTCCATATCCATTGGAAATGGAAGGCAAATGGAAACTCCGAGATAGAGAATTGGAGCTTTTTAGTTTGTGGCAATTATTTTTAGAGCAGTAATGTCATTGCCATTCAGCTGCTCTCGTAAAATGGTCAGAATTTATTAATGACCTACAGTCTGTTTGTGGAAACTTCACAGACACCGGAGTTAAGGAAACTTTCAGTCCGTATGCCATCAGGGATGCTTAGAAAACTTTTCCAGTGCATGGAAAAGTTTGCCAGTCAAAAAGAAGGTCTCTGTCAAATCTGGCATCCTGGTACTACTCCTAAGGTATTTCAAACCAGGAGAAACTTAAGTATAACCAGGGACTGTATTTCCTTTAAAACAGTGCTGAGCTCATCTCATAGCTTAAAAATACCTCTCGTGGAAGTGTGGGATTTGTAGGCCACGGTCTGAAGCGTAAAAAGTCTCTGTGCCAGTTCTCTTCAGTGCAAGGAATTTCAATATAAATGTGGTGATCAAAATGCTTGATCCTATACCTGCTTGTTATTGGGAAAGATGATTAAGATGGTTTTAGTTCCCATCTGTTAAGCAGACAGGTCTCTGGGAGCGGTATTGTGTCCAGGCTGTGGAAATGGTGCACGCCAGTGAAATATCGTGCTTTATTAAAGAGTAGTGAATTCAGAAATATGAAGTATTGCTATCATCACTCTACAGTGGTCAAGTTCTTGACTGTGCTACAATAAAACCATTCCATTTCTCTTTTTCTCTTCATAATGTCCTGGGTTTGTTTTGTTGCACAGCTATGCTTACATTCTTTTTTTAAGCTGAAGTTAGTGAAGCATCTTGCTGATGCTTTTCCATTAACCTTGCTTGGATGAAGATAACAGTGGAGTAACGTAATATTTTTTTTATTGATTCCTTCCTTTCCCTCCCTGAATTGCGAAGCCAACACAGAGAGGAGTGAATAGCTGTTTTTAAAATATCTGTTATGATTAAAAACTGTGGATAAAAGACACTGACAATTTTTCTCTTATTCTGCTCTCTCAGTTGTCAGCTGTTATTGAAGCAATTTAACCTCCAGCTGGGAGGGTGGGCAAGTAGCACCCTCTTGGATCGCTCTGCAGTGTGGGCCATGAGAACAGGGTTGTGGATGGCTTTACGTGGTGCCTCGCATGAGCCAGTTTTCCAAAAGCAGATTGACCTTTGCTGTATAATGTTTTCTGTCAAGTAGGAGATCAGACCTGCAGCCACTTCCTTGTGCTGGAGTTTTCTCCAAGTGTGGGATGAAATGTTCAGTTACAATGGTGATACCGGCTGTTATGCCGGTCGGTGTGCCCTGCGTTCCCCCTCCTGCTTCTTTGATTGAGCCAGGGCTGCCTGTAAACGAGTCTGTAGAAATCCTTGCTGCAACTTGTGGGAGGGTGAGAAAGGGGAGCCCTGAGCATCTTGGCCTGGAAGCAGCGTCCCAGCAGAGCTCGGCCTGTGCAGGTGTAGCCAGCAGGAGCATCTCCTCTGCCTCTTCTAGGGGCAGCTCTACACGCCGGGGCTTTAGCCGTGGGCTGGACTAGCAGAGACAGGTGGGATGTGGGCCCCAATCCCAGCCCTGCAATCAGCCGTTGCTCTAGTGCCTTCAACTGAACAAAAGAGTGGCTAAAATGTGTGCTGACTTAAAAGATTCGAAGTGATACATTTGTCTGCTGGGCCTTCTTCGAGCTGTGGAGGGAAAAATAGAACAAGCTTAGTTTTTCCATAATTTCCCCCCCGTAGCCCAAAGGAGACTACACAGCAGAGATGTCTTCTCTAATCTTCTCTTCCTACCCTGCATTATTTTCTTTCCCTCCTCCTTTCCTTCTGTCTCACAGCTCCCCTCCCCACATGCATGCACGCAGACTTCTGACAGCACACCAGTTTTATTCTCGAGCTCTCTTTTTAGCCCACATGGGTGTCTAGTCAGTGCCTTAGCCCCGGCTAATACATGGGAGTTTGAATAAATGTATAACAGCAGGTAGCAAGTGACTGTTGACAGGGTGACATATTGACTTAATATCTTGTGTTATGCGATATGAAGGATGTGCCTTTTGGTGTGCGTTTTCATTTTAATTTTTTGGTGTGTTTCTTAGGCAGACACTTGTAGGCAGCTTTGAGTAATTGTCTGAAATCATTAACATGTTTATTAAGTAAGGAAGCAGAGTGCATTATCTAACAAATCAATTATGTAAATGCACAAAAAGCATAAGAGATTCATCTTTAACTGTTGCTGAACTGCATCCACTTTCCTAAATTATAGATGAAAGTGGTTTTTTTGTTACTGTGTCTGTGTGGTGTTAGGCTCTGCTTTGCACTCTCGGAGCTTAAAAGTAACAGCAATTAATTGGTGCTATTGTGCAAGAAGTGGGCATTCCTGATGCACACTAATGAATGCCAGTGTGCATACATTCTTTCTATACAGGGAAACAGATGGTCTGTAGTGAAGAACAGAAGTAATCTCAATTGGAGGGTCTGGATGACAAGATAAACTGACAGCGAAGCCCTAGCAATTTATTCTTTCATCTAGACGCTGGGAAAAAATCTCTGGGAAAATCTGTTAATCTCTAGCGCTTTTAGCAGTATGTTTTCTTTCTGGTGACTTCTGATCAAATGAGGCTGTGCCTCTACAGGTTTACCAATCCTCAGCTTCCAGAGGAGGGGAAAATAGAGCTCATCTCTGCGTGTGTGGAAAAGTCACCCCTTTCAATTACAGCTGTATAAATGGTGTGTGTAGGGGACCATGTGGTAATAACAGCACAAACTATACTGCTCTGTTTTCACCCACTGCATTTTCAGTCATGCTCAAGTAGAAAGAGAATACTCTTCTGTGATTCAAGCAACTGTGATTTATCCCCTGCTCTGAAGCATATTGCACAGGAAGACTTACATCTTGTGTCAGGCGTGGGTACGTGTGTGCAAATCAGAGAAGAGGTTATGGATGTGCTTTGCGAGTGAGTGAAGCTCATGGGAGCAATGTCATTCTTCCGTGTTAGCTTCATGTATGGTCTCAAGCTTCTGGCAGGAGCTGGGACCTTTCCAGAGGTTGTCACTGTACTATTATTTTCCTACTATGTCAGCTTCTATGTGTCTTCCACAGAGGTGTGAAAATGCCCACCACAGGGGATGCAGAATTCCCCTATATTGTTGATTCTGCAGGGGCTCATAAATGCTCAAACTGTCTACAGCACAGGTGCCCTGAGAGCACTCTGTATCTTCATCCCTAGTGGAATGCTGGCACAAATAGTTCAGCTCCTTATTGCCATTGTTTTTGTTTCTTGCCTGGTCTTGGGTTTGGTTTGTTCAAGTGACTAACTTCTGTTGGCTTGACAGATCACATCCTATCACCAGAACCTGAGGTTGCCTTCAAGGAATGGAGTCAAGGAACTTTTCTTTCTCCCTCTCCTTTGGTACTCATGTCCTCTCAACCTGTCAGGTAGCCTGAACCTTTCTTTTGACAGACTGTGCACTACAGTGACAGAGTCATTATAGCAGGTATTGCAGGAGTTAACTTGTCATAAAATCAGCAACTATACAGAGCTTAATATGAAGAGCACACGCTGTGTCCCTGTGTTCTGACCACGTTAGATGGAGACAGCTATCACAATGCAATTCACTTTGCTAGTGTGGTCACATATGTCTGAACTGGATATTTGCTGTCATCTGAAGATTTTCTAGAGTGTGTGTTGCTGTGATGTTAGAAATGCAGAGATGTGGTAATTTAGTTGGAGACACTATGTTATATTATTGTACCTGGAAGTAGGATTGGTTTAGTTTCTGATTGAATTTTCATTTGTGAAAACCTTGCTTAAAGACAATGCCTTCCCAGGAATTCTTGGTGTTAAAGCAACAGGGCATTAGGTGTGTCATGTTTATTAATTTTCAAAATTAGATCAATCATGACAGAGCTAACAGTTGTCTGGTTGAGCTGAAAGATGAAGATGGAAGAGCTAGCAGATATCACCAAGGAGCTAAGAGATGCCAGGAGAGATGACAAATGTGGCTGGATGAGCTGAAGGGGGATTGGAAAATTGCAGTCCCAGTCATTGCCTCAGGGAAGCAATAGTAAACCTTGTAGACACTGAAAGTAACATCTCAGGTGAGCGGAAATGGATGGGTTTGTTCCATGCCACTGTCTCTGACTCTTGCTTGCAGTGTCTGCTTCCTCCTCTTTATGAGAAGTTACCATAGGGGAACAAATGCTGTGATAGCTTGGATTTGAAATTTTAGTCATGTTTCAGCTAAAAGGCCAGCTGGAAAATATTGTGCTTGTGCTGATTCTTTCTGCCCTTAGCAGTGTCGATGCTTTGGCACTTGTGGAGAGAGAGAGACTTGAGAATCTTAAGCCTGCAGCATCGAAGAACTTCATCCTCCAATGAGTCACTTAGAAACAGATTCCCATACCTGGGCAGTGGGAATCAACTCGAGGTTGAGAATGGGTGATCCAAGCCCAGCTCTCTGCTCTTCCAGAGACGTGGGGAAAGCAGATACATGAGTGTGATGGTTCTTTGCTGTGAAGCAGGAAGAGCATTCTGCCTTAATGCAAGGAGGAATCCATTGGGGTTTGCAAAGTACTTGGGTGGCTCTGGTAGTAGAGCCAGGGAACTGTTAGACACAGAAGGCACCCCAGATCGTTAGAGTATTTATTGACAAGACAACAACATCACTGCATGAAATGCAGTGTTTTGAATGCATTCAGGTATGAACTATAATCCTTATTACCTACATCTCCTTACTTGAGAGATGTATTTGTCCAGAACGTGGCATTGCTCTGGAAGATGCTGCACTCAGGTTTTTAAGTGGAGATTGCACAATACCCTTGTTTTGCTGTTTTCACAATCTTTAAAAGCTCACTGGTCTATAATAAAAAGAGGGATGGGAACACGTCATACTGCATTTAGTGAAGTATTCCATCCTTTTACAAGTACTTGGTTTTCCAACCTAGAACGAGAGCTGAGTTCCTGAGTGGTGTGAGCTCCTTTCAAAAAGGAGAGCTCACAGAGCTTTTTCAAGTAATGAAGAATGCACTTTGTAGGCTAAATCCTGCACAGGTATGGCACTTCTGCAAAAGTTGATTCAGTAAGTCTGCACAACACCCCCTCGTTGGTGCTATAAATACATCTTTGTGATGAATCTCAAAATGTGATGAAAATATTTTGATATTGTGTTTTTAACTTCTGATACATCTCTTGGCTTTAAAGATAAAAGGACTCACTCCTAGAATTTACGCTCCTCTGATGTGATTAAAACCAGATAGGTGTACTTTAAATAGAATATGCTCTGCATGATGGTAGGTATGGTTTAGTGTTTTTGAGCAGGAGGTTTCTTGCAGTGGAAAAACAGCTTTTCTTGATGAGTTGCTTGTCACTGTTTTCAGCAGCACCTCCTTTCATCTATTATTCATTTTGGAAGACTTAATAGTATGGTTTGGGAGTGGGCTGGTACCAGACACCAGTAGACTATAACCCCTGCAAAAACAGACATCCACAGGGCTCTGAGGGGCAGAGTGGAAATCGCTACAAATGTGTCTTTGCTTTTTTAAAATGAATTCCCCTACCCAGAAAAGAGCCACAATGGGATGTGCTGTAACCCCTGTCCCGTAGCCCCCTGTTTACATGCCTGATTGAGCAGAGAGAAGGATGAGTTTCTGTGCACCTTATGCCCACGTAAGGTATGATGTGAACTGAGACCCCTGTCCTCTAGTGAAAGGAGCAGATCTGTGCCCGCTGTCTGATAGTAAACGGATCATGGAGCAGCATCCAGGAAGACTGCATCCACTGTTTTTCTCTAGCCTGTTAACACAAACTGGGGTGTTTGGGGAAGAAGGTCTGCTGTTTCTTCCCCGTGGTTTGCTGTGAGGTCTGTAGGGCTGCAGTGTGGTGTGCATGTAATGACTGTGAAGTCCTATGTGACCGTGGATTTGTTGCAGTCGCTATGTGCATATAGATGGATGTATTTATAGAAGAATCTCTGTGAATGTGAGAAATAAGCCTTTGAAGTGTCAAGCCAAATATTCTGGGGGGAAAAAAAGAAGATTTCTTGTCTACATCAGAAGCTTGCATTTCATATAGACTTGTCTCGTTTTACCCAAAATATCTCCCCACAGGTTAGGAGAGCTGAAAACAATAATAATAATAATAATAATAATAATGGGGAATGTAGGGGGAGGGAGTGCTTGTGTGTGAAGAGGGAAATAACAAACACCTCTGAAATGTTTTTGTTCCTCCTTACTTAGGGCTTGCTTCTTTCCAGTAGCTTTTTCTCTTGCTTTATTTCCCGTTCTGTCATGGAGCTGCCAGGGAGACAGTGCTGTGTTGCTTTCCCTTCGGCCAGAGCCCTGCAGGTGTCCTACTGGCGAGGAGCAAGTGATGGAGGACAGCTTCCAGTGTTGTCTAAGCAGCAGGCTGGAGCCCCCCCTCCTCATCCCACCCCCCGCCCCCAAGCTCTGTGATGTGATGCTAAGTCAGGCTGATGGGAGGTATAAGATGGATGCGTGCCTCTCAGCTCCCAGCATGGCTGCCACCACAAAACTAGCCTGAGCCTGACACGAAGCTTTTTCTTTGTTTGTTGCTTCCGTTTGGGAAAGAAAAGGCCTAGAGATACTCCAGAGCTACAAGCGGAGGGGTCCACCAGCCTTTCGTTAAGCTGCAACTGTGATATCATAAGAGTAGGCTCAGCGACTTTCAGATAGGGATTAAAGCCAAGGAATGTTACTGAAAGGAGGCTTTTTGCAAAGCAAAATAAAATACAGATGTTTTTCTGAATTAACTCTTCAGTTATGGCAGTGTGTGTGTGTGCTATGTCCATTCCAAAATGGGGAAAGCTGTAGTTTTTACTGTGAGAACTCTTTCAGGCTGCAGTTTCAGGCTGGTAGGTTGCTGCTGGGACTTCTCAAAATCAAAAATCAACCAAAGAAGTTGGTGCTTTCAGTGAGAAATCCTTGCTCTCTGTTAAACAGGCTTGAGAAGTGATTCTCTGCTTCCTTTGCTGCATCTTTATGGTTTGAATACAATATATCCTTGTCCCAATTGAAACAGATATCTAAGTTTTGCCCCAAAAGAAAGAAATCCTGAGAGGACCACGTACAGTGTCTGTATAACCTTCAAAAATATACACTGCAAATAGTTTGTGGTGCTAAGGATGAGAATTCTTACTCTCTTGCTTGTAGGTCATTGCTTATGTAGTGCTTGTTATTTCAGATATTATAGGCGACCTTTCTATTCCTTGTTCTTTTTAATGTAATGTGTGGTACTGAAGCTGAAGGAAGCCAAAAAGGCAAGGGGACTGGCTTAGAAGTGGGACACAAGATATTCTGGTTTTAAAATACCATACACTTTGTAGTATTAAGTCTTTTCATGCTATGATGAAAGGTTGTGTGCTAACAGCATGCTCTGTTAGGAGGTCATTTCAGTCCTGAGCTACTAAATCCTTCCAAACAGTGTGATTTTAAGCAAGGTTTGTGAAACCTAGCCGAGCTATCTGTTGTGCTCTGTATTTTAGATCTGGTTTTTGGTATTGTATATTGGTGGGATCTGTGTGTTTGTTTCAGTTTTATTCTGGACAGTGTCGGTAGAATAACATTGGCATTAAGATATTTCTTTAGTGTCCTGGAGAATTTAAAAAATCAAATTAAATCTTACTGTTAAAGTAGCAATAGGTTGCTAACTGCCAGTATATGATTTGAATAATTTTAGAGATTCAAATTAAGCAAGCAAGAGTGTGGAGTGAAGACGATGTTAAAATAGAGCTTCAAATAGCTGTGAGTATCAATGATTGCAAATGCTTCATCTTTCCATGGAGCTGTCTTGGTTGGACTGGGCCTGCACCTTGGCATTTGAATTGACTTGCGCTGCTGTAGGTAAATGTTAACACGCAGCAAACACTGCAGGCAGATGAGCTGGCTGCCAACAGAAGGGCATTTTTCAAATGTATTGCTGTAGTGTTGAATGAGAAGTGGAGAATATGGTTTCTTTGAGAGATTTAAAATATTAAAGAAGCCAGCAGCAATAAATGAAAGTGTGCCCATTGGTTAACAGCATTTGGCTATGTATCAAGACCGTTTCTGGAAGTAAAACTTGTAACACATAAATTACTGAATACTGAATTACTGCAATGTGTTAAGGATTCTTTTTAATTACAGGATGTTAAGGCTTCAAAAATAAAATTCTTCATAGTTAATCATGGAGTAAAATAACTCCATATTTAGCTGAGCTTCAACTTCATTAAAACTGTTCAAACGCCTGATGGAGCACTAATAAGTTTTGTTCAAAGATAGGACATCTTTGAAATTTTCTGCAAATCTCACTCCATTATCTTTGATACTCCCTAATTGGACATAGCAAGATCTGTTCATGTTGTCTACTGGCTTGCAGCCGTGATATAAGGTGTTGTAAATATATTAATGTATCCTGTTGTCCTGAAAGAAGCAAGTCCAGGCACTGTGAGGGCTATTTCCACAGTAGTCTTCAAGCCCTCCAGGCAATGTTTTATCACAAAGCGAGTACAAAATACGTATTTTGCCTTATATAAATACAAAGCCTCTTTGGGGAGCGGAAGATGGGGGGCAGAGAGAGGGGAATTGGAATAAGCAACGTTCTGACAGCATCAAATCATTAAGGAGGGCACCGCTTCCTAAATTATTTACAGAGTGTGCCATGTGCTCGTCTGTTTTAGAATTGTTAATGTTGGATGTGGTGTTTGTTGTGCACAAATACTTTTCGGTCTCTTTCCTTGAGATTTCCTTTTCCTGGTGTAATTTAGTTACTGGTGCTGTTCGCTCTCAGGAGCTGCACGGATTTGTTTGTTTATTTTACTCCTGCAAAGGAGACTCACGAAGTGATTTCCTACAGACCGTCATCTCCCGAGAAGGTGGGGATGCTGTGGAGCTGACGGAGCAGCGCAGGGGCTCGGTGGTCATTGTCACGACCCCAGGCCCCCCGCGCCGGGGGAAGGCGGCAGCTTTCCCGCCCGGCCCTCGCCGCTCCGGGCGCGGCAGAGGGGCCGTGCTCGGGCCCGCCCTCCTCCGCGGGAGCTGTTACTTTCAGGACCATCAGCTCCTCATCCCCTTTTTGGTGTCCCTTAAAGCGGCTTCCTCAGCAAATACCGAAGTAGCGTTTTGCCCTCTGCTGGGAAAGCGGGTTTGACAAACAAGCGATGTGAGCTGCTGTGACAAACATTCTGTTTAATGAAAACGAGCGAGGCTGAAGGAAAACTTCCCCGGCTTGTAGAAGTTCCTTCTGGGCTTCGTTCTCTCAGACACTGTAGCAACACCAGAAGTTTCTGTTCTCTTCAAGTGTGAGATTATTAATTCCATCCCCCACCCCCCCAATGATATCTATTCTTTTTATGTCAGTGTTGCCATCAGGAATCATCAGTGGCTGTTAGGCTGGGATGAGGTCTTTTGCCTCAGTCCCTTCTAGTCACTGGAGCACACTGAGCCACGGAGTCCTACCCTGCCCCTGTATTTATGGGTCTGACACACAGCGTGAAAAATCAAACACACAAAAAGTGGAAACGGCCTGGTTTCCTCTTCTGATTTGGAAGAAGGCAAAACACTTTTTGCATCTCTAATGTCATTTCAGCTAATGTTGTTGGAAGGCTAATAAAAGCAGTCATGCTTTTACTTTGTTCTTAAATTCAGTTAAGAACAGAATTTTTTCACTGGTGTCTTGAGATGCTGCTCGGATGAGCCCCTACTTACCTGCTGTTACGGATGTGACCATTGCTCCTTCATCTTTATCTCATTACCAATGGCAGTGACTCTGCCAGGTTATTTGTGCTGTCTTTTCATGATGCTTTTTATGATGTTTGGCTGGCCAAATACCTTCCTGCACAACACTGGCAATGATAAAGGCAAGTTTTCCGAAATAATGCATTTATTGTTTTAAAAATATCATTATAGTAGATAAACTTCATGCCTTTTCAGTGGAAACCTTTGTTATGCTTAACTTTCAGCCACAGAGATGAGAAAACATAAAATGCAAAATATTAATAAGGGAACACAGTAGAGCTTCTATCCCTTGTACCCAAGATTCTCTGTTTTACCATCAGTACCACTATTTTATTGAACTTACTCTGAAACAGAGAACCTAATTAACAAACAGCATCAACACAAAGTCCTTGTGCTGTGTTCGCAGAAACATAGTATATTACTGTATTTTTGGGAGTGAATTTTATTGCTGCCCCTGAAGCGCAAAGCAGCTTCACAAGACTTCTCAGACTCTTTCAGTCCTCTTTGATGTAGGGATATTTTTAATTGTGGTTTGAGAGCCCTTCTGTGTTGAGGTGAATTTCATCCTTGGGAGTATTTAGCTGGAAAATGAAAGAGACTGTGCGCTGTGGCTGACATCTGGCAAGGATTGTAGGATTATTTGAGTGAAAATTCTGGTTCATATAGGGAAAAAAGGGCATATGTGTACCACAGAGGACAGCGTCATTGGCGATGTTTAGACATCTGTCTTCTGTTCAAATACCTAGCATGTGTTAGAAGCTTTGTCAGTGTTATTTAGTAGTCGTTGGGTACTGTGGGGAGCCTCCTTGTTACTCTCTTCACATTTGAGACTCCACGAAAGAGACGTTTCAGTCACTGCAACTGAACCGAATTAGCTTTTGTTTCCTATGACGTCTCGTTTTATCTGCAGCTCTGCCCCAAGGAGATAAGTGATTATTTTACTGTATTTTTCTGAAGGAGCTTCTTTGCATTAAGAGAAACAGCTCAGGAGCAGGAGACAAAGAGTAGACCCGCATTATTTCCTTGACAGCCTGTGAAAATGCCAAATATATGTTTTGATTTTCTGCCCAGCTGGAAAGTTTAGTTTTAAAATCCTTGAATTCCTATTATTCACTTTGATAATTTTAATTCCTAAAGCTTGGTGATTTAAAAATAAAACCAAAAAACCCACAACACACACAAAGGCTGATTTAAAACCTGTATGAAACCGCCTTTCCAGGAGCATTATCATCATGCTCCGTGTTCCACACAGGTTGTGTACTTGTGGGGTTAAGTTATATCGTCTTTATGTAACACACCCCCCCACCCCATGTAGCCACTTTATTTTTGTAGTTGTTGTTGTTGTTCAGGCTGTGTTTTTGTGTGTATTATTAAATGAAACATTGTTGAAAATTAACGGGTTTCTAAGGCTGATGGCGAAGGGGTTTGGGTTTTAATATCTCCTTTGCGTTGTGCTTTTCTAGGTGCTTTTACACAATGTCCCCCTTGAATGGAATTGGCTTGTTTGAAACGCCTGGGTGTTTGCAAATGGATGTGTGCATGCGATGTGCACAGCCCTGCCATAAGATTTCCTGAATGTGTTTCTGGAGATGCTCGCAACTTAGAGAAGAAGGAGGGGAGAAAATGAATTGATGGCTTAGAGAGACACTTCTCTAAGCTTGATAGAGTTCTCCTGTATGAGGAGGACTGTTCTGTGGCTGTGGTGCATGTGGTGAAGCTGTTGGACGCTGTTCCCGGCTGTGTCCCAGACCTCGTGCAGTCATGCACAAGTCATGTGGTGTCCCAGTGCCTCCATCCTCACTACTGTTGGGCTCCCGAAAGTCCTTTGGTAGCACTGCAGGAGTGTGGACCTGTGGCTGTGGCACGAACAAAGGCAACGAGCTTATTGCACTAACGGCATGTTAGTCAGGGTTCTCATGTTCTGTAAATCAACACTCTTAAGAATATTGCTTCTTCATGTTAGCACAGTCTGAAGGAGAAATAATAACTGTATGGGGTTAGTTATACTTTGGGGGCTTTTACCATTTAAGATTCTCTTTTTTCATAACTAAGATATAAGCATTTTTGTGTTACTGTGTTTTTTGGAATCTTGAGGACACCACCAATAGCATTCTTGGCTGTTATGGGGTACTACAATGCATTACACAAAGTGTCTTTATTTGTATCACTTTTTTCTTTACATCAGACAAGTCCCATCCCGTTATCCTTAGTATTTCTCTGGCGCATCAGTGGTGTGTACTCAGCTTCACTTGTTTGATAATTTGTGCTATCTTTCTTTGTCATTTTCCAGAGTAAATAGTCAGGTAATAGTGATACTAAATCTACTCAGTCATGAGATTCAGAGCAGTTCTTTCTGCACAGAGCTATATCACAGGCATTGCTGAGCACAGATCTGAGACTGAAGAATCACAGCAGCTGGGAATCTAGCTCATAGATTAAAATGTATTGTTGTTCACAGACACACACCCCCCCCAAATGAGTCTACTGTACATTTACTGAATTAGATAGTGACCTGTTTTCTCCTGATTTCTCACTTTTATCAGTGGATGATGTCAACACCGCAGTTCCACAAACAAATGTCTCCCTTCTACATAACTTACCCAAGAATGCAGGAAACAATTAAGCAGGGGTAAACATCATCTGCACATCTGTAGAGCAGAGGAATGAATTGTGGTAAGTGGGAGAGAGCTACTTGAGTGTTGAGGGACAGAGGCAGAGAGAGAAGGTAGCCAGCCTCCCCAGCTACTTTTCACAAGTTAGTCAACAACTGTTGTCTTGATAAATAGCTCATGCTGAAACTGTCCTAGCAACAGCTATGTTTAACACTGCCTTCTGGTGCGGATTATGGAGAGCAGTGCAGGGAGAGTAATATTCAGGTTGTCCTTTTACATAAACGAGCTGGGAAAGGGACTAATAAGGTACTG
This sequence comes from Gallinula chloropus, assembly GCF_964237585.1. Taxonomy (NCBI): domain Eukaryota; kingdom Metazoa; phylum Chordata; class Aves; order Gruiformes; family Rallidae; genus Gallinula; species Gallinula chloropus. Next base: position 3,018,757 of record NC_140094.1, read on the forward strand.
GTTTAAAAAAAATAAAATTGCTTTACTGTATGAAGGCTGGGAGTGTACATAACGTGCAAATCAGCGTGTGAGCAGGAAGTGGCTTTCCAAAAGTATAGGTAATGTAGAAGGAAAGTGATGGGTGAAGGTAGAAACGGAGAGGAGATGAGAAGTGGCAATAGAGAACAAGGGAAGGTTAGGAAAAAATATGAAGTGGAACCAAGATAAACTCTGTCTTTCAGAGTTAAAGATGACAGAAATTACAGCAGCTATTCATCTCTCTGCCTTAGCTGAATGCAGAGGAGTGTAAAAGTTAAGGTCCCATTAAAGGGCAGGTCAGCAGTGTGACTTCATCGTGTTGTGTTCCAGCTGCAATACAAGGGCTTGAAAAAGGGGACGAGATGAACTGAAGGTTCAGAAACAGAACCTTCAGTTTTTGGAACAGAAAAATCCTCCTTTTCCTTCTTTTTAGAAAGATGTTATGATGATTCAGCATGAAATGCAGGCAGTAACGTGCACTGCTTTGAAATGGATTTGTTTTACTTAGGGGTTTAAAACAGTTGCTGCATTAAAGGTGGGTAGACACAAAATTTAGGCTGTCTCCATCCAGCTGAAAATTATGTAATTGAATCAGATCTCTGCCCTATTTTGTGTCGCTTTTATCTGATGATGCCTTGTTTTGGCTGCTGTGAAGGAAAGTAAGAAAACCTACAGCACCTAACCAGGGACTCATGTGGCTGTATGTGATTATTTATTTTTTATTAATTTTTTTTCCCTCCCTCCCCCCCCATCTTGGCTGAAGACTGGCTCCTGCTGTGAGGTGCTCGTGTTTCTTCCACATTTACTGAATTCTGTGCAACATAACATTCTCATTAGCTGTCTGAATCTCACAGCCTTTAAAAAAAGCTGCAGTGCTGCTGACTTTGTGCATTTGGATCTCCATTCTTTGGCTGTCTTCTAACATTCATTCATGTGGTGACAACCATCTTAACTTGGTCCCTGGGATGGTGTGCAGCTGTATTAAACATGCTTAACATAAAAGCATAAGAGATAAAGGCAAAATTGGAAAAAAACTAAGACCTTTTTTAATATACAAAATTTCTAATGCACGTTATGTTGTGTATTTCTTACTAATAATAGTTTGTCCCTGCCATAACGTCACAGATGTGTTAATTCCAGCATTTTCAGTTCAGAACCCCCCCCCCCACCAGCCCTTTGTTCAAGGGTCTGAGGTAGGTAAATGGAATTCTCATCACAGGTAAATGGAATTCCCACGTCCCACATATATTAGAGTTCTTCACAGCGTCACAGTCTTTCTAGCTGACACAGACCCTCAGTCTGTGGCAGTTTCCAGCTCTGCTGGGAAGTTGTGGGTTTGCAAGTACAAACCTTTCCATTGGCTATCAGAAACCAGCCTCTGGTCAATTGAGATAGAGAAGCCAGTGCTCACACGTGCACCTCTCCTGGGCCTGTTCTCCATGGGAGTGCCAAATGAAGTCTTGGTTCTTGTATGTGGTTTCTGAGTCACACAACTATTTAGAAGATGCTTTGTTTAAATTTTGGTACTTGAAAACTCTCAGTATTTTTGTCAGTGATTTAAGGCATTAAAATGTTGCTCTGGAATTTTCACTTTGATATTTCTATTTGATCTATTCCAAGGAAACTAACTCTAAACATCCTGATGCCAAAGGATATCTCCCAGCTTGATGCTGATATTCCATACTAGTTGCATTCTTTTTTTTTTTCAGTTTGTTGTGCAGTAGTTCCTTATAATGCCCCAGAAGATGGTGTATCAGTACCCTAGCCCCTGAGAGCTGTCACTGAACTACAAGCAGGTTTAGAATGTCACGTTTTGGTGTTAAGGAAACTGTTTTTTTCCTGGCAGAGTGGTTTAGGTACTCCTTTTTTTTTTTTTTTTTCCTTTCTTTCTTGTGCTGAGCTGAAACTGGAATTCAAATAAACTTCAAATATTGGCCTGATAAGTAAAATTGGGGGAGGAGCTTATAGCTCTTCTCTGTGGAGTGGGAGTTCAAGAGGAAAACAAGAGAACTCATGGTAAGACAAGTCACTTCCTCTGATTTACAAATGTTAGAAGGGTTTGCTGTGAAATATCAAAGAGTAGTAGTGAATCAGTTGAGCTTTTGTCCAGGGTTTCAGTGGTCTGGCTAGCTGAATGAAATAGAAATGGTGAGGTACAGGATTGTTTTCCAACTATAAGAAAACTTCAGCATGCCTCGAGATCGGTAGGAGAATAAAAAGAGGTTAAATCTTTGGTGAGAATCATTAATGGAAATTGAGCAAACAGCTCTATTGCCAAGAGGGGAAAATTGTTTCATATGAGTGATGATGTGTATCCTAATAAAAGACATCTTTTCACACCCACCAGGAATAAGACGTATTCTGTACTTTTATATCCCATCTTGGTTTGAGTAGGACGAATGTCTTTTTTAAGAAGAAAAATGTTTCATTAGGAAAGAGAGCAGGAAAGACATTTTTCCACGCGCAGAAGAAATTCATGAATCATTTCCATCAGGGTAGGTACAGAAGCAGAGGAGCAAGCTTCCCATAAGAGAAAGAACAACTGATATTTTTCAGTTGACCTTCAGCATGCTCTGACTAGCTTGTGACAAAGAAGTTACTTTTAATGAGAGGGAAAAATAAAAATTAGGGCCCCTTCGTCAGCTGGAATGTTAAATGTATAAAAATATTTTCTGCTGAGCTTTAAAAAGAAACAATTAAAATTGTTATTGGAGACAACAGTTCCAGAGAAGTGACAAACAGGTGCCCACGTCATGCTACCTTTGCTCTGTAGTCTCGAGTGGGAGGAATATTGTTGCTAGATGGAAGGTGTGTGTGTTCAGGTGAAGAAGTTCAGCCAAGAGAGGCTCAGCATGAAGCTGAGTCACACAGGCAAAAATCCCATTTTGAAAGAGGGGTAAGATGTGGAGGAACTTGGGGATGCAAAGTGTTTGAAGAGGGTCTTGAAGTGGGTGCCAATCGCCTTTTCACATCCCCTTTTTCTTTCCTGGCATACTTTCTTCTTTCCCTCCTTCCATCCTAGAACCTATATTCCCAGACTTTCTACTCTCCAAACTCCAACCTGTTCACCTGCTTAGAAGCAGGAGAGAAGCTGTTGTGGCTGGAGCAGTTGCTGGCAGCTGCTCTTGGCAGCAGTCTACTCCACCTGTGCCTTGAGGCAGCTCTGGGCGTGGACGCTTGAACACAAGTTTAGGTCCTGCGCTGCCACGCTGTATGTGAATTGAAACAGCTTTGAAAAGGACAATAGGTACCCACACCTTGGAGCTGGACAAGAATACCATCTCTTTTGAAATGTGGTAGTGTTTTGTATGAAGTCAAGTTCCTGTTTTCCAGTTGGAAACTGCTGGCTAATTGGTTTTGAGCTTCTTACCTTCTAATCGAGTATAATCAGAATAAACAAATTACAACTTGTACCATCTATTTCACAAAGTGACCTTAGTCTCTTTTCCTGTCCCTGATTTCAGAAAAGACCCAACTGATCATACCTGAGAGAGAATACAAGAGGAGAGGAAATGGAGAGGGGGACCTGGCCTAAGAGTTAAGCAGAACAATTTTTATGGATTTCAGAATGGGAAGACGTACAAGTTGAGGGATGTGGGGGAAAAGTTGTGATGAAGTACACCAGCTCTCCCAGGGGACTAAATGAGGAAGCACTTACTTGTCCTACAGCTGGAGACGTATTGGCATTGTTATCTAACATCTGCACTGCCAGAAGGATGAAACCTGGCGAAGGGAGGGTCTCCAGCTACAGCAAATAGGGTCAGTTTCTGCAAGGGGGGAAGGCCTGAGAGGACACTGTTCTGAGTTATCACTAGCTAGAGACTGGTTTTACAGGTTCATCAATAAGATTAGGAATTTCCCTAGGTAAATGAAGGCTCAGTCAACAGTTACTGTGATCTGGGCTAAGCAGAAGCCTAGGAACAAAATGCAATGATGCTCTTGTTTCCTTTCTTTGGAAACTGCTTGGCAGCTGAGTGGGAGAGACAGCCAGGGACCGCTGAGGGAACGGAAAATCCGTGCTTCGTTCTAACCCCTTCGTTCACTCCGGAACTCGCCCAGCTACTGCTGACTGATTTAGGTGCCTTAAAAGAGGTTTCTGTCCAAAGCCTTTCTGAGCTGAGCTCACACAGTGTGTCTGCACACTGCAGGTTAAAGCGCTGCTTGCCAAACCTGGAGTTTTTATGAGAAGCCTTTTCAGCTTCCCCATTTATGGCATAGTCAGCAGGAACTTTTATGCAGGATTTTCCTTGGGTTCATGTGAAGGTTTTAGGGGGGTCATTTTTGGTTTAACGAACTGTAATGCCTTTGAGTAGTGATACTTACCCAATGTTTTATTATAAGAATCAGGTTTACTTCATCCTGCAACAAATGGTCCAATAAACTCTCCTTTTCTTATGACTGGTGTCCCAAGGAATGCATTAGTCTTTGACGCTGAAAGACTTTGACATCAGACTGGGTGATGAGTTGCTATGGTTTCCAGGGCAGTGTTAGTTAGTGCTAGAGAAAGATCACATCCTTGAAATGTGTACACATGCAGTCCTGGGCTCCTATATATTTCATGACCAGAACTTGGGAAGTAGCCTTCCGCATCAGTGGCTTCATCACAGGGCACAGGGAGAACTTGAAGGAAAATGTGCATCTGGGTTCCTGTTCCTTAAGAGCCATTTTATTCGATTTGAGTAGAATTTTGTGTATGGGGCTGTTTCTGGCACTGTGGTGGAAAGACTGAAAGCTTGTGCCTAGCACGCCCTGCATGCACAGGGGGGATTTCTGAGGTGGGTGGAGTCAGAGTGGGATGTGAAGTGAAAGAGACTCTTAATGTAAGCCCCTTGTTTAACTTGAAATAAATGTTTCATCCTGCAAAAAGTGGCATGATTTTATCAGGTGCTGATGACAACCTTAAAGCATATGGGCCATATATCCTTTCCCTGAAGAAGCAGCAATGCAACAGGACATTTTTAGAATATAAAGTAATTTTTAATAACCAAAAATGGTATGTTACCCTCCTTGCTTTACTTATCATTTAAGCACCTGTAACTGAAAACAGAGCCCACAACAGTTTTCCCTTGAGTCCTTTAGTGTTCAAGTAAGAAATAGGTAACTGCTGGATGTTTAAAACAATACATTATTTCTCAATGCATTATAGAAATGTGAATTCCTCTGAGTTTTATTTAGTGCATATCATTCCTGAAAATAGACTGCAGCTTCTCTGTGGATATTGCAGTGCATCTCTGAGAGAATGTCTTAATGAGTGCCACCTTGTTTTGTAATGAACAAACCCTCTTCTCTATGGGCATTCTGTTTCTGGTAAAACAGGTACAGTTACCACAATTGATTCTGGTACGGTGTCCACCCATAATTTAGTTCATCCTTGGCATTTAGAGCTGTACTTGCTTTCTCCCTAGAGCACACATACCTTCCCCTCTTCCCCCAGATGAACTGATGTAATTGTTCACAAAGTGCTTTACAAGCTTCAGAAAGGGTCCCAAGTGAGTAGATAACCTGCCAGCCCTGGGCCTGGGATTCTCCTGCATGTCAGGGGCTTTTGTGGAAGCTGAGAGATTATTAGGATTTGGTGGGTCCACAGAAAGTGTGAGGGGTCCCACAAGCCCCTTATCTTCCTTGTATTACTCGGTCCTCCTTCTTTCACATTTTTTCCAGTCTAACTAGTAACATTTGACTTTTCACAAAAGAGGTACCTGTCATTTTGGAGGTAATTATTTGGTTCTTAATGAGAATACTGATGTGTTGAGACCAGCAGGGTGAAGGGAAACTGCTTGCAAATGAGTAGTCTTCATCTAGGAATTCGGCATTCTCACCAAAGTGTCCAAGGGAGGAAATGGTGCCAGAAGACGTGGAACTCTGATTTCCAACTTGGAACAGCTGTATGTACACTGAGGCTTTTCTCTTCACTTGTGATCTATCTAACAAGCTCACGGCACATATGTATATTTGCCCGTGAATTATAAGGAAATGTTTTGGAAGTCTGTAGGGAATCGAGTTAATCAATTTGATTCATTGCAGTACTTATTAGCTATGATGGCTGAGCCTCAGAAGGTTTGCCATTTTCTTTGGGTAAAGTTCACTGTATTCTAAGCCAAAATTGCTGAAATTAATATCTTAACTTTTTTTACCCAAAGAAACTCTGGGGCCTCTCTAATGGTTTCAAATTGAGTGAGAACACCTCTCCTTTTTTTTTTTTTTCCCCTTTTTTTTTCTTTAATCGCTCAGCTGAAGTGCACAGTGCAGACATCCACACACTGTGGGTGGGGAAATCTGAATGAAGGTCTGGGTCCTGCCCAAATCTTGTGAGGCCATTTAGGAAAGCTTTTTTTATTTTGTCTACTCACCAACTGCTACTTAACAGCTTGTAAAGATCCTTTGAAACTCTATTACTTTATGCATTAGAGATTTGCTTGCTTCTACCCTCCCCCTTCTGGGATTCTGTGAGGCTTTTTTCTTGTATGCTGTGCCAACAGCAGATTTTGCCTGAGTATTCTTTTTCTCATTAACATCAATTGAAGTGAGACGTCAGAAATCCAGGACCATTTGCAATGACAGGACAGTGCCGGTGCTCTTACTTTTATAACCCATAGGAATAAAACTATGCAAAGCATCCTTTCATTATTCACGTTATGATAGCCTGCATAAATTACAAATCATTATGTTCTTTATCAACTATCCAAAGTTGAAATGGAGAGAGGAAATATGAGGAAGAATGAAAAAAACCCCATCCCTAAAATAATATCACCAGTGGATGTAGGAGGTATCTCTTCTCCTTTGTTAGTTTGACCACTGTGCCATGTTAACCTACTTAGGTAAGCGAGGAGGAATGCCAAATTGTCTGTTTCTTTGCTGGTTCAGAGCAGGTGTGTACCCAAACTCATGCGCTTTTCCCCCTCTCCTTCCCTTCCCTTCCTTATGAAGGTGAAATATTGGAGGCACAGAGTGGCCATCAGATCCTTCATACAGCCTTCCTTTGGTAGGCATGAGGTGAAATCCACCTAGGACCTCCTCAATCGAGCAAAATGCCCAGCACACGCTTTGCAGTGTCAGGACCTTTGTGCCTGTTGTAAAGAGAACGTTCTTTTTCTTGAACTGAGCAGGACCTCACTTGTACAACGGATCTTAAAAGTCTTATTTCTTTAGGAAGAAATAATTCAGCAAGTGTCTGTGGCTTAGTGTTACAGCTCACTTCACTTTTGGGTTTATTTCACTGTATTTAGTTGTTATGTGAAGATACCTGAAGAGAGCAAATGCAAGCAAGCACCCAGTGATTATTGTGAACAGTGGTCTTGGTTTTGTTAGGCATATTCTGGATTAATTAGTGAGGTAAAATCAGTTGAATTGAGTGGAGGGAAAGCAGTGTTGTCACTTACATTAAGAGTAACCGTGCCCTTTTTTGTTGGATTCTGCAGCCTGTGGCCTACGGGAGCAGAATAACCCGTGTTTCCCCATGGGGACACTGCCAGAGCCGCCTCTGCAGAGTTCAAAGCTGCTCTGTGTTTCTGCACCTTCCTGCTTGAATCTGTCGCTCCTGTTGGGATACAGCAATAGCTGAGGGGTATGGCAGCAGGCTGTGCCCTTCCAAACACCCAGAGAATGTGCTGATTAGACAGATGATAAATACATTTCCTGGGAAAACGTCTCGAGTCTTCACCTTTTCAAGCTACAAAAGTGGTCAGACGCTTCTTTGGAGAGGAAAATAGTAAGAAAAAAAAAGAGCTATCAGGCTTTAGGTATTCCCTCAGATCATGTATTAAAGCAGCATTTGTCTCTTGCAAATAAGCCTTTTGGTTTAGGGAAAGCTTTTGGAAGTGGAAGGGGATGCTGTCATTATCAAGTAAGATATTTAGGAATATTAACAATGTTAAAGTAATAGCTGAAGTTGGACACTAGTTGTTTGATGGAAATGGATAGAACTTACTGACTTTGAGACTTAGTGAAAAACAAAACAAAAAACCCCAACCCACAAAAAAGGCAAACCTGTATGAATATTGGGGATTTCTAAATCCCAGCAATCTCTGATCTGACTGGGGGAACAAGAGGCTTGCTCTTATTTTGCTTTTTGGGGTCGTGAGAAAGAAGGCTGGGGTTTGAAATGAGAGCTGAGCAGGGCAGATAGCCTGAGATGCATTCATTCAAATGTGGGATTTTACATTTATGTGTGTTTCCTTGCTGTTCCTAGGAAGATATAAAATTTAAAATACAGCAGGGAGAGGGTTATTTGTTGAGTTAATAAAAGGGATCAGACAGTGATTGGGGGGTGAGGCTGAGAGGGGTTGGACCTCAGAAAAATAACCCTTTCTATCAAATATGTTAAGATCTAAAGGAGCTTGATGGTGCTTCTTTTCTAGATCAGTGATACATACCACACTTACAAAGTGGCATTTCAGGGTGGTTGCAAGGCCAATGCAGTATGTTTAAGGGAAAAGGATGTCATCCCTCCCTGCATGCAAATGATTCAGGGTTGCACTGTTCATAGATCCCTTTCTTTGTAACCCAGCTTTCTGGGACACAGGTTTCCAATGTGTCTGGAGCCAAGAGTCAATGAATGTGATAGGAATTGGAATGCACTACTTAATACCCTGTGCCTATTTGCACTTGTGCAGAATCAGCCAAGGTAGTTTTTAGGAAGTGTGCAGGTTGTTTAGAAGTGTCAACAAATCTCTTCAAAAGGGAGGAAAATAAGATCTTTAACAGTCACTTTGTATAGTTCTGCCTAGATTGAAGTAAAGTTCAGCATTAAAGATTAAAACAAAGCCAAAACATAACCAAAGGCAGTCTTACTGTAACTCGAAATGTCATACATCCCTTACAGAAAGTATCTCTCAGATTAATTATGGAACCCCTGGATTTCAAGAAATCAGTTATGGAGGCAGGAGGGATGGCCCTCCAGGGAGAAAGCTAAAGATGTTTTATGCCAGCAATAAGAAATTGTTAGGGAAACTAATTGCTATGAAAGACTTGGGGGGAAAAAAAACCCAAACCAACCCCCCTCCAAAAAAAAAAACCTGCAGAGAGGTCATCAGCTTGCAGTAAGGGGGGAAAATGCAAAGATGATTTGAATTCTATTTAAAGAATCAGTGCAAGATTAGTACACTCCTGTCTGAAATGGATGGGCAATTTCAAAGATTTTATTTAATCAGTACCCTTTGCACTTACCCTGTAACTCCTTCAGAGGTTTGCTGCCTGCAAGTGAACCTTTCCAAGCTCACACTGCAGGCACGTTTCAAACAAAATACATTGTGTTCTTTTTTATGTCTTTGCATCTAAATCTTTTTGTGCTATCAAATGTTGTAAACATCTTTATTTATCACAAGGGGTGCCTGAGTGATTTTTTAAAAATTGTGTTGTGATTTGTTTGCTTTGAGTAGGGCTTTTTTCTCCTGAAACACAACAGGAGTACCTTGTTGCCTGTGTCTGATTTCCAAACAAGAGCAGGGCTGGGTTACATGTTGCCTGGCCTGTGCTGTTTCTGCTGTCCAGCCTGAGCAGCCCAACTGGCCTTTACTGGTTCAGCTACCACAGTTTTGGGGGTCCATGAAATACAAACCAGTTGTCAAACTGTGGTGAGGTGCAATCGCCATGGGAAGCTACTGCCTCTTAGATATATTCTAATATAAATAGAAGTTAAAGTTTGGGAAGTGCTGTGCATTAAAGTTAGAAATGTTAGAATAGGGGCACCTCTGTACTTTGCATTCTTGTTGAGGTGCTGTTTCTTACTTGCATGATCATAAGGATTTTTTTAAATACTGTCTCTGATCTTATTCAGTTCCTCTAAAATCCAGAAAAATATTGGACTTTCCCATTTTTAAGAATACACAAGCACATGGCAGAATGGCTTTCACAGGCCACCAGCAGGATTCAGGTCTGTGGTACAGCCAGCTGCTGCCTGGGTTATGGAGGAGGTTGAGCAGGTTTTGCTGCTGGGGGACCAGCAATAGCAGGAGGAAACACAGCTAGTTACCTTTGGGTAAAAGAAGCATTGCTTTATCAGGTAGTTGTTATCTCATTAGATGCAACTGAAGGTGCATTCTTTCCAGTCTGTCTGCTTCCATTTTGGACCATTTCTGCAAAAAGGATTTTGCTCCAGCCTTGCCCTGTTTCTAGAATATCCCTTCTTTACCCTCCTGCACTCATCTAACCGTGGGGCTTCCTTCTGCTTCTCCATGCTGCAAGGGTACATGCTGTGAGAGGGCAAGAGGAGTCACCTCCTCGTTCTCACTTCTGCTGTGCCCCTGCAGTACTTTGAAGAGCGGAGGGGAGGAGGTGTCAATTTTTCTATAGTTTTAGGATGGTGCTGCCAGGGGTGATGCTAGAACTGTGAGGGCATGTAAAGTGTTAGCTTCTCTTCTGGTTTTGAGGTACTTAGCATTTTGGTCAATTTGTGTGAACTTCCATCAGACTGAGAGAGAGTTAGCTCTACCCCTTACCTTACCTAAAGGTCACACTTTACCCCACCTCCCCCTTTTTTTTCCAGCAGCAGAGATCTGAGCTGCTGAAATGGGATTGCAGACACAGTTTATGCTATAAATGTAGCTGCTTTGTCCATAATGTGTCCCTGATTCCCTGTTACCCTTGGCAGCATGTCAGGCCATCTTCTGTTCTCACTGCTTGTATGGTATTGTCAGGCACTTTTCTCTGCCTACACCTGTTTCTTCTTTTTTGTTGTTTCTTCCCTTTTAATGCTAACTGGGTTCCACAAGAACTCCATCTACCTGCGTTACCAACCATGTGGAGAAAAGTAGAAATGTGTGGTAAGGCAGAAAGAAACAGCAAAAAATAGTAATTATTGGGTGAGGAGGGGGTCTTGGCATTTATCATATGGGACTAATGGTTGTGAACATACAGAGTAAATGACACTGGGGAAGATAGAGGAAGAGGTGTGGGGAACCGGGGCTGTCTGATGGCTTTGGTGCCAGAGGGGAGTGCACAGCCTGAGGCAGGCCTGACTTGCTTTTGAGGAAGACAGTTGAGGCCTCTGAGAGAAGTGTGAAACAGAAGATCTCTGGTTTTGTGCCATTTACAGGGGGTTGCTGTGGCTTGCTTCAGCTTCACAGTTAGCTGGGTTCAGGAGTGTGCACCATCCTGAGGGAAAGGCTGTGGAAGAGGCCTGAAGTCCTTGCCAACTTGTTACAGGGATTGACACCAAGACTTTTTTCAGTGTCTGTAAGCTGGTAGTGGACAGGTGGTTCAGCCTAAAACTCAAGTCTCTGGCTGAAGTAGTGGGCTTCACCAAAAATAGCTTGCTAGGAGTCAAGGATATTTGGATTTTACAGATTTGCTTTTTTGTTGTGCCAGATTTCATGCTGACGTGGGAATAACATGTTCTTATTTAGCAAGAATGCCTGATTGCATGCTTCTCTATCGGTCATATGTTCGTATCTCATCCTCTCAGTTTAAGCCAACCTGTTGTATTTTGAAATTTAATCTATCTCATATGAGAAAAAGCAGAGATGCAATATTTGGATAGCTGTTTACTAAAAGCCTTTGAGATTCCTGCTTCTCAACTGACTGGTGTGTGTCAGTCAGCTCAGTATGTTTGCTAAGAAGCAGCTTCTATTTGCAAATCTGTGGCTGTCATCATGTCCTTCCTTTATTCCAGGTTTCAACCAATAGCACTGCCTGTTTCTTTTAACAGTGTGTTGTGCAGCAGGTTGTCTTGGGTCTGGGTCAGAAAGTACTGCTCCATGATGATGCTCAAATGCCTAAGCATCCTAAGCGAGGGTGGTCCAAGAGCATGGGGAGTTGAGATGCTCTGCAGTCATGGGAGCGTGGTCAGGGTCATGCTTTTAAACTATGAGATAGATTGGTCACCCAATGGTGGAGATGGATGGAAGTTCAGAGACTCTTGGCCTTGTTTCCCTGCTGCTCCAGTGTAAAACATGGCGTGCCCAGCATGGAGCCTCAGAAGCACAGGGTGTATTTCTCTCACTCCTCAGGTGCTGCGTATGGCTGAAGGCAATTTACAGAGTCTGTGGGACAGTAGTTTGGTACAGCCTGGCAACTTCTGGCTGTGCTCTGTTCCTGTTGTGTGGCCTGCTCCTGCAGTCTGTGACCCTACCCTACTGCAGCAGTATGCATCCTTTCAGAAAAGGGAGGACAGTCGGGAGGTCTAGGTCTTTAATTATTGTGAAGCATCGCTGGGAGAAGCTGTAAGCGATGGTTTCATCAACATTTTGCACATAACCTGGTTTAAGGCTCTCAAATTGGTTTCTACAGCGCTTGGGATAAAAGGCCGGAAGAACTTTTTTCAGCAAAGGTTCCTCAGCTTGATGTGTGGGGTTGACTGGAAAAAGAACAGAATTTTGTATTTGAAATGGATGATAGGAGAGGGAGGAAAAAAAAAAAAAGGGAGCAAGGTCTCACAAACCTCTGTGCTGCAAAGAGAAATAAGGCATGGGGCGATCGACAGATTTACGTATCCAGATAAAATCTTCCACTTTTCTAAAAGCAGAACTTTCTCTTTATGCAGTGTTAGTTTCAGAGTTTCCAGCTCCTGCTGTGCCTAATGGCAGGTATGTTTCCAGCTACTTCCTTTTCATGTCTGAAAGTGGGCTCATTCTCAGGTCTTCTCATTGTTATCTGGTAGCTATTCCCTTTTACTAATTTCCCCAAACGAGTTGTGGCCCAGTCCGAGGACTACAGGATTCGTTAGAGTGAGGCATAATAAGAATGTCCTTGGTGTTCCAACAGGAAGAAAATATCCCAAAGGCTGCCAGAGATAAAGATCACCCACTGAAAGGATAAAAATGAACAATGCTTCGTGCAGGGAAGCTAAAAATACACCACTTGGTTCTCTCACACAGAGTTTAGTTATTGAAATAACAACTGGATCGTACAGTACCAGCATTATTTCTGTCTCAAGAAAGTAGGAAGTCTTGCAATTTTGGACAAAACGCATGTCAGGGAAAGCATGGCTTCAAGTCTGAACCTCACCCGGTGCGCTGGGGTCGGCAGTGGTTTATGTGCGTCAAGGTAGGAAGCTGGAACTTGCAAGATCCCTGTTCAATACTTAACTCTTGATCGGACTTCTCGAATAGCTCTGGATTAGTGCTCTGTTGGCAGGTTTTTTAGAACCACAAAAGTGGAATGGAAACAGCCGTGCTTTTCCGCTCCAGAAAGCGGGTTATAGGTGGGTTGGTTGCTGTTATTTCAAGTTCTGTGTGTCAATAAGACATGGAAAAGAAAGTTGAGTACAAGTGGAGTTTGACATTCATCTGGCTGATCACGGTTGCCTTTAAATGGATTATTTACTATGTGAACCTGTGCTTAAGTCCCTTGCCAAGTGGTAGTTCTACATTAAGAATGAAATTTTCCTTTCTCAATTGTAACATGAATATGTACGCAGAGTATATGTACACATAGGTAGAGATGACATCTACGGGATGGATCCTACAAACTATAGTCCAGCTTTTAAGCCCCTGTAAAGAGGCAGAGTTCTGCAGATTTCACTGTGTATCAACACACACAATTTCCTGTTGTGCCCACATTTCTGAGTCCTGCTTCAGATTGTAGCGCTGGGGGAGAAAGAAGAAAAGCCGCAGCTTTTACAACTGCAGTCAGTGCAACTAATTGTTCCTGCTAGGTAAGGATGCATCCCTCTTACTGGCTCTCTGATGATGGCTTTTTGTTTCTAGCTACAAGCAAATCTAATTTGCAAATGAAAAATTTCATTATAGCAGAAGTTGCCTGCAAGGGAATTAAAGGGAGGCACATTCAAAAGAATTCAGCAGAACGTACAATTGCTGCTTAAAGAATGGATTTATGATCCCAATTCACAACTAAAATAACAATTGCTTTTAAGTGGTGCCTATTACTTTTAAAAGGTTAGATGTTCCAACAATGGAATTTTAAGGGAGTAAGGCAGCTTGTGAGCAAAACGTGTGGTAGGTAATTGGCAAAGCTCACTTAATATTTTTTGTTTGCTATCCAAGAGCTATTCACGATGCCACTGTAACAGTATGTTGTTGGTACAACAGAGCTGACAGTTTTCTGAGATGAAAAGGAAGAGAATGGAATTAATCACACAAACTTCATCATCCAGTCTGGCATAACTGAAAGTGAGTTCTGCTATACTTGAACTATTTTAAATAACTTCATGTTTTATTAATGCCAGTGTTTCTGTTAACCTCTTCCGCGCGTTCCGTCCAGAATCTCGTTGTGGCTCTTTGGCCTTTGAAAAGCTGCCCCTCGGCTCTGGGCAGCCTCGGGACGCGCCAGCTGCGGCGTGCAGTGCAGCACAGTGCTGCAGCAGCCCTCACACCCTGCTGCCTGTGCATGGCAGGCAGCATACGTGGTGTCATGAGAAGGGTGGGAATGGGTGAGTGCCAGTGCAGGGTGAGTTCCAGGCTGGCGTGGCGGTATTCTGGGGTTGCCTCCCTCCCTGGCATACAGTATGGGGAATGGCTGGCTTTTTAGTGTTACTTTACACTAGCTAGAATATTTGGGTTTCTTTTTTTTTTTCTTTTCTTCTTTCTTTTCTTTGCCCACAGAATATGGCTACTACAAGAAAGAGAAAACCATCACTGCTTTGTGCTGTGGTGTGTACTTTAACCATTAGCATGCAGAGGAGCCAGGTTATTCATGTGCTGAGAAACAGTTATCACCTTTAAAAAATAGTATATTTTAGAAATATCCAAAATTTAAGGTAATTGTGACTACATAAAAAGAAGCTTGTGGCTGTGAGCTTGAAGACACTAGCAGGGTCCTTATTCAGAAGAGACAAAATAAGGTTCAGTGCATTTTTCTCCAAACCTGCTTAGCAGCCAAGTCTTCTGATCCCGTCTGCTTTGTTTGACGTTATGCAGAAGGTGCCTAGCAGACACGATGGGAGTCCTGTGTCCCTTGGGAGGAGAGGAAATAGTCTACAAGGGGTCACATTTCTTTTGGATCTTAACCCAGTAATTTGTTACAGTTTTGCACTATTTTTTGCCTCTTCCCTTATCTCAGCAGAGGCCACATTTTCTGTTGTCAGCATATTTCCTTGGGTAAGAAAGGGTGCCTTCTTCCTTTTTTAATTTAGTTGGCTCTAATTTGATCTGCATGTTCCAGAGTTTGGCAATATTTTCATATGTTGACCTCTTTTAGAGAGAAAACAAAGGGTTCACAGAAAGCTAGCATTGCTAGCTTGCAAGGAAACTGCCATAGCTCAAATCTTTTACATATTTAATGTCAAGCTATGGATGTCTTTGTGCAGATGACACAAAATACCAGTCTTGTGTTAGCTAGTAAATCATACTTTCCTTGAAGGATCATTTCGATTCCTATTGCTGTCTTACCACTGAACTTGCAAAGTGTATCCACTGTGATGTAACCTTGGTATCTTGGACATTTGCCCTGAGCCTATTATGAATTTATATTTCCATCTGGAGCTTGGATTTGCGGTGTGAGACTGTGAAGGCTCTGTGCAGCAGTGTAATCAGGCAGGAGTCCTGTAGGTACACCCTCAAAAAAGCAGAGGCACCATGAAACCATGTAGTCTTAGCTCCTGCAATCTGATGTAGACCTGTTGACAACAAGCAGCTTTTCACAACTGTGGATTTCTCTGTTCTTTCAGGTTTTGACATTATTTTGTATCTCGGGAATATAAATTGCATGCAGAAAGAGGAGGAAACGGGTGTTTGAAACACTCTATCAAGCAAGTCAAATGTGTAAAACACTCTGAAATGGTTCAGCTGCTGCACTTTAAAGCAGATGCATATGTGTTCCTCTACGTACGAGGTGCAATCTATGATAAATGCATGAGTTTGTCTGTGACTGCCACATGCAAAATTTTATCGTTGTTTTGAGAAGTTTGTCATTTCAGTTCACCTTTAATGGATTAGGAAGAGCTCATTTTGGAAAGGATACAGGTTTACATGAAGTTTTAGTTAAAAGTCCTGTCCCTTTTTTCAAATAGCCTATTTCTTTAAAGAGGAGAGCGTGAAGTTGTAACAAATTGGTCTCAACCAGGAACTGTACTTCAATCTACATCCTATACATGTGGCATGGTGTGCTTTCTGTAAAGACTGAGAGAAAAATACTGGTGGTTGGCACTTTCCTAAAGCTAGCAGTAGGAAGGGATGTGAGAGCACCTCTTGAAAAATCCTGATTTTACAAGGGCTGTGTTCTAGGTTGACACCCGGGCTTACTTAATGTGAACTTGCACTAACAGAGGCCTGAGAGACTACAGCAAGGAAAGCATAGTTGAATTGCATGTGCTTATGATTAGCAATCTGGCACTGCATTCAAAGACCTGTTTTCATTTAAAAAAAAAAAAGAAAGAAAGAAAGAAAGAAAAAAACTCCCATTCTTTATTTCCAGATTAAGTTTCATAGACTGTGGCTTGATTTTTGGCAATGACATTTCATGGTCTGTATGTGGTCCAAGGGACCTCGCTTTCAAGAAACCAGGAAAGATATTTAACCTGACCTTAAGTAAACTAGTCTCACATGCTGTAGGCGTGATTATATTCTGAGGTGGTGCAGCAAGCAGTTGAAAAAAATATCTGGGAAAACCTGACTGATTTTCAGGATGCTGAAATCTCCTTGGCACACTCCTTTGCTGAAAAGCTGAATCTGGCTTTTTCTCTCCCCTTCCCTTTGAGCTGCACTGCTCCAAAAAGTAATTGCTCCTAGTGCTGCTGTCGCTTTAGTTTATTTCTTGACTGTCTTTTTATTCATCTATCTTATTATAGTGCCGTAAGTATGACTAGACAATTTGCTTCTTCATGTGATGTGGAAATGTTTTATCTTTGCTTTATAAACACTGACAGTGCTTTCTAGCACAGCGATTGCCAGCTGGGCTACTTTTTCAGACTCTTGGAGGCAGTGAAGTTTTGAAACAAAAGTTTTCTTTTTTCCTAGGCTCTGAACTTTCGGATTACAAATCGCTTTCTACATGCTAATAAGCTTAGATAAGCAGAGTACATGTTAACACTGTTGTACAGATGGGGGATCCGAGATACGGGAACATTAAGAAACTTGCTTGAGGAAGTCTGTGGGAGCTGACCTTATTCTGAGAGAGACCCACGCACCATCCTTTTTCTTGTCAGATTCTTTCTTTTTACTTACTCAAGTCCCTCCCTTCCACAAAGTCGTTGGCACATAAAAAGCTCTTTCGGATTCTATGTATCTATATTTACCTACAGCTATCACAATTTATTACTCGGTATTCCTTGTGGGACTGCAGTCGTCAGTCAATCGCAGAGTGTTTCCCGGTTTCGGAGAGCGGGCGCTGCTTTGGTTATCTGGCAACTGCATTTCGGAGGCAACCGCACCAGGAAGCGAGTTCTGCAAAAAGTACAGCGAGTGTGTGGCAGGGAGCTGACTTGCATAAAGAAAGTGTTCCTTCACCTCAAGTACCCTGCAGGTCCTCAGCCTGACTGTGCCGAGCTGCACACTCTGTCCTCGCCTTTAAATACGAACCTCCGGTGTCGCTGGGTGCGGTGGAGAAACTGGTGGTGTTCCTCTCCCGCAGGAGTGGATGTATGGAGTTAAACCATATAGGGATCTAGACATTTACTATTGCCATGGCAACTTCAGATGATGATTTATTAAGCCATATTTTCTTCCACATTCGAGACTATGCATTTTTGTTGGTCTGAGCTCTCCAGAGACTTGTTTCTTGCCGCTCCCTAGCGTGTCCTTTTCTCCTATCCAATGTTTCGCTTCTCCTTGCTGAAATTAGAGAGTAACGGAAACATGTTTGTAGCAACCCCTGTGTCAGGCTAAGAAGGCTTGATACACTTACTGCTTTATTAATAAATACACTACTGGTTACCACCACTGGGACGTGATTCTGATGGCTGGCTCCTTAGCATTTAGGAGCAAAGGCAGGATCGGGGAGAGAGCGTCACAAGTGCTAACAGGCCACGAGATGCGTCAGGAAGAGGGGGGGAGGCCTTTTGGCCTGGCTAGGCTCTGTCCTTTTCCTGATCTCATACTTGCCTTCTTGCTTTCATTCCGCTGTGATGGGCCCTTCCTGCTCTCAACCCTGTGGCAGTTTTTTCTGTAGTCACCCCCAACTGCTGATCCTGGGCGGTTACAGCCACAGTGGTGTTGGAGCTCATCGGAACTCATCCCCTTTGGAGACTGTGACCCGTCCTTTTGAAGCAGCTTGGTGGGACTTTGTGAGCTTGGCTAAATCTGCCCATTTTACCGTTGTGACAGTATTTGCAAAGCTATGGCCTCAGTGACTTCTGTGGTCAGAATTACATTTGCCAGCCCTTTTGTGCAACTGCGTTGGAGCAAGAACAGTGACAGCCCCTGTCAGTTCTGCACCCCAGCATATTGCAACTGTTCATCTGGTACTTTGCATCATGGGCAAACTGGCTTTGTTCAGCCTTTGGAATTCCAGCTAGATATAGCCCTGGGTAAAGCCTCCAGATGCAAATACAGAGGACTTAATAAATTACCAGTTTTCAGGCTGTGTAGACACGGTTCTGAAAATCTTGAGGATGATGGTAACCATGCCCAAGCGAACGACGAGTGGAACAGTTACCAAATCCAGGACTGTGAAATGAATCCTCAGAGCAGAAAAGTGTGCTCAGAAATCTGGTATCTATCTTATCACGTGTGGTGATGTCTAACAATATTATCCTGCACAGAAACATGACTTACTTCAAGTTCTGGTGTCCATGGGTGTGTTTTTTATTTAGTTTTCTTCTCTGGAGTACAGGAACGTCCTCCAGATTCTTCAATAAGATGCTTGTGATATGATGCATCTTGATGTGTAAACCAGTTGTGCCCTCCCAGTTTATGCTGGTTACTTGCCTTTTCTCAGTAAGATTTACTCACGTACTGCAGTTCCCTTATCATTTGGCTGTATTTATGGTAGTCTTTTTTTACTTGATTAAATTGTTCATTATGGACTTCCTAATACGATAAGTACCTAATTATACGTGTGTTTATTTCAGTATTGATTGTGTAAGTGTATAAATAGCTAATGCATAGCTTTGTTCTCAACTAACATAACTGCACCAGTAGGAGAGAATACTGTGTGGGTACTTCCTGGGACTGCTTTCCAGGGAGTTAAAGTGTCTTCTGGGAGCGGGGCACACAGCCCTTCTCTGGGACACCTTTCTGCCTGGCTTTTTTTGCCTGGGTAATCTACACTAAGGCAGGGATACTTCCCTGACTTGGTTTCTAAGCATATTATAAAAGTAATAAGACATTTGATATTAGCTGTAAAAGCACTAATGAACAGCACAGAACCCAGTTCTAAGCACATGGCTCAAAGCCTTGCTTGTGTTCCTCATTATAATGGCATAAGGAGATCTGCACATGGGGGATTTCTTGAAGGGTCCATATGCATTTACAGCAACAGAGAGTGGCTTTAGACACAAAGGACTGCCTGAAGTAGAATGCTACTTCATTTTTGACAGCATCACTTTTCCTTGTACAAATATTACTAGAACTTACACACTTGTATTTTTTAAATGGAAGACTTGGGTGTGAAGGAGGAAGTTACCACATTTTCAAATGATACAAAAAGGTGTATGTGGAACACCATATCAATTTCACCACCACCACCCTCTTCTCCTCCTAAATCATTTAAAAAATCATTCTTCTGCCATGCTGGACAGTTTGCAGGAAATATTTCTCAATTTCAGCTAAAAGTGGCTACTTGCTATTGTATGTTCCTGCAGCTCTCTGTCACCCGGGTCTATTGTTTGACCTGGGCTGGTTTTGAAAACCAAGCTAAAATAATCCATCTTTCAACATTCATTGACAAAAGACAGTAATAGATCTCTCAGCCAGAAGTCGTTAATTTGCCTGTGTCTCTTGAACTTTCACATACAACTCCAATTCACAAGTGTATTTGCTGTTACAGTTAGCACACAGAAATCAGGTGCTGTCGAACAGCTGAAATCCAGGCAGAGACTAAAACTGAAAATTCCTGTTGTTAGGGAAGTCGCCACAGTGACGATATGAAAAATCACTTTGCCCAAGTTGCCAACTGCTAGAGGGATGCTTCCTGTGATCCAGTGCCTGTTGGGCACAAGAAAGATTTGATTCTAGCACCTATTATACATCAATGTATGTGTCTGATGGAAAAAAAAATCTGTGCTAAAATCAAGTAGGATGATGGAGCAGGGAAAGAGACGATTCATGTGCTGCCTCTGCCTTTTAAAATCTTTTTCTGCTTGACAATTTGAATGAACTGCCTGGGCAACAGAGTGTCTTTAGCAATAATAATGGGAAGTAAGAAAAAAATCTTTATTAATAAGAGGAAAAGAATAAGGAAGAACAGACCCACATAACCCCAACTGGCTGGGAGCCGTGGAGAATCACTGGCATTGCTTTTGCAGCTGGGAAGCTGCTGTCCCACCACGATTATCGTGTCAGAGCAGTCACTGGGAATTGCTGCTGCAAATTCAGAGATGCTTGGGGAGAATTCAGCTAGCCAGGGAGGGAAAAACCAAAACCAAACCAACAAAAATATCCGCAAACAAAAACACACACACACAAAATCCCAACAAAAAAGCAAACCCAAAACAAACCCAGTCTTAAAAACAGATTGTTAAAACTGGGGCAGAAAGCCAACACACACAAAAGGCTGCATTTTGCACTGCTTGCATCTCTAATGGATTTCAGAAGAAATGGGAAGGGACCTGTATCTGATCTAACTTTAGCTTAACACCAGCCAGAAGCTTTTGTGCTGTGTCAAGTCCACAGATTTTTCTTCCCACCTTTGGGGCTTCCATGTGATTTGCTGGAGCTGAAAGTATTGCTGTAAGCAATACCTCTGAGCACTGTGCCACCAGATGCTGAACGAATAATCTAAATTTTAGAAAGATGTGTTGCTTCAGCAGTATTTCCCTGAAAGTGGAAAAACATTGAAAGGATTGAGTGTAATCAAGGAAATCCACTAGCAAACCAGGAAGCCTGTATCCTATTGCAGAAGCTCCATGCCTCCTGCTGTAGGGATCTGCCTTTGGAAGTGGACTGGATTTTTCTGCTGACAAGTCCATTTTTCATGTGTTGAACGTGATGTTTGCAGCAGGTAATATATACAGGCTAACCCTCATGATACCTTTACTTTTCCTTTAGTGACGTAACAGCTTAACAGTACAAAGCTGCCTGTTTAAGTGAGGATGAAAAGAATAGCTCAGAGATGGAACAAATTTGCTTTACCTTGGTGAGGTAATGTGGGACTAGCAAACAAATCACAGAATCACATACTGGTGCCTGCCTCCGTCCTGCTCCCACGCACAGCACACCTTTCCTTTTTTGTGATGTGACTCACCAGGCCATTCCAAGGAATGGCACCCTTGGGGATGCTCAGGGTTGTCATGACCTGGAGAAGGAGATGTGTTTGGGAGCAAAGAAGTCTTTACTTACTGCCAGATAGAGCGCCCAAGCATTAAATGTGTTGGCATGTACTGGTTAGCAATGGCCAGTATCTCCTGCCTCTTATATCTACTTGCATTGCAGGGATACTTTTAAATCATGCAGATAAGAGGATATGCAATACTGAGAATTTTCCCAAGGAGTGGACAAGGGTTCTACCCCAAAATTTTATATTTTTTCCAGTGAGCATGGGTTATTTTTTCCAAGAACTAAGATCAAACTTGGTCGTATTAGGATGAGAGCAATTCATACAAGATAGGAAAGGATGATTACAACAAAAGAGAATTATTAATAGGAGAATAATTTACATCAAGGAGATAGTGGGAGTAAAGTGAATTTTGATGTTTTGAAAGTTGATTGGGTGGGTGGGTGTGTTGACAATAACAAGACAATCAAGTTGTCTTTGGGAACTTACTAACAGGCTTCAAGGATTTCAAATAAGATCTATGAGTTCTGTGCAAAGTACTCTTTTTACAGCAGTAGTAGCATGGTATAGCTTTTTTTACTGTTTTTAAAGACCAGAACATCTGTTCTATGCTGATCTTTCAGATCCTGCTGTCACCAGAGTGTTTTCTTTGAAATAAAATTTTCCTGTCCACATTTCTAGAATTAAGCATTACAGTTCAGTTTTATCTGCATATCTTCAATAGCTTCTAGAGACCTTCAAGATAATGTTCCAAATTTCCACAAAACGTTTCCCTCTTGCAGTGGCTTGTTGTAGGACAAAGCCTTGGGTGCGTGTGATGATGCATTCCAGCATGCAAACAGCCTTTCCTTTCCTTTCCTTTCCTTTCCTTTCCTTTCCTTTCCTTTCCTTTCCTTTCCTTTCCTTTCCTTTCCTTTCCTTTCCTTTCCTTTCCTTTCCTTTCCTTTCCTTTCCTTTCCTTTCCTTTCCTTTCCTTTCCTTTCCTTTCCTTTCCTTTCCTTTCCTTTCCTTTCCTTTCCTTTCCTTTCCTTTCCTTTCCTTTCCTTTCCTTTCCTTTCCTTTCCTTTCCTTTCCTTTCCTTTCCTTTCCTTTCCTTTCCTTTCCTTTCCTTTCCTTTCCTTTCCTTTTCCTTTTCCTTTTCCTTTTCCTTTTCCTGTCCAAGTATATCTTAAAATGTATTTTTAATCTAGAGAGATTAAATTAAATGGATGCTGTGCCACTCAAATAGATGGTTTGATGTCTAGAACTTTGGGGTTGGCTGGGTGTTCATAAAATTAGTGTCTTGAAAAGATGAAGAAATACTCTCAAAGGCATGAGGAGAGCATGTCTCTGGGGAAAAAATATAGCAATGAGTCTCTTAAAAATGAGGTAGCAGGGCCAGAGATGGAAGAAGGAACAGGAAGTGAGAAATCTTGGGTCCAGAGGTCCTTCCTCCAAAACGTCCCCCCCGGTTATGCAATGACAGGTTGTGCTGCAGGCACTGAGGGAGCTGTAGTCTCCCCACAGCGTTAGTCTGTGCAGCGCCTGTGCTGGGTCATTGCGCTGAGAGCACGCTTTGCTCCCCCCTGTCACTGCGCCCGGGCTTGTACCGGCTGCCTTGCGGGTCTTTGAGAGGTTGGGTGAGGTGCAGGCAGGGCAGTCATAGCTGGGAGGAGAAAATAAAGTTGTTGCAATGTTAAATCCAAAGTGATTAAATTAAATCCTAGAGAGCTTCTGCAGCTGAATCTTGTATTAAATTACTACGTACTTGTTCCTAAACATCGAAAGGAAAAAAAGGCAATTAAAGGTGTTGATGACTCTTTCTTGGCAGTTCTCTCTGTTTGCAAATTGCCAGTCTCTAGACACTTTTGTAGAGTATGAAAAAAAAAGAATTTGTTTTCTATTTGCACACCAGTTTGGCTTTTAGGTGATTTCAGTGCCTAATTTAGCAGTGACTAAACATGACTTTGGAGGGAGGGAAGCCTTTTTGACATGCACTGCCTTTGCTCTGTTTCAGTGCACTGTATCCCAGCGTTGGAGGCTGAGCCGGCATTAAACCAGATCAGCTTCACCATGGTGGGAATTCAGCTTTAGAGAGCTGTTCCTTTGCTGTCCCTTCCCAGAACCCCTGGGGCTCAGTGAATCTGGTGGCCGAGGTGTGGAAGAAGTAGACAGGTGCCCATGGGCTGGTAACAATTGTATCTATTACTTCAGGAGGTTTCCTAGTGTAAACCTTCTCCATAGTAATTATCCACATCTCCCTATTTTTGTTCTTAGGCGATGGTTAAAAATAAAAAGCTGTATTCCCCAGCTTCTTATACAGTGTGCCTCTGTCTGATTTTTTTTCTCAGCATGTAGTAAAAGGAAGCAGATGATGATTTTCTGGAACGAGAAAGGAAGGACCTTTATTCAGATTCACTCTTCCATTGTATCTCATGCTTTCACTGCATCCGAAATGATTTATCTTTTTCATATGTCAAGGGACTATAACCTGTGCTGCATCTCTGTGCAAGGCTTCCTTGTTCATTAGGTCACCTGAAGAGCTGTCATGTCATACAATAGTTTTGTTTTTCAGAGTTATTACTTCTGTATTATGTTGCTGTTGGTTACATAGTTATGGTTGCAGGTCTTTTTGGGTACTACCCTGAAAGATATTAAAGATCAAGCCTGAGGGCACCTTTCTAAAGCTATGTATTGTGAACATGCAGGTATTTTTGCAAAGATGTTAAAACACGCTAACTCAGCCCAGTGACTGTTGTGACTGGGGAAACCTGACAGGATGTCTCAGCTCAGGGAGCTGTCACAAGCTCCCCAGTTCTGGACTGGTGATCTGCATGGGAAGCTCTTGCTGTTTGGAGCACCTGCAGAGAGGTAACAGGATAATCGTGTGAGTGTCCATGTTACAGGGCTGATTTCCTGCTGTCAGTAGCAGTTTTTACAAAATGTTCTTTGGTGTAATGGCCCCTATGAGAATAAATAGAGCAGTTATGCTTTCAAAAGCTCAAATAAATAACTCCTGGCACTCACAGAACACTAGTCCTCCATTTGGGAAATACCACTTGATGACAGAGTTGATGAAAGGTCTGCAGACATCAAACACATCAACTATATATAAGAAAAAGCGTGCTATATATGGTCATTACTGTCTTTGGGAAGACATTCCTTCTGTTGTTCTCCTTTGCTTATTTTAGTCACCCGTTTCATACCTCCTCTTCAACACTTGACCCTTCAAGATAACCAATCTGTGGTGATGATCTGTATTTTCTTCAGAAAACTTGGAATCAAAAAGGCTCTTACGACAGCACAGGAATTCCTGCACTACTTCACATCAGCACATCCTCACCTTTCCATCATGGATGTGATTCCTGGGCTCGAGCCCTTCCAAACTTAAAACTTTTGCAGCTCTGGTTTATGAAAAGAGTTCTTGATACAGACACAGTATGGGGTTCAATGCACATTTTTTTCACCAGGGTTTAATTAGAAGTTCCTTCTTGCTTCCTCCTGTGAATTCTGCTTCAGTTGCAGCAGCCTGTGCACTAAATGCAGCTCTGGCTCACGGCCAGGCACCCGTCTGGGGAGGATCAGTGCGAGCTGGTAGGGGCTTTCAGCAAGGAGCAGGACTAGTTTCAAGGCTGTTCAGTATTTCTGTCCATGACTTGGAAGAATCTATCTGAGTCGCTGATGCTTTATTTCCAGGTAGCACAAAGAGTGGCAGAATGCAAGATGAAAAAGTAGTAGGCACTTTGCATGGAAAGCTCAGAGCTGCTTTGCCTATTTAAGCAGAGGGTCTGTATAATCAACTCGCCTGAGAAAATAAATGTTTTGGTGCAAGAAGACTGCCACCCAAAGCAGAGATGGCCCTCTCAGGTAAGAGCTGACCACGAGCTTCTAGTGGAAGAGAACCATGAAGTTTTGCCTGCTTATATGCTTGTGTATCTTAGCAAGACGATACTAGAATAATTCCCACCATTCTAAGATCCACAGTTTAGGAGGGACATTGAGATATTAGGGAAGAGAATATTTGAAGTAGGGGAAAAGAGTTGGTCTTCAACTGCTTGGAGCATCATCTCTTAAATTTATCAATGAGAAGACTGAGTGTCTGTAGGGTAGCAGTGTTTAAGAGTCTTCAGAGAAAGACAATACTGGGTGCTGAACTTAAATCCAATGGAGAGAGGTAAAATGGAAACCAGTGTCTGGAATGCCAGAGCAGATGAATTCAAATTGGAGAGTGGGTAAAAATGCTCAACACTGAATGTGGTTAAACATTAGAATGAATTACTAGGATGAACAGCTGCTGTACTGTTTCCCAAAGTCTTCAGATCCAGCTTGGATGGTTTTCTGAAAGACAAGTTTTAATCAAACACTATTTATGGGGCTCAGTGCAGGGGTTAATGATGTAAAATGCAATGACCTACGATTCACACATCTTAGGATATGCAAGAATAGAACATCCCACTCATCTTTTTTTGACTTGAAATTCTATGAATTGATGGATGTCTGCTGGTGATACAGCTTGAATGACTCTTTGTACTTTGCCCTAATTCTACAAGTCTTTGTACAATTTTTCTCGTTACAATCTTAAGCAGACCTTACATATTATTCTCGAATCTCTTAGCTACTATTAGCAACCCATGTGAATCCAGCCATTGGTGTTGCAAGAATTCCTTGGGAAACGATTTCATGTTCTCATGCTGGATTTTGATAACGAGTAAGTAATTTTGACTTTTAACTCCATTCTTGGAGACAAATGTTATGAGTTATTCAACTTTGTTTCATG
Source organism: Gallinula chloropus (assembly GCF_964237585.1). Lineage (NCBI taxonomy): Eukaryota > Metazoa > Chordata > Aves > Gruiformes > Rallidae > Gallinula > Gallinula chloropus. The sequence continues at coordinate 3,044,795 of NC_140094.1, forward strand.
AGAAAATTACATGAAGTTTCAGTGGTCAGAAAATATGGCTCGGGGCTTGCATGTTCAATGGCACAAAATCCAGTAGTAGTCACTCCCAACATCTTGGAAGATCAGATATTTGCTACTAAAAAGTCTCGCACGGTGACCATCCGTGTGAACTCAGGTTTGTTGTGGCCCCACAATTTTCTGTTTTGTGTTTAATGCCACCAGCTATTTCTCTTCTGTTGCAGAATATGAAATATTAGATCCAGTGACTATTTTGTATTCCCAACATTTGTGGGAAACAAGAACAGCTTGTGAGTGTCTTCACAGAATTTCATATGTGTGAAGTAGTATTTTTCTTTCGTGGTTTTTAATGCAGTGTAACTTATTACTGGCATACACTGAACACTGAGCACACATGTCATTACTACACCATTTCATAGGCTTTGAATAATACTCCGCTGAGTAGATACATCCCAGTACCCTGCAGAACAGGGAGCCTAATGATTAGATGTTGCTCCGTTTATTCAGCACCCGTGATATTGGATACTGGTCATGGTTGGGGCTTGGAAACACAGACATGTTTGATGGTGGCTTTTGTGTTGTATCCAGCGGTGGTCCCTAGCTAAGATGGCTGGAGTAGTTTGCAAAGAGCCAAGAGGAAATTCGCTCTCTTAATTTGGAAATGTATTTACTTCTCCGAATAGAAATTCTTTTGACAGTTTACCATTGTCCCCAAATAATTAACCATTCTAGCATGATTTATTTTTGAGTAATGAATTGATATATTTGGTCGTGTGTGCTGTGTTTTGGTTTATGTCTTGTGTAAGTGAATGGGAAACTGAAATTAAACTCTTGAGGTTTAAACAGTGTGAGTTTTTGATCAGTGACGAGTGCTAAGAAACAAGAGAGGACTGAGTGAAGGAAGGGAAAAGCTGAAAGATAGTTTAACTCTGATAACGTTATAGTCTGCCCTGCTAAGCAGCTTCTGGAAGCCAGGAAGTCTTTCCCTGTGGTACAGAATAAGGAGTGTGTTAAGTCCAGTGACGTTGACTTCATTCATTTCAGTTCTGGTACGGACTGTGCAGTAATGCTAAGGATTTCTTGTGTCTCTATATTTGAATCTGTGAAATCTTTCAAAAGATGCACGATGAACGAGTTGCACGTACCAGTGTTCACTGGGAAAGGAATTGTCACTTCACCGACGTCTTAGAATCATGCAATAGTAGCACCATGTGAAGGCTTTTGTTTCTGCAGACTTAGGCTCTGGTACTTGCCTTGTCAGTCTGACAATTCCTTGCTCTGAAGTTGGGAAATACAAATATAAATACAGCACAGAATTTATCTTGATATCACACAGTGGCAGCCATTCTTGCCAATAAATTGCAGAAATATTGGAGGTTGGGGACCGGGGTCTCTTGATCTTTGACACTACCTGGTGGAACTTTCCTGCTCCTCTAAACTTTATTTTAGAATAGCTGATTAAATATATGTACCTGAAAAAAAACCCCACAAAATACTGAGCTCCTCATAAAAGTACACGGTTTGTTATTTGATTCACCTAAGAGCAAAAAATAGCTTCTTTTTCCTGCAGCCTTTAGTTTATAGTTACGAAAACTTAAGGTCTTTCCATTCCTTCTTTGTTTCCTCTGTTTTCACTTATGCATGCTTCCATTCATATTTATTATGATATTCTTGCAGTGGTTTTGGGTAGCTTGGAAATATTTTATCAACTGTCAGAATACATCTGTCTGATACTGTCTCGGGAAATGTGACAGATAAACTGTGTCTTCACAGAGCTCTGAAGGCCAGCACACTGGCTCACACTGGTGCTGCTCAGATGGACAGAGTGGGTATTTGACTAGGACGTGGTTGCACTATGAAGCACCTTGTAGCAAGCCAGATCCTTGGAACCATGCAGATGGCAGCAGGGACGTGCCTGGTCAAAGTACATGATCTTCCTCTTGCAGGTGCTTCATCGGTGTTGGAAGTGAGGGAAGAGCTCTGAAAAGGAGTGCTGTATGGGGAGGTGGTAGGAGCTGACCCACGCCTTGCCTGGGTGGAGCAGCTGGTTTACAGTCAGGTCTGGTCAGGAGTCGTGGATGATTTCTGCATAACTGATCTGCCCGAAGGTAATAACTTCAGGGTACTTGCAGTGGTGACAAGAATTTCCCATCTTTCAAAATGTAAATTGTGGTCCCCCAGGGTCTGCAAAGGAGAGGAAAAGGCATCTTCAGGAGCGTGTTGGTTCTCAGCAGGTGCTTTGTCTGTGGGGACTAGTACTGGCCTGTCTTTAATGCTGACAGCCTTTTCCACCAATGGCCATGGTAGTGCAGGAAAAGCCATGTGGGTAGAAACAAGTGGAGATCTTTTTCTGCTCTTAACCAGTGAATCAGGTATATGATCTTCTGGAAATTACAAAGATGGTATTAAAGAGTGTGCATGGCTTTTTTTTTTAAAAAAAAGAAAAAAGTCAGATGCTATTTCTGAGCTCCAAGGGCTGACAGCTGTTCTAGTTTTGCTTGGGGACGTTTTCACAATGTGGATTAATCAATGTTATGAACTGGGTCCATGGGGTTTTGGGAATGTAATTGGTTTCAGATGACACTTTGCTAGTCAATCTGTGAAACAGCCGAATGTTGACACAGCTGAACAATTCCAGCTGTTTCCACTCACCCCTTCTTCCCTCCCTGGATGCACCCTTCCCTCTTCCCTCTCTCTTGTCTCCCTTTCTTATTGTGACTTTGTAAAAGAAATCTGTGATCTCAGTTTCTGTCACTTGTCTCTGCTTGCTTTTGCTTCTTCCCAGCATGCTTTTGAGTTTTTAATATGGTTTGAGTGCCATTCCTGATTTGTGGCAATAAAGAAGAAGGTGGATGCAGTGCAAGGCAGTGTGTATCCCTGATTAGTGCATTTTATTATTATTACCAGGTTATTTATTTGGTAAAAATATCCTGTCCTACAGACTCTGATCTGGCAATGGGCACCAGGAAGTTTTATAAATGACTTGTGGGGAAGGACACTTGGAAGTCATAAATACAGTACCTCGAGGTACAGGGGTCTCTTATGTGACTAACAGCAAGCCACTTCTCCTTGCCTCAGAGGCCCTGTTTGTACAACAGGATAAAACTTCTCACCTTTTCTAGCTTTTCCCATCTTTTCCTCATGCCCAAGAGATTCTGGATTCTGACTAGCTGTTCAAACCAGTGTTAAAATCCGTTCACTGACTGAGAACTGTCAGGATTCTTCATTCTGTAGTTTTAGGAAATTGAGAAGCCCCAGACTCCAGCAGAGGACTGTAGCTTTCTCTTTTCTGCTTAATTATCAAAGACCAGTTTTTCCAAAGCTAAAGGTAGACAACTACTGGACCTGAAGGAAACATGCAAATGCACTGGCAGTCGTGCATGGGACTGGAGGTACAGCCCAGTGGTAAACTGCATCTTGAGTTTCATCCAAATGTTATGTCAGGTAATTTGGCATTGAGGCTCCTCTTTAGACTAGTTCAGAAACAGAATTACAATGTTTCTTTAAACTGAGCAGTTGCCAGGTGCATAGAGGACATGTTTGCTATTCACTCTAGTGTTTTTGTCATCCTTCAAACAACCTGTAGAGTTTTTCTGTGGTACGGTCTTGGACAAATCTTTCTTTGTATCCCTAGTTCTCTTTTGTTACACTGAGCCACCAAAGGGACTCAGTTCTTGGAAATACAGGGGGCATGTACACAACCCTTACAGTGTGGAAAGCCTGTCTTTGCTGTTAGGTGGTTGAACTCATGCAATCCCAGAGTTTACAGTAAATCCAGATTTTCTCCAGTACATTTTTTTGTCTCCTGCTAGAAATTTTGTGTAGGTAGAGAAGAAGGAATTTGGCTGTTGCCTAGGGCTGCAGACCTGCGTGTGCTGCACTAGCAGTTAAAAACCAGAAAGCTAAATTAACTATTTCAGTGTTTTCAGTTATGGTCTCTGACCTGCAGTAAAAAAGCAGGTTTGTCAGTAGATCCTGCTCTGCAAGTACCTGCTATGATCATATATATATATATATATACACACACACACATATATAAGCCTTCTCTTCTTTCTACAGTGGAGTATCCCTGCATTATCCATTTTCATTGCTTTGTCCATCTCTTCCAGCTAACTTATTTGGTCATTGAAGCTGAGATGCCCTTAAGCTCCTCCAGTTTTCAGGAAAGGGGGAGATTTCTGAAAAATTTTCTAATAATCTGTCTGCTTCCAAGTTTAGTGTTTGGTAATCCCAAATCAGTGGCTACTTCAGAAATGTAGGTGGAGCCATCACTCTCCAAAGTAGGAGAGGCAGCTTTGTACCCTGTAGTGGTTTCCCTCACTCATGTCCCTCCCATTGAATTGCCAGTAGAGGTGTGGTTGTGAGGAAAGAGCAGCACCCCGCTCCGTCAGTAACAAGTCCCCGTGTGTATCCCTGGGATCTGGGCCCAGCCTGCAAAATGCTTCCCATGGGTCTGTGTTTTCCTGCGTGTCTTTCCACATCAGTCTGGTTCTGAGCAGGGACTCCAAGGACTGCCACAGAAGTAGGTAGAAGGCACCAGTAATATATTTTGCTGGTGCTCATCTGTGGCTCCCAGAAGTGCAGGAGTGATGCTGACAGCACAGCACTGTCTAATCAGGCATTCACATGCCTGATACCCGTGTGCATCAAAGGCTTCGTTTCCATTTCTTCCCTTTATTTTTCCCCTTTTTTTGCCAAAGCAGAGGCTGCAGGGAGTAACACACTAATATAATCCTCATGTCTTGGTTCTTTTTGATACCTGTGCAACGTTACTATTCTAAAATAAGTGAGAAAGAGGCCCTGTGTGCTAAGGCAGCTGCTTTGTGCTTTCAGCAGCCTTCCTTCAGTTTTTGTTGCTGCTTTCTGGAAAAACCATGGTAGCAACTTGCATACATTTGGTGTCCTGTTGCAGAAGTTTCTGCCAGGTGCTGCTGGCCTCAGAAGCAGATGTGGGCTTAGGGTGCTAATTGTCCTGACCAGCCTCACCTGGGGCCTTCATCTACGCCCCTGCCTAGTTCTTCTGGAGATCAGGGCTGGGACACATTCACCCGCCCTCTGCTTCCCTTTCTCTTAGAATGCAGTCACATACACCACCTTAACAACAGCCCTTCCTCAGAGTGTGATAAGAAGAGGTAACAGGACATGAAGAAAGTTTCCATCCTTGGTTATCTCGTCCTGCACTGGTAAGTTGTTGACATTGTGGCTTGCTGTGCTGTTAAACTTCTGACTCATTAGAAATGCAGCTTGTGTCAAACTCCTATGTTCTGTTGCTTGCTATGCTTTGGGGCAGGTTTTTTGTAGTAGTTCTTCCTCCAAAGAGGAAAGCTGAAAAAGCAGTTCTGAGGAGCAGATAGAAGAGTAAGTGCCATTCCAGCTGTTCTGCAATAAAAAGAGAAAGAACTAGTTTAGAGGGTAGGAACCTTGGGTGGTAGGTCAGAGTGGGACTTGGGAGGTATGCTGAAAACAGGAATCTGCTCTGCTGCTGTGAGTTGGCTGATTTTCTTTCAACCCGCTTAGTCCATACCTAGCTTATGCTATTAGGAAGGGTAATTTGGAGACCTTCACGGACACATTGACAAACATTGCGAATTAAAACTTTTTCAGAAATACCAGAATTCTGTGTTGAAGCAGGATAAAAACTGGCAGTTTTGATCTCAAGCTTAACAGTTCAGATTTTTAGCGCTTGCAACCATACTCTACTCTGGCACCACAGGCTGAGAAAAACAATCATCAGAAAAAATCATTGCCTCACTGAAGTTACCATTGATAGAGATGAAATCAAGGTCAAGATACCACAATGTGTGGGAGGAAGCTGGGTGAGAATTAGCAACTTCATCTAAGGCTTTATATCTCAGCTCGCTTCCAAGTTGTCTTTCTTCCTCTGTCTCTTAGTGACTGTGAAAGAGCCATGAGAAATTGTATCATATATATAATTTTCCCCCATTATATGAGATCTCAGGATCTTTTTGAAGATGAGTTCAAATAGATTCAAGCTGATTCAGGAAAGGGGCCATTTAAGATTTCTTTACTTTTTCAAGTGGTTCACTTAATTTCACATGCTCTGGAAGGGAGTGAGAGACTGCTCCTGGGGGAGGCTCCAGGCAGGCTGTATCAGACATTGTTTCGTGAAGGAAGTTCAGGCATGGTCAAGCCCTGATTATTTTGTGTGAAAAAGTTGTGGGTAACTTGAAGGCACGTTGTCACCTCCCTTCTTTTCTCTCCCCTCCCACCTCCGCTTTCTGGCGTGTTCTTTCGCATCCTTAGAAATCCATAAACATGCCGTCAGGATTTGTAAGATGCAAACTCCACTGGCTCTGGAGGCTGGGTTTATATTTGGCACGTAGGTAGTTTGTCTGCAAAGTCCTGATCTTGTTCCTCACAGACCTCTCTGTTGTCAGTTGATCTGCCTTCTGGCTCCCGTATATTCCTGGGTCAGGTGAGATAAATATGGACTGTTGTTTTCTCGGTGCCCACGCGCAGACCTCCACTGTTCAGGAAGTCAGGCTCTGTGACCCGATCCCCAGAACAAAATTTGGGGCTGCTCCCTGGTTTGTTGTTAACTGCTCTGTCACAAAGTCATGCTGTAGGGAGCGTGCTGCTTGTTAGAGGGCAGGGCCTTATAAAGGTGAGATGGTCATTTCAACTTTAGAAGTAGAGTGTCACATTTCTGAGTCTCCCAACTCACCTGTACAGCCTTCTGTGGGTATTCTGAGCTTGTTTTTAGACAGTTCTGGCTGTGCCTTCACTTTTCTTTGTTTCTTTCCTCAGCCTAGCTTAGCCTTTTGCCATAGTTTTCTTTAAACAAAGCACTCAAGTAACACTAACATCCCAGATAGGTGCCATACCTGGCAAATTCAACCTCTTTCTGTCTCAAAGGACAATTTTCCTTAGTGCTTATTGCTGAAAGATGATGCAGATCACCCTAGATTCTTCTGCTGTAGTTCTCAAACAGATCCAGGAGTACCAGCTCACCGTGCCTCTTAGCTAGCTGTCCTGGGTCCTGATGCAGTTGCAGCAGAAAAGCCTTGCTGTAAAGCAGAGAGCCGAACACCAGCTCGAGCACCCAGAGGAGAACACTGTGTACAGGATGGACTGGGTTGTACAGTTTGATTCAATAGCATTTACTCTGTCACACTAAGCATTTGTATTCTCACTCCAACATTCACGGATACTTCTTGAAGATGCTAATGAAAGCACTTGAGAAGGGGATGAATTAAAACCTTTAGCAGCATTATCCCAAAGAAGATAAAACATGTTTTCTTGTGCTTGTAATGTGTTGTGGAGACTTCTCTGGAGTGTGGGTATAGAGGAGTAATTAAAGAACTCTGCAGGAAGGAGAACCCTCCAAATAATCAGAGTTTATTTTCTTGTTGCTCTGTGTGCTTTGTAACCTGGTAGGATCCTACAGAGCACTATTTGGATGATAGTACATTTGAATTTGTGGTGAGTTGACTGGTCACAGCTCCCTGGATCAGGGGCTTGGCACAGCTGTGGGCACCAAAGGTGCAGCATGGAGGGAGCTGCAAGCCAGAAATTGGGCTGGAGTTTCAGCGTGTAACTGGAGCGAGGGTCAGGAGTGGGTCTTACTAGGAATGCTTTCAAGTGAGATTCATAAACTCCAGCAAGACCCCAGCCAACACACCAGGAGAGCATTCAATGTGTGTGCCTGGGAAGCAGGATGAGAGTGGTTGGTGTCCATTAGCTCAGATGTTTCTGAGTTGTTAGGCAGGTACGACCCTTTTTGCACACCCTTTTCAAAGGCTGATGTGGCTTTTTTTGTTTGTTTATTGCATAACTCCAATAGAAAGGAATTCCTAAGGCATGAATGCTAAAGAGGAAGGAAAGAATAAGTGGTGCCAGTTAAATTTTCATGTATTTATGCCTTATTATGGCCTGACAGTCAGAAATAATATTCTGTTCCTTTTATCCTGATTTTCTCTTTTGACTGTGTATTAAAAAACCACCAGCAGTAACAAAGTGTAAAAGATTGAATTAAATCCTAGTTAGAATGACTTCACCTTAAATAGTGGAATATCTTAGATCTCTTTCTCTTCCTTTTTTCTTTCTCTCTGTCTAGTCTACAGAGACTTGGCAGTCTCAGATACCCTTGGGTGTTCAAAGGTAGATCAGTCTGCGGCAGGGCTGCCTTTGATGTTTTCACCTACAAAAATGTCACATCACAACCTGCTCTGTTATTTCACATTGCATGTGAAAGATTCACTAAAAGGTTAATTTCCAGTCTTGTTGAATTTTATACCATTAAAGTCGATGCCTTTTCACCCCTGCACCTAGAATGGTTTCAGAAGGATGAGAGAGGGCTGGTTCTAAGTTTCCGCCGTGGCTACACAAGCGCCCGATAACCGTGCACAGTGGGGTGCTTGTGGATGTGTAACCCCTCCGTACAGCCACGTTTCACCCTCCGCTCCCTATGGAGAAAGAAAATCAGGAATCGCTATTGGTACTTGAAGGAGCCCTACATCTCCCCTCAATACCTTTGTCCCTTTGTGCGGGAGGCCCTAATTTGGTCTGTGTTCGGTCTTGTTGAAGAAAAATCTAAAGGGAGAGAAGCACTTCTATATAAATCTTTTGTGGGAGATTTTACAAGGGTAAGGATGACTCTGGGTGTCTGTATAGATTTCTGGGGTTTAGGATTCCTTTCTGGAATGAGTTGTAGAGAGATTACAAATACCTGGGTAAAATATTTAGGAAATGCTGTTTTTCTTGGTTCTTCCCTCCCCCCACCCCCTTCAAAACTTTGGTTTTGAAGAAGTGCTGTATGCTTGCAGTAAGCAGGGCATTTCATTTCTTTGTGGATGTAATAGGCTTCACTGGGGAAGGCGACATGTACTGGATTTCAAACACTGTTTTGAAAGAGAAATAGGCTGTTCTAAATGATTCTTCAAGATGGAAAAGAATACTTGTCTATCAGTCAACACAAAAATAGTTTATTTGAAAGATTTCTGAATGGACAAGCATTGATACAAGTTAGATTTAAAATTTTATTTAAAAAAACCCCATCTATTGCCAAGTAATTCTATTTTCTGCTGCCAGCATGATGAAATCCTCACTTGACGAGGGCACTTAGGAAGGGAGGTGGCTTCCCCCCACCCCTCTCCTAGCAAAACTCAGACATGTCATTTAATTGGTTACTGGGATCGATCCCCCGCTCCCTCCACCCCCTCCCCAAATCATTTTTCCAAGTGAGCAGTGAGAAGTCAGGTAACTAACTCACTCTGGTGTCCTCGGGTTCGTGGCGTAGCGGACGCTGGGATTACATGCTTTGTCAAGCTGTGTTCTTAAGGATGTGCCACATTTCCTACTGTTCTAACACGGGAAGTGTCTCTGGCACCAGGCAGCTCTGCTTTTCTCTGCATTCCCTAATTGTGTGTGAACTGAGGGTACAGCTGGAGAGCACTTCATATCTAATTGGTGTGTGAAAGTGGAGGGCAGAAAAAACAATTAAGAAGTCATGGTCAGCTTCAAGAAGGGCTGTAATTGAGGCAGAACTGAAATGAAGGGTTGGATTGCTACTGAGCTGGAGTGAGAAGGATGGATGGAGGAAAACTATAAACAGCAGAACAGTTTAGGCTACAAAGTTGTGCTTTCTCCTGCGACTTCTGAGTCTTTGAATCCTCCAGAGAAGCAGGGATATGGTACCCAAGTGCCTTAAGCATCCCTGATGTGAAGCTTAGCTTCCCAAGCTGCTTGGCATTTTAAAAGAACAATGTCTGTGGCTTACTGTGGCTAAATTCAATATGTTACAGGAAGCCTCTGGTTTTGGTCACCCCCTCTTAATTAGAGTCTACTGATAGCACTGGAACAAGGACTAACTGCTCCATCCAGCTGCCTCGTTTTGTCTCCACTTAGCAGCAGATAAAAAGGTAAAGGTACTAGGCATGATGCTCTTGAGTGTTATTTTAAATCCACCTAGTCCAGAGCTTGAAGTACTTCAGCAAAGGGGTTCATTTTACTGTTCAAACCATAACAGTTGCTGTGTAGACTAAGTGGTAATGATATGGCCATTTAAAAATCCTTTGTTGCCACTTCTGATGCTTGGGTGTGGGTTTTCTAAGGATGTACTAAACTATGTATCAGAGCAGCTCGTTGCCATTTTACTGTTTGGCTGAAGGGGAACAAACCCTGGCGAGTTCCGACTCTTAACGGATGGTGGTTTGATCGGCGCTGTCCTCCGACTCTGAGGATTTTTGCTCACACAAAGGAGCTGTCTCTTGTGTGAGAGACAGAAAGCCTGCAACATGTAAGGGAAGAAACCATGTCAGAAACAGCTGGTGGGCTGTTACCCACTGTCTGAAGTGTTTGGCCATCCTTCCCTGGTGCTGTCAGCTTTATCCCACCTCATTCCAGGGAGATTGCTGTTTGCCCCGTGCACCTGTCCTGACGTCCCCCTCCACACTTGCACATGCACCCCGATTTCTGTGAAGCCCAAGGGCCGATTCTGTGGCTGCAAAAGTGGGAGGAGAGGGGCTGCCACCTACTCCTTCACCTTTTTGCTGCTTGCCGTTCAGTGAACAGCATCAGGTGTGGTGTAGCAAGCCAGGGGATGCTTTTGAACATCGGCTCTTGCTGAGGCCTGGCTGCTCTGGCTTTGCCTCCTCTTCCTTCTTCCTCCCGCTCTGGTCTGAGAACAGTACATTACAAATATCACTAGGTGGCATAGCCACCCTGGTGTACTAGCCAGGTTAAACCGCATTTGTAGCAACTGAGGGTCTGATTATAGTTTGCAGTAATTCCTGCCTGAAAGACACCATGTCCCGATCTTCTGTAGCGCGACCCAGCACTTAATCACTGGGCTCAGTTGTGAGGCAGAGAGGTGCCTGCACTCCGGCGTAAGCGAGCTGGAGCTGTCCCCAGAAACCTGGCCCACTGCTGGGGCAGCACAGGGAGAGTCCGGAAGGCATCATGGGCTTGAGGGGAAAGAACTTGAAACAGCATTTCCACAGCTTCTTGAAATGTTCTTTTACCAGACATGCACCTTAACCTTCCTGTCAAGTTACCCAGCTCCTGTGAAGTTCTGTTTCAGCCTTTGGAATTTATTCTAGGAAACCCAGAATAAAATCCGAACTGTAAAGCACTTGATAGTAGGCGCTTACATTTTAAGCACATGCTTAAGAGTTTTCACTAGAGAAATGACAGATAGAGATATAAATCTTGTGCTGAAAGCTGAGGATCAGTTAAGGGTGTTGTTGAGCTGGGACTTCTCTCGGTATTTATTTATGAAACTAGTTGGGGAACTCCATTTAAAAGGTATATGATGGTTTCTATATTCATTTTGTATTTGGTAGAAATCTAAGTGTAGGATCGACTGTATGAGAGGTACCTGGATCTAAGTCAAGCTGCTTGGAGGGTTTTTTTTTTTAAATTAGAATGTATTTAGTCCTGAGGACTCAGAAAATTCTCAGCAATTGGTGAGTGTCTGTGTGGTTTCACTTCTCTAAACTAACATGAGCTTCCAGGCAGTGATTTTGTCCATCATGATTTTTAATTTGAGTTATAAGGATGTGTCTAAGAGTGGAATGTGGGTTTGAATTTACAACAGTAGGCTATGATCTGGAAATTATGGTTTAAAAGAACAACTGCTGCCTGCTCAAATATGTTCTATATGGGTTGTATTCATACTTAGTTGCTGCAATTGAACATTTTCACATGAAGTGAAATTTAGTTATTTAAAAGATTGCTACTGTCTGAAGTAGAAGCCTAGCTTTTTTGTAAGGAAATATGATGTGAGAGAGTATGGTGGTGATATTATTATTACTATTAGTATAGTTTGAAATCCATTCTGGCCACCTATCCAAAGCAAAATTAAAGTATCTTCCAGGATCCTTCATCAAAATACTTCTAGAGAGCCAGAATAACAGTCTGGTAAAATTAGCTGTGAATTAAACCTAGGAGATCTGGGATGTCTTGCCTATAATAGGAAATGAAGATTTTTTTTTTTTTTTTCCAGTGGCTCACCATTGTTAGAATATTTTATAAATATTGGATTTATAAATATTGGATTTATATTTATAGGAACAATTAAGCTGAGTCAGTGGAAAACAGTGGTGATGCTAGAATAGATTTTGGGAGCCTAACGTGTACATCCCCTTAGAATGTACCATTTTTCACGTGGGCATCACATAGAAGGATTTAAGGAGGACACATCTGCATTTGCAGGTACATCTGCATTGAAAATGCAGATGAAATCTCCAGGTTATTTTTTTCTTCCGTGCCCATTGAAAATTGGAAGAGTTGCAGTCCCTGAGACGCTTGCTCTATAAAGTGTTCTTGGAAGAAGAAGTTGAGAAACAGACTCGGGAGAATATATTTTCTGGATCTTACTAGACAGCCTAAAGTTAAGCCCTCTTTGCATTAATCCTGCTGGATAGAGAAGTGTTTGCATTAGAAATGCTGGTTTCATCTTGACAGGGAATGTGATGTGAAGAAGACAGGCAGCACCAAGCCCAGCCAGACATCCTTCTTTCATTGGTGCAGCATGGAGGAGGTGAGGACAACGCTGAGGGCAAGCTTGCCGAGGGCAAGTGGAGAGGTCAGGTTTAGGTACACCATCTGTTCCTGCTTTGTGCATTGAAATTTTCTGTGTAGCACATAGCAAACCCCAGCTATGAGGAGTTCTTAGAGTGGAAAATTTGCATGGGTGGTGCCAGGAATTGTTCTCACTTGGGATGCAGCACAAGCATCACCCAAGCAACTTCATAAATTCAGTGTTGGTACCTGTGCTGAATTCAGTTGTTCTTGCTTTGAGTTCCCTGAGGTTTAAGTTCAGCTATATCTGATTCAGATGGGAAGGACACCAACTAACTGTCAGAGCAATCACCTCTCCAGATTCTACTTTTGTAAAAAGTTCTGCACCGCTGAGTGAGAACTTCTGAAGTCCTATAACTCAGAGTCATAAAGTAGATTTTACCTTTACTTTTTTCTTTGCTTTTGTGTGGGCATCACTGCTATATCTTGGCCTGTCAGAATCAGTTCTCTTGAACTGTTGTGCAGTCCCCATAAAAATACCACTGTTGAGCAAAACCAGTAGAATTTGAACTAGTTACAATTGGATGGGGTGATACCGCAGATTGACATCATAGCAGGTGACAAAGAGAATCTGAAGCTTCTCTATTCTAAACTATTGCTGTGAAAGCAATTAAGTAATCACTTTACACATCGCCTCTTTCATTCAAGGCAAGCACCTTGAATGTCTCCTAATTGGCTACCTGTCTTCCTGGGTACTCTGACTAGTCCTGCCTACTTCTGGCCTGTGTAACAAGTTGAAATACTGAATTTCTGAGATGTTGTCTTGCAGTTTTCTGAGCTGAAAAATCCTGTGTGTTTATGTGGAGTATTGTGGACCTGTAACTGGAGGTTTGTGCTGGAAAACAGACTTAATCTGTACAGATGTCAATGTTGTCCTGCTAGAGAGCTGAGGAAGACGAGGAGAAAATGTAGCACTTCAACAGACGTTTTGCTTTGGGTGTGCTGCTTTGTTTATTTTGTTCATCAGCCAGGATGTTGGGCCACTCATCCCACATCTTTTACCTGTGCTGTGTCAGCCAGATAACGGGGTACGCTTACAGCAGTGAAGTTCCTCTGCCAGTTGTCAGCAGGAAACCCCATGACCATGGTTAGCCAGGTGCAAATTACAGTCATGTTGAAATGAAGATAGAGGTTGATGCAGAAGGTCAGTGTGTGATTGCTGACACCCAAAAAGCTGTTCTAGCTTGCACTTTACCAACTTGAGCTGGTAATTATATGTATAGTCTCTAAAAGCTCTTAGATCTTATGAAAAGTGCTTCTTATGCTTGGATTTTGTTAGTTACTTGCTTTCTACTCCACATCTTGGGAGAAATGTGGGATGTGACTACACAATCATAAGAGACAATCCGCTCAAGACCAAACAAAATAAAATGGCCAAACACTGAAGGAGCATCAGTGGCCACTCAGTGTCCTTGATATCAAAGCTGATCAACACTGATGGTGGAAATCACAACAGAAAGAGAGAGACTTCCTTAATGCTGGTGGTTCCAAAGCTGTGCAAGTGAATGTGGGTGCATCCATGTGGTCTTTTCAAGGTGAAGCCCTTCTGTAGGATACCTTTACAACTATTCAGGCAAAATTCCCTTAATAGGAAATGGGACCCTAGGACACTGAAAAGAGAAGCTTTCTTAGGAGAAATTCTCCAGGTTGACCATAGATAGCATGCAGCAGGATGTGCATAGGAAGAAAAGCTGTTGGAAGAACCATAATAAGTTTCTAGCACCCATTGTGGAGCTATCATTATGTTTTGCCAGCCTGAGAAATACCCAAGTCCACATGGTGTTCTGTCAGAAAAACAAGTTCTGGGAAATAGATGCTTTGCGACTCTTGCCAACACCTTTATTCCCCCTTTACAAAGCACAGCAAATCTTTGAAGCTTCTATTGTACGTAGCATGCTTGGGTTTTGTCAGAAACAATCTGAAAATGGCCAAATCTACCCAGAAACCTAACAATAAAGGAACACTTGGAAGCATTTTAGAACATTTTTGTTGTACTGTAGATTGGTTTCGTACTATAAAATGGCACGAGGGCTCTTAGTGACAACAGTGTTACAGTGTAAAAGCTGGATCATGATTTTACAACCTCTTTGGTGTAGTCCACATGAAAAATCATTGTTAGGCACAGTAGGCTAGCGGGGATTTCTGCATCAAAGTGGTTAATCAGTTAAAAGCAAGAGAATTTGAGGTTTACTTCTTTTGTTAATCAGCTGCTGGTTTTGCTCAATCATGTGTTGGTGGTTTTAATTCTCTGTGCTGCAGTTATATTGCTTGTAGCATGAGGATAATAAAGGTTGCCCAGCTCTAGAATGTGTTTGAAGACATTCTGAAAAAGCACGTTCATAAATAGCTAATGTTCAAGAAAGCCCTTAGTAAACACAAGTTCTGGGCAGAAGAGAAATGAGAAAAATGAAGCTGAAATTCATGAGATTAATCCCAGAGAGGAGCATGGTGAGTGCTTAGGGTGTGTTTGTAAGGCAGTGTATAGAGAAAATGTAAAGTAACAATTACTTGAGGAAAAGCTGGGAATGATTTGTGTCCCAGGCTTGAAGTCAGCTGGGTGAAGAGCAATGTGTTGTACAGTCCTTCCTCTTTTCCTTCCCTCTCCCAGTTACTCCTGGGATTTAAACGGGGGGAAAGATCTCTCTGGTCGAAGACCTCCATCAAAAGTATGTAACCGCAACCATGACAGCAGTTATGGGGGATGCAGAAATCAGCAGGTTCCTGCTAGGGAAGTGAGACCATTTATTCTAGCTGAGACAGGCTGTCAGGTCCAGGGCAGAGTTGCTCCGTAGGAGGCAGAACCAAGAAATGGACCTTGGGGCTTGTGGAAGCTATTGACACAATTCCCATGGATTTGGTGCAACTGGAGTTTCACTCACAATATATTATGATTTAGAGGTTCCCTCAGTGTTAGAGACTTACCACCCTTTTAGGAATTTCTTTAGCTCTACATGGTTAGAATTGTTTAGTGTGTTTCTCCTGATGTGTTTCTCAGCAGGTATGGGAAAACCACCAGTGTCCACAGGCAGCTGAGCTCACAGGGCCCCTGTTTTCTGACTTGGGAAAAACACTTGGTCGCTATTATGAGGTTGCTTCTGTGATTTGCTTGTTTGCTTGTTTGTTATATAAATTAAATTATTTTTTTAGGTATTCCAGCAGCTTTAGTGCGTGCACACACTGGCTTGTCTGTCTTCTGGGAGTGAGCATTGTTTATGTAAATAGAGAAGACCATATGTTAATGACGTCACAAGTCAATACCTGCTGGATTTAGACACTGTCTTCTTTAATGTTCTGATATCTTGGTTGAGTAAAATGAGGTCCCACGTTACTACACTACCATTTGGAGTGTTGAGATGTGAGCACAAAGTGTCTCTGTACTGAACTATGTACAGTCAATGGTGATGGCTGGGAAAGGGACACAATGAAATATGAATTTATGGTGAGATATCCCTAAGCAGAGAGAGATGGAGGTGGATGGAGTTAGTATTATGAAATTGCCAGAGCCAATGGCTAAATTTATGTTGTGAATGAAATTACAAGTTCTTTGTAAGCCCGTGGGAAAAGGAGAGATTCTCAGAAGAGTATAAATAAATGAGCGTTGAAGAAAGAAGCATGAGGAAAAAACAAATTTGAAAGCTAAAGGAAGTATGTTACTGAAAGAAAAAGGAGGGTACTTGGCTATGCTGAAGAGGGCTGACAGGTTGAGAAGAGTATGCAATGTATTGATTCTGAATTATGGGTCCAAGTCTGCACCGGACTTGGTCCAGGTGAGGGAGAGGTAGAATTCGATGTCTGCTCCTGGTAGAGAGTTCTTGGCAGTAAAACATCTGTAAGCTTAGAGAGGACATAAAGGTGATGGTAGTGAGTTAGGTCAGTATTTCTGATGTGGAGAAGATTAATGCTCGATTTGTCATGGAACTGAGGCAAAAGAGAAGATGACATGAAGGAGCAGAAGTAGCCAGGAAGGAAAAATAGTGGGTAGTAGGAAGCGGAAGTGATCAAATATCACTATGGGGAAAATGGGTGTATTGGAGGAAGAAAAGAAAGAAGTATAACATGTCCTTTATCTTTGTTAGAAAAGGAGGATGACATTACAGATGTGTGGAACTGAAAGGAGGGGAAAGATTGTTACGCTTGCCAGTGTCTTTTGAAGAAATTGTTAAAATCCTGTGCAGAAAAACAATGAAGATGGACAGATGAGAGTCAAGTGTGGTGACAGCATTGACGGTGATGCTGGATTCAGTGAAATCAGAGAAGTAATTGTTTTGCAGGGAAGCTAGCCAAACAGAAGGAGTGTTTATACTGGAAGAGGTCAGCTTCCTTGGGTTTTTTTATCGTTCCATCTGTGTTATAGTAGCAGAAGGGCATGGTGTGAAAGAGAGGGTGAGCCAGATCTGAGGCTGAATCATCTCTGACTTTTCTGGTCTTGCATTACAGTGACTCAATGATATCAGTAAAAGTTAAGGGAAAGATAGGAAAGGCAGATCTGAGATCAAGAAAGACATTTAGAGCTGCTACAGCATCTACTCATTTGATCTGTCACTGTGACAAAATTAGCACACACGCGAGAGTAAGGTGCAAACAAAACCCAAAGAACCTTTGTTCATCTCTTTAAAGCATACAAAAACCCAAAACCAAACAAAAACCCCCAAACAACAACAAACCCACAAACAAAACCAAAGAACTCCTCTCTCCCCCCACCCCACAACCAAAAAACCCCTAGAAGAAAAAAACCCAGCCCACAAACTGGAGCTATAGTTTGTCTGTGGTGGTGGTGTCCACACAGCACGAAGGAAATGCTGTGAGTAGGAAACACTTTCCAGCTGTTCTAGCACTTCTGGCTCCTACAGACTGCCTGAACATGTGGATCATTTCTGCATTATGATAGTTGGTCAGCAGATCATGGTTTGTGTCTGTGACGTGCACAGACACCAGTGTGAATTCCAGTGTCTTCTCAGAGCCTGACATAGCAAAAGACTCGCTGTAGAAATTGTTTCTAAATGTCAAAACAGTCTGTCTTGACCTGACTGTTCCACAGACATGGTGTGGTGGAAATTTGGCTGATGGAGCAAATGACCAGCTGGCTAGTGTGGCTGATGACAGTTATTGACTGAGAACAGCGTTTTTCCTTGCTGGGATTGCTCTCCAGTGCTTGCAAGAGCAAGCGGTTGTGGCTGTTGGGTGTTGTGGTGAGTATGTGCTTCAGGGGCTGCTGTCAAGATGTTACCAACAATACAAGGTGAAAAATACAGTTGCTGAATCTAAAGGCATTTTTGCTTTCCATGGGTAGGTAGGTTTGGCCAGGCTCAGCTTTTAATTAGAAGTTCTGTTGTAATGGAGATGGAAAGGTGTAGAAGTACCAAGCTAAACAATCTCCTTAGAGTAAATAAGTGTTTCCCTGACAGAAGAGGACTATGTGGACTTACAAGCTGAACAGAGGTGGTTCTGAAATTCAATGTGAAAAATACCTCTGCTGCTTGTCTTTTAATTCCTTGGCTGAGCTCTTTGCGCTAAAAGCAGAAGCAAACTCACAGCTTAACAAATTTACTCTTGTGTTTGGGCCCTTAATGGGATGTTTCTTACAGAGGCTGTTGGGTTACCTTGCCTGAGTGGTTTCTTGTCCCTGACAGCATAGCAAGTAGCCTGTCTGAGGCAGCTTTGCTGAGGAATTCACTTTAGTTCCCATTTCCCATGCTTAACCCGTTGACTGCGTTGCAGCTGGCCTAAGCTCAGAGCTACAACAGGAGCAGGCCTTGGAGTGATCCCTGAGTAAAGGACCCCTCAAAAAGCTGAAAGAAATGTGAGTAAGATTTGTGAGACACCAAGTCCTCGTAAAACTCATAGGCCTGGTTTTCATCACTGCTCAAGGCATTTGCTTGCCTGCTTAGGAATGGGTATGCTGAGTGAGCTCCCCTCGGCACTGCCAAACAACTGCTACTGTTAGCTCCTCTCTGCACTTTCTAGAGCCTGGATCCTCTAGCAATATAGAAGCTGCTGTAGGTCTGCTTGTCTGCAGCACTGATTTACAGCCCATAAGGGTTTGGGACTGGTTGTATTTGTATCCTGAGTCCTAGTTTGAATCTTAGCTTTGGTGTGAGACTTGAGGTTTAGCATCTGGCTACGAATCAACATTTTATAAATATTTGCTATTGCAGAGAGCCAGACAAAAGCCTCAGTGGAGAGGACAACCAGGACTTCCAGGTTAAAAACCTAGGGTTGGGACCATCCATTCTTCCCCTCTGCCTCCCAGCCTCCTGGTAGCCCCCATGACCATCTAGTTGTCACTCGTTGCTCCCTGGGTCTGTTGGTTTCTCAGCGTTGAAACAGCTTTCATGTGATGTGAATGGTATTTTCAAGTCCTGTGTTTAAGTTCTTGTGAAAGCAGTGCACAGAGAATTGGCAAGCTCTTGGAAACAAAATGGCATGCTTTATTTTGTCACTGGAAGTATGTTCAATCTGCTATTTGATTCTCTGTAGCATTTCGATTAAGAGCCCCAGTGAAGTTATGTGAAAAGTGAAAATCCTCTCTATTCTTTCTCTCCAAGAAAATGAGACACACAACATTGTCAAAATATTTGCCTAATCTTGCAGATTTGGATACTTGTTGTAGTTCTTCTGACAGACCAAAACAATGGTCATTAAATGAGAAGCAGATGCAGTAAGTATGCAAGCAAGCTTACTCGGATAGACTGAGGGGGAAGGGGGGGAAGCTGCCAACACTACTCACTAAGCACTAGAGAATAAAGAAAAATAAAATATTTCCTTGCCATTGTAGCCCATATATAATAATTTTCCTTTAGTAATATAGGCTTTGTACTTTTCTGCATTGACATTTTCTTATGTTGTGGTGCAGTATTGATTTAAAATCTGGATGCTCCTTTCGGTTTACTTCCTTGCCAGGAGAGAAAAATGCCAAAGAAAGGCTCTAGCTTGTTGGTTTTTGTGTGGTTGGTAGGTTTGCTTTGAGGTGGAGTTTTTGTTAGGTGGTTTGTTTTCTTTCTTTTCTGGTTTCACCTACTGCAGCACTGTTGTTTTAGGATGAAAGGACACTGTTCAGGAAGAATCTGGTTATACTAAGTTTCCTTCACAGTTCTTTGAGATTGAGAAGACAGAAAGGGCTCAAACCAAAACCCCAAGCCTGACCTTGGGAACTGTTACATTTTGTGTCAAGATGTGGAGTATGTTTCTTGAGCAGGTAGCTAGTAAAGCTCTGATTTGTGGTTTCAGGCCTGCCATGTGGACTCATCAGGATGTTGGTCCAAAATTTACTTCAAATTATGGATAGAATTAGAGCTTTCCAGCTTTACTATTGCTCCAGAAGTTTATTCAGACCATAAAAATTAAAGACCTGGCTTTAAGGAACAGAACAGGATCTTCCCTCAGTGATCTGTGTGTATTCAAGCTAGGACATAAAGAAACTGCTGGGTTTGGCATACATGGAAAAGTAAGGTAAGGGCAGGAATATCAATGTCAGTGTATTGCTTAGAAAAAGAAACTGAATAGTCTGCCTCTAAGCACAGGTGGAGTAGCGGGGCAGTATATTGTGGTACAAAATTACTCCTTTCCAGAGGTGTGATAGCTGCAAATCAACCAGATGGACTTGGTTTGCAAAAACCTGCTCTGGGCCAGAAGTCTCCCAGTTCTACACCAGTCCACCAGTGTGCAGCAGCTCAGATCTGTCTGCAAAGACCAAGCACCCCTTCTGTGAGAGCTTTGTGGGTTTTGATGTATGCCCAATGGGCTCAGGACTCTAGTCCGTTCACACCTATGGCAGGACTTTGTTCATGGGTTTACATCACACTGACTGAGGCTTGAATTTATTTGTGTACCAGGAGTGGTCGCTAGACCTCACTTCTAAGGCTTGGGAAATGTTCTTCCAGTTGTCTTGTGTCTTATCCTGCACCCCTGTTGTATGCTACAGTCCTGCTCTCCTGCCTTAGAAAAGGAGTGGGAGAACTGTTGTGCAGGGAAGTACAGCTGCCTGTAGGAAAGGTACCCTGTTAGGCACTGTCACTGCTTGCATTTTGTTTCCTCAGACTTCAGGGGGAAGGAGCAAGGCGTTGCGTTGCTAGGTCCTCACTGCAGACGGTGCCATCATAGGGAGTGATTTTCTCAGTGGTGTTTTGCCTTGATTTCCAGGGTGTAGAGTTCTTTGGGAGTATGTGATATTGTTAGTCTGAGGTTTGGGAGAGGCTGAGCCCATCTAGTGTCACAGGATTGGTAGTGCCAAGCCCTAGATACAGAATAGCTGAGATTGTCTGTCTGCCGTTGTATTCGACTCCTGGGTGTTGTTCCAGTATTTGCTTGAGCTTCTTTCCTGTTTCCTGGGTTTCCTAATTCATAAAGGGTTACGCAGAATGGGTGAGAGCCTTGTAGATATCCTTGTCTGGATTCTACAGTGAGAGATACATACTTCCCTAACTACTTCTTTAATTAATGATCCTTCTTGAATATGAGACGCTTCATGTCTGAGAACCTGTGTGGTACCTGAAACAGTCTATTTTATGTCTCTCTTTGGGGAAAAAAAAAGAGGGTGAGGGGTGGAAACTCCATAAGAGAAAAACTTGGAAGCGACCAGTCAGATAATAATTCTCTTCCTGTAGTTCTGTGTCAGTGGAGAAGTGGTTCTTCTGGACAAAGCTGAAAACCAGTTGAATCAACCCAATACCCATGTTTAAACATCTGGAAAAAATATTTGCAATTCTTGAGACAAATACAAAAATGTTGATCGTTAACTGTGGTTAGAGAGGCTTTATTCACACATGTACAGCTCCACTGTGAATAGATGATACTTCCCTGCACCCAGCCTAGTGTAAATTCTGGATGTCTCTTAGGGTTTGAATGTGTCTCACTCTGGGACTGTTCCTGCTGACGGGCTGGGCTGGAAAGTACGAGATGTTCAGAAATGAAGTTCTGCCTGCGAGTGACCCCGCTCTACCTCTTTTTATGGACTTTTAATGTGACAAAATGCCTCTCATCCTTCTGCTGCCTGAAATGCATCACAGGTTTATTTTAGGCAGCACCCCTGAAGTCACTGACACACGTAGCTCTGAGACTTGAGGGACACTGAGTCTCTGATAAAGGAACTGTGGTCCACTGTAGGGACCTCACCACGGCCTTTAAACCCAGGTTGGATGAAACAGTGACTTTTGGATAAGGTCACCTACATTTGATGGGAATGGAATTAGGCTAGTTTTCACCTACCAAGGGTATAATATTATATGTCTTTATTTTACTTGTGTCTTATTTGCCTTAGCATGTGAATGGTTCTTGGGCATGGTGACACATTTTAATGCCTTAAACATAGGGATAAAGGATTGAAGCACCAAAAGTGATCTGAATCTCACTCTCAGCTTTTGAGAATTTTGATTTCATCTCCCAAGTCATCTGATGCTTACTGGTGTAAGTGCCTAAACTTGAACTCCTGACTTTACTCCTTGTGGAGGGGTAACTTGTAAGAGGAGCTTTTGACAGAGCTGGGAGTGGAAGCCTTATCCCATCAAATGAGGGCTCTAACCACTAAGAGCCTCCCCATTCACAATCTTCTGATTAACTTCAAGCTCCGGTTTAAAGCCAGTCATGAGTTAATACAAAAGATAAGAGCAATAAGTGCTTCTCAGATGCTCAAAATATTTTTTTTCAGATTGTAGTTTCTCCATACCAGCTTCAGCTAGCTTATAAAAGGACTGTAGCAAAGCAAACTGACTTGTATTAATTTTTTTAATCAGTGAAATTAAGCTGAGGGCCAACTTCAAGACTTTGGTTCTACTGGAATAACATCTCTGATTAGCTTGGGGCTAAATTACTAATTCCAGTGAGGGATTTTGAATTTTTCATTGGGCTTAATGCGCAAAGCCCTTAAATATTCTGTCATATTTAGTAATCTGAAATACCAGGACCTGGTGAATCTCTGTCTAAAAGGCTAAACCCCACAAAAATAATGTTAAAAGTTTCTGTGTTAATATTCCAAACTAAACAGATGTTGCCTTGAAGTTTTCTGAATCATTACTGAGCAATAGTATAATGTTTTAATGTTTTTAGTGCAGCGAGTTCTTCAGTGTGAAGATTTCAGTGCAGTTTGGTACACACAAGCTTGGAGCGTTGGCACCAATTAAATCTTAACAAAACCTTTAACGTTTTCTGAATATTATAGTCTAATGATGACAACTTGGTGAGATACATGTCTAAGCAGCAAGCACGATATAGCATCTACTGAAATGAATATAAATTGAGTTCTAGCTGTTGATTAGTAATCTATACAGCTGCTAGCATGAACTCTGTAAAATCTAGGGCTTTCCAATTCAGTAGGGGGAAAAAAGTGGACAATTTCAACAATGATGGAGGCGTTGTTTGTGAGCCAAATTAAATGCCTGATGATAATTGCGATAGCTTACAAAGAATGATGTTATTTACAAAAGCTCATTTTTGCATGGGATCTGACGTCTTCTCCCATGAGCTTGCTTATAATTCATATTCCACTTTAATGTGCCTGCAAAATGTGCTTTCTTTCTGTATACGTATTATTTTTAGGATGTTATGTTTCCTTGGTGCATACACAATGAGCCTGAAATCCTGTAGGAATGTGTTTAATTTGAAAGTTTGATCCTCTGGGCCTGGTTAATTCAAATCCGAGGCTCAGAACAGTGCTGCAGTGCCGGCGAGGATGCAGGGACGGCCAACCCTCCGCACAAAGGCAGCGGAGAGCCCCGTGCGGCGGCGATGCCTGGGCTGAAAGGTGCCAATACCCTGACAATCCTCCTTCTGAAGCTGTTCTGCTCGCTTCTTTCCTCTGCCAGTCCTGTGCACTAATGAAATGAATGTTTTGCCAGCTTTGCTTTCCTTTAGATCCTCAGCGTCGTTTCTCGAGATCTCATAATTAGAGCTTTCCCAGATATTCTTTTGTCCGGTGGCACAGGACGTAGCAGTGAGCTGCTTGACTTCATTGTTGGTGATGCAACGCCTAGACAGGATTTAAAGAGGGTTTCTTGGTGTCTTTTCAAGCTGGAAAAAGTTGAGCTGTGGCCAGTGTTAACCCCCACCCTGTTTTTTTGGAAGATGGAAAGAATACACTTGCCGAGTCCGTCCCGCTCCCAGAGCGGTGAACTAGTTTGCGTCTGTAGGAATGTGAGAGCCCAGGAATTCCAGTGTGCAGCCTGCTGGAAAGCGCTGCTGGCTCATGGGCAGCAGAGGGGAACGGGCCTTGCGACGAGGACTGCGGGGAGAGAAATGAAAGGCATTTTTTTATAATACCCTGGGCAGCGCACGCAGGATGTTATGTCTGGCTTGGACTGGGCTGACGTGGTGCCTCAGATTTTTTTTTTTTTCCTCATAATGCTGGAAAAATAGATAGAAGGGAAATACAGAGATAGAAATGGAACAACATTAAAATGAAAAGCTAGCTTTATATTTCACAGTGAATAATTTGCAGCATCTTTCCTCAAAGAAATGGGGCTGCCACTAGAGATAGGGAGCAAGCAGCATCGCGTTGTCTGCAGATTTAATCCACTTGAACATCTAAATTATTGCAGTCCCATTCTGTGGCTTGGGAAGAGGTATGGTGGTGGGCAGCTGTGTAGTGGATTTGGGAGGTCTTTCCAAGCAGCCCAGAGCAGAGAGATGAGCAAACTCTTGGCTTGTCATTGGCCAAGGAACATCTCTAGGCTCATAGATACTGAGGGAGGAAGGAGAAGTAGTACCCCCTTCCTTAAAAAGGGATGTGTATTTACTGGAAAGCTCAGTGTCCTTTTCCCCAGGTACTTCAGGAGGGTGGATGTGGTGAGATTTTTCTCTGGTCTCTTCATGCTAGAGCTGTCTTCAAGTCAGCACTTAGACTGGTACCTTTCTTGGAATAAGTTTGTCTTCCTTGGCTTTCATTTTGACCTTATGTAAGAAGGATTTCCTTTCCATTTGAAACAGGTATATACAGGCTCCACGTGGTTCTTGCCCCCTGTGGAATTCACCAGTCACACCCCAAGACATAGCCTCTCTCTTTAGAAACAAGTCTTTAAAAGCAGAGTGTGTGTGTATATGGGGGAAATCCCATTCCGTGCTACACACCTGATCAGCAACTGTGGGCTGTCAACTGCCTCATTTATTTCAGTGTATTAATAATGCAAGTCCCCAAGGCTGATTATTGTCTCTGGAGGCTGCTATGTGCAAGTGCTTTTCTATTCCGATGAATTCAGTAATCAAAGCCCCACTGGCAGGGCCAGTGTTGTGCAGCCTCTGGATTAGAAAAGATAAGCCATGCTTGCTATCCCTGCCCACTCCCCTTCCCCACCCCCTCGGCTTTATTTAGGCTGAGCCTTAAATTGCCCAGGAATTCTTGTGTCCCTTTCATACAGAGTCCAGATAACAAATGAAGGCTTTCTTTCATCATTTTAAATATTAAGAGAGAGAAGAGAATGAAAAAGTCGTGCCATTATATCTGCATCTTGCTTAAAAGGGAAGTGCTTTGCCTGAAGAAAGACTGGACAAAACATTCATTGGAGTTCATAGCATTCTTCAGCTTTCAGCAGTTGCAGGGAAAGAGTTACTCCCCCTGCTTCCCTACGAGGGTATACTGGGATTTCTAGCTCAAATTTATTTTGCTGAGACTTTGGAGTCAAATTTTTATATATAGTTTTTGATGTAGGACCTAATTAGGCCCTGCACATCTTAATACTTTTTGCTACATCTGCATTAAAGATGGCATTGCATATATTTGCATACAATTTACATTTAAAAGTCAGCCATGCTGTGTGCAATAATCATTTTCACCAAGTACCATTGACAGTCAATATTGTGAATAAGCATACAAAATACTTGGTGTTTATGGGCATAAGCTCATGAAAAAGTGCAGGTGGATACAGTCCTCTTTCTCTAGCAGTCTTGAGACATTTGGATTTCTTGTTTTAGCATCATAAGTTTGTTGGGGTATTTCCCACCAATGGGTGAGCAAGAGGAGCTTAAAGATCAGAGCTCCTGCTTGAACTAAAAGCTACATGTGCAAGACTGTCAAACCTTTCTAATGCTCATTACAACTTACTCCAGAGGTTGAGCATCTGTACTCTGCGCCGAAAGCCCTTGTAAGGCAGTATGCTCAGATGTGGCACTGACTTCTGGGACTTCAGCTTGGACCCTTTCTGAATTTCACTGGTAACTAACCACCTGATCTCTGGAAGGCCCGAGGTTCTCACCTGCAAGAGATGGTTGGATTATTCGCTTATTTTCAAGTGTTACTAACGGTCACTGGTGGGAAATCCTGAGGTCTTTTTGGTATTTTCCTGTGGAAGAGTTTGGGGTTGTTCAATTTTTCATTTACCTGAAATCTGAAGAGTCATCTACACGTGGCAGGAAGTCAGCAAAAAACCCAAAGCAAGTTAAACCTTGCAGGGCCAAGACTCTGTGTGTGGTGACAGGCTGAGAATTCAGTCCCAGGGATGCAGATTTACACCTTCAATAGTCAGGTTAAAGAACATGCTTCCAGAAGTGCCCATGTTTTACTCAGCAAAACTCTTGTTGGGCCTTTGTTTTTTGGGGTTTTTTGGTTGGTTAGCTTGTTTGTTGGGTTTTTATTTTGCTTAGGGGATCAACATTTCTCATTTCATAATTATGATTATGTTAAAACCTTTTCAGACTTTCTTAAAGCATGAAAAGAGCTTGGAGTCAGCTGGTGATTAGGCTAGTGAAGATCAGATGCTCTTTTTGGGTAGACATCAGATCTGAATCTCTGAGGGGGAAACCAGGAGTCTGACTTTCATGCTACAGATGAGTTGCACAAATCAGCAGAGTCAAATGTTAATTTATGTCTCAGCAGTTAAGTGATAGGAAAAATCAAGATGGATGAATGTAATCTTCAACGATCTCTCATTTGCAGGAAAATAATTTTACTTCTTTGCATTTACTTATCTGACTAGACATCACAGGCACCTGAGGTTTGGTGAGTTGAATAATTAAGGACTGGATTTTGCAATATTGAAGTCAACTGGAGTTTTTCCATTGTCTTGGTCAGCAGCCTGTGAGCCGTGTGTTCCTCTGTTAGGTCAGGAACAGCATGAATCCCCCATTCTGCAGAATTCCCAGGTGAATGGAAAGGGGCCCCAAATCATGCCACCTCTTGAACTTTGTATCACTGGTTCCTTTAGGCTGCTTCCTCTACAAACTCAGCACAATTGAACTTGCCTGAGAAGCCAGGTGCTGGCATGCTGGTCCTCCAGCAGTGTGAAATCAGTGGAGCCAGCACAGCCCCATGTCTGCCAGATGATGCGGCCTCATCAACTGGATGACACTGGGTTAACCACTATGGTACTGGTACAGGGGGTGAGGATTGCCATGTTTCCCAAGTAGTTGAATCGACTGCAGGTCTGTCTGTACAGGGCCTTATAGAATCAAACACAGTTTGTGTCAATAATCACAGCCTAGGTAAAGCTACTCTGCATTGTCAATGATGTAAACGTTTACATCTCACTGAGCGTGTACAAGTAAAGACTTGTGGCAAGGCAAACGCTTCAGAAATATTCAAGTCAAGGATTTCTGGCCTGTTTCAAACTTGGATTCCTTCCTGCTCCCTCCTCTGCACAGGGTGTGAGTTACTCTGCAGACGACAGCACACGCACAGGTACACAATACCTGCTTTGCCTTTACAGGTCTAGGACAGCACACAGCTGTGAGCCTTGATGCAGCTCCTGGATCTCTAATCTTCTTTTGTGGCTGTGGGAAAACTTGCCTGAAAATAGCTGGGTTTGCTCTTGAAAAAAAAAAAGTGCCTGCATTGTGTTTAATTTAATTCTATATTAACTTTGTGCTTCCTGACATTCACAGGGTTTTTTTTTTTTATAATGTCATTTGGTCCAAAGCAATCAAAGAGCTTTTTCCATAGGGGCCCTTTTCAGACAAAAGGCTTTCAGAGCTGCTTCTCTGTAAATGCATTCTACACCATGTGAAGTCTGTAAAAATAAGTTCTGAAAATGATTTTCATATCTGCTTGGTAAAATATAAGCTTAGTTTCAAAACCCATGAACTCTGAAGTGTCCCCTCCTTGGAGAGCACTCTTCTGAGGTAACATTTCTGCTTTTATATTTACAGACAGACATTCTAATTATCTGGATGATGATAATGAATGTGTTGCTTATAACCTATTATGTGAGGGTTGAAAAAGCTGGAGGGTGATTGGAGATCGTGCTCTTGTCTTAAATGATGAGAAACTAAAACATAACAGAGGAATGCTGAAAATAGAACATAAAAAATTAATGTTTTACTAATGAAAATCTTCCAGATGAAGCACAAAAAGGAGAGGGAAAAGGAAGAACTCCCACAGTAAACAAGTGGTACTAAAACTAGCGAGATTTGAAAACAACTCAGAACTCTCTATGTATAATTGATGATTAGAATTTATTTTGATTGTGCTCTTTTCTTTGTATTACCTAAACTTCACTGCACTGTAAGATTTCTCAGGAAGGAAATAAGTGGCTTTTGGGTTTCTTTATTTCAGTCCATATAAATGCAGAATTGTGGTTTTTGTCACCTGGAGGGGTTTTTTTGACTGTTGGGGAACATGAGTTGGCTACAGCTGTTAGTACCAGCTCTAAATAGTTAGTTACACTAGCATTTAAATCATAATCTTTCAAGATCAGATTTAGCAACTCCCTCACATCAGTATTGTATGCAAACACTGTTTCAGACTGTCAGCAGACTTTGGCAGGTGGGGTGTATGAATTGATACTTCCTTCACATTTTTAGAGCTGCAGTGTGACTGGGAGGATTAGGAATATCAACTTCAGACTCTGGTCTTTAAGAACTAGTAGCGAATCCCAGGAGAGGATGGGGGCTGAAGACTTCAACATTTTCTCCATTGCCTAGTGGACAACATTAAGATGTTTTCAAGTCTTTCTATGAAAAGACAGAATACATGGAAGGGAAGGGGAGATGCCTTCCAACCTCAGCTCTCAAGGGATTCTGTGGGCATGAGGGTGGTCAGAGGACTGAAGCACTGGCCCATGAGGAGCAGTCGAGTGAGCTGGGTATGTTTGGCTTGCTCAGGAGAATGCAAGGCTATAGGAGAGAGTGGGATCTCATTGTGTCCTTATGGAGGGCAGTAGAGAACCATGGCAAATGTTCCTCTGGTGTGTATGGCCAAAGGGCAGTAGGTAGCAGTGGACACTTGGAGCAAGGGTGGTTCCTGCTGGGTATGGGAGCACTCAGGTTTCCCAGAGAGGGTGTTGGGTCTCTATCCCTAGATTTTCAAATGCTGTGGCTGTGGCCCTGAGCAACCTTGGGATTTAATCCAGTTTTTAGTGGCCTAGAATGAAATATGATTTTCTTCTTATAACTATGTAAATGACACGTAAAGCTTTTCCATGTCGTGTCTCTTGTGAGCGTAAACCGCTGTTCCTCCTGCAATGACTGGGTTTCGTTCAGATTTATCACTGAACAGCCTTTGGCACTTAATAGCAAAGGAATGTTGTTGTTGTTGTAGCACATGTACTCCCAAATGTTGGAAATATGGTGGCATATGTTCTTTTAGTGCACATTTTAAAGATGGCTATTAGCTTTTAAAACACAATAGTTTGGAACTGTGAAATATTATGTGCAAAATCTCATGAGTCTTTTTATATGTTTCATGCATAATATATAGATAATTTGGAAATAACTTTGTAATTGTGTTGCTTGCATTTAGACAGAGGACTGTGTTTTTCCAAACTAGTTACGCTGACCTTTGGGCAATTAGCATATGGCTTGTCAGATAGGTGCTTACAGATCTTTAGCATATCGTTTCTAATGCAGCCTGATGTGTGCTTAACACTGGGTGAAAATGAAATGTGTAGTGTGTTCAGTCCATCTATCCAGCATGAAGATGTTTGAGAGCTGCCCATAAACAAGTTGGGACTCTTCAGCCTTGAGAAGAGAAGACTAAGGGGGGACCTAATTAAAGTTTATAATTATCTGAAGCAGGGGATGCAGGGGGAATCAGCCAGCCCCTTTTCAGTGGTCTGTGGGGATAGGACAGGGGGCAATGGCTGCAAGTTGGAGCACAGGAAGTTCTGCACCAACATGGGGAAGAACTTTTTCACAGTGAGGGTGACAGAGCCCTGGGACAGGCTGCCCAGGGGGTGTGGAGTCTCCATCTCTGGAGATATTCAAGACCCATCTGGACGCCTATCTGAGTGATATGTCCTAGGGAGCTGCTCTGGCAGGGGGGTTGGACCCGATGATCTCTCGAGGTCCCTTCCAACCCCTACAATTCTATGATTCTATGTCTGGAGGGAACTGCGAGGCAGTGTCTATAGTATCACTGAAATGGACAGTTAGAGAAAGCTCTACAGTTCTTTGCCCTTAAATGCATGTTCCAAAATGAAACGGGCAAAGCTGGAAACTCATAGAATACTTGGCATCCTGCCTGCTATAAGTCAGGCAGTGTTTTGAGACTCAGTTGAAATAGGGAAGTTTTACATAGCTGCTTTCTGCTTTTACCTGTTTTAATGCTCAAAATTGCTCCATGTTTAGTTATGTAGATTTGGGTTCAAAACCAAACCATTCAAAAATTTAATATCAAAAGGAAATGAATTACAAAATTGAGCTCAGGCAACGAGAGCATTGGCAGTTTATTGCATCTGTTGGTCACTCAGGTAAGGCCTCAAAACATTTGTTTGGTTCATAGCACACTGCAGTTGCATACAGAGATGTGAAAAGAAGTTCCATGGGAGATGAGCTAGCAGTTTAATGTTCATGTCTTGATTAATCAGCTTGCTTTTCTTTCTTCTCATTTTGACTGTGCAGATTAATAAACTACCAAACTTCATCGTGGTCTGGCCTGGTATAGCTGTTTCTTTCCAAGCCTGTCAGCAAATATATCAAAGTACAAAGTCACACTGACGAAGGGTGTTGGTGGCCAGGTTTCCAGGAGTTTGACTGTACCCACAGGAAAGGTACATGTCCCCTTGATCCAAAGGATCTTTGGTTTTCCTTCTGAATTACGCATCTTAATGGCACAAAAGACATTTCTACCATTCCCTTTTTTTGTTTAATGAAGAGGGCTTGTTACCCAGTTTTGCCCTGGCAGAACACTAGGAGAATCAAGACAGAAAAGGATGTATTCATAGAATCATAGGGGTTGGAAGGGACCTTGAGAGCCCATCGGGTCCGACCCCTCTGCCAAAGCAGCTCCTCAGCTCATATTGCACAGGTCGGTGTCCAGATGGGTCTTGAATATCTCCAGAGATGGAGACTCCACACCCCCTGGGCAGCCTGTCCCAGGGCTCCCTCGCCCTCACGGGGGAAAAGTTCTTCCACACGTTGGTGTGGAACTTCCTGTGCTCCAACTTGCAGCCATTGCATGCATTGGATCTTACAAATCAAGCTGAACTTCTGTTCATCGTGTGTTGGTATTCTACCTTTAGTCTTACAGCTCTTACGTAGGCTTTCAGCTTTGAAAGAGGCCTTGTAACCATTTAACATGATTTTGTATTTGTTATCTCAAAAAAGAGAGAAACTGTGGCAGAGGACATGGGCTTAGCTGCTACAGTCATGCGTTCCAGTACACTTGCTGTAGTAACAGACAAGTACTAAGGTTGTATTTGTACACAGCTCCTCAGGAAGCTGTGGATTGAGAAGCAATACTAACTGCATATAGTGTTGCTCAGAATTCAACCGTACCAGGCTTTCAGTTAACCTGTGTTTTTCCCTCATGTTTTTGCTGTGTGTGTCAGTTTTATTAAGATCACTTTGGAGCTGGCGTGAAAGAGCTCTGATCCCTGCACCTTGCGTTGGCCTTGGGGCCTTTTCCAAGCAAACCTCCCGCCTGATGCTTGTGAAGGCATTTGCAGGTAGCCAGGATTATGCAGACACGCAAGTAGCCTTGAGGAGAGGAGAAAAGGTCACAGGCTTACTCTACAAAACAGGAAGAGAAAAAATAAAACACAACTTTTTCTACTATTTTTAAAAGGGAAAAAAAATTCTTCTTTGCCTTCATATATTTCTTTGGTAGTAGATGTTCTAAGTTCCACGTTGAACAGCAGATTAGTGTTTTTTTTTCTCTGTCAAGAAACTGTTGGTCCGAGTGCAAGTGTAATAGGCAGTTCCTGTAATGGAAGAAAATTTCCAAAGTAGAGAAGAAAAGGTGGTGTTTGTGTGTGTTACAAAGTGAGTGTCTGTGAGACACATGTAAGGGTTGAAGAGTTTCCACATTTTGTCCCGTGACACCCGCAGAGCAGGTCAGGGCTTTTACAGAGTCCTGGGACATGGCTGTACACTAGGGATTCAGTCACGTCTGTCCATTTAGGAAAGGCAGCAAACAGACCTCCTTGTGGGCGTAGACAGAACACTGTGCAAATTGCCCAAGGACAGAGCACGGTACAAGCAAGTAAACCTTGGGCAGTAGGGGAAAATAGGGAAGGGGAATTCTGGTCAAAAGGAAGAAAAGATTTTTGTCTTATTTCCCCTTTAATCATAGTGTGTTTCCCTCCTCTGAGTTAGCGTGATCTCATGAAGAGTAGGTCACTGGTCCATCCCTTCATCACTGGCAGCACCGTTCTAGAAAAAGATACAAAGACCCTACACAGCCAAACAGTTCATCTGGCCCTGCTGACAGGCAGGCCTTTCTGATGGCTTATGGCAATGAGTTCTGCCAGCTGTCATCTATGTTTGGCTGGATTTCCACACACTCTTTCCTATGTGAAAGGATATGCAGGTATATATATCCCTTACCTTTCATAATCTGCAGGTGTGTCATATGCATTTCTTTTCGTAAGTCAGGTGTCCAGATTTCTTAAGCATACATGAAGGTCCCTACAGTGACGTTCCAGAACACAAATCATTGTGAATTTGGGGGTTTGTTCCTGCTGTGCAAGCAGAAACAACCCTTTGTAAACTTCTGAGTGATAAACCTCACCTCTCCTGCCCTCCCTCAAGCCGTGCTGTGTGCAGAATGCCGGAGTCTTTTCATTCTGGTCAGCCTTTCTTTGGGAGCCTGTATCTGGACTCCAAGAATGGGGCTGGCTGTACCTGGAGGCCAGAATTGGTGAGTCCTGTCTCTCTAGTTTGGAGAAAAATCCTCATTACTGATGTAATTTTTTTTATGGTACTTGACAGCACCTTCTTAAAAATGCCTCCTGCACAAAATTAGAAGCTAAGAGGAGTGGTGTTACATGCCAAGGGAGCAGGGGATGAAGGACGCAGAAATCCAGGCATCTGTTAGTAGCTCTGGGACCAGATTGTTATGTGACTTTGTGAAAGGCTTATAACCTGTCCCTGTCTCCCTTTCTGCTACTGGAAAACGTGTAAATAATACTTTTCTCTCCACCATGGCTTTATTGAGGCTTAATTAGTAGATGCCCACAAAGCATGAAAAAAACCCAAGCTTGCTGTGTTTTTCAGTTAGTTGCAGTGATGTGCTTGGTGATGCCAGAAGCCCAGCAGCTCACCCCTGTGAGAATGGTTGGCTTTGGCTGCTGCTGCTAAGTGCTTCCTTCAGGTCGCGAATTCGTGAACACTCACAGCTGAATTTCTTGCATGTAATATTGTGAAAGATTTAAATAAACTGCTTATCTGAAGATGTCTGTATATCTCAGAAGATTAATGGTTAATCCAGGATCCAGCAGAGGCCATCTCTCTTCTTCCATCCAGTAAGATCCTTTGTCAAAGTTAACTTGAATTTCCTTCCAAAAGGAGAACTGATCAGATGCCAACTTCCCTGGAACAAATCCTTACACTGTTGTTGGTTTGTTGGTGTGTGTGTGGGTAAGGTAACTGTGATCTTTTATGCAGTTAATCAGGTTTGTTCACTAAACTTCCATTTTCAGAATGTTGTTTGGGGCAGCTCGTTAGATACGGGTCATCTTCCTTGATCTGTGAACATGTCTTTGGGTCATAGACATCACCTCTGGAGGTTTTGGCTGCTTGTGTCTAGTTTCTATCTTGACAGCCATGCAGAAGGCAGGCAGGTGCTGTTGGTGGCCATGGTTAAGTGCAGGAGGAGTAGCATTGAATTCTGCCTCAGTGTCAGGTAGAACTGTGCCTTTTCCTGACCCTTCCTTTCACTGTTGCTGAACATTACTTTTCCTCTCAGAGCGTAATACCCTATGCTCTTCACCTTTCCTATCATACCACTTTCTGTCTCTGATTTAGGGGCAAAATTTCAGGAGTTTAGATCCCTGCAAGTATTCAGGGTCCACAGTTGCCACCTAAATGAAGTAGAGGAAGAACCTACGTAAATAATTAAGATGGATGTTTACAAACTGTTTCCAAGTGTCTCCTCTTGGCTCCACTTGTGGAAAGCGTTGGGTGTGCATCAAGGTATGCCTGTTTCCCATGCTGCTACAGCTGCTTTTGGGGAGGGGCATATTTCATGAATGAGTGAATAAAATAAAAAGGAGTGTTGGTCAAATGCTCTGGGGTGCTTTTCCAATAGAAAAGTCAAGGAAGACACAAATTAATACAGTGGAGAAACCTGTGTCACTAGTAACAAAGTTGGGCCACCTGAGGAGACCAGTGTGATGACAACTGGTAGCTACCTGCCTGTAACCTGTATGAGACTGTTTCTGCTTTCCACATTCAGAGGAGGAGGACAAATGGCATTGCTGGAATTACCCATGTGCTAATGGGTAGAAGTCATGTCTCTCTGCAGCAGCCACTATATAGGATTTCTCAAAAATGTGAGCAGGTCTATACTAGGTCACATTGAGCCCAGTATCCTGTCTCAAACTGTAACCATATGTCTAAGCCGGTTAATATCAAATCAGACGTAGTCATTTTAAATTCAGTAGGAGCTTTCTGAGGAAATGGAAACTTCCTTCCACTTTATGAAGCCATTCTTCTAATTCCTTCAGCGTTCATTCTTTTAGCACATTCAGAGGCTCTCTGATGTTCAAGATTAAATTAACAGGATTCCCCCTGCTGTTTCTATTGAATTCAGTTAATATAATGAGTTTATTGTTAAATTAAACAAAATAAAGCCTGCTATGTGGCAGAAATACCACTGAGATCCCATAATTTTTGCCTAATAACTAGTCTGTACTATGGGCTTATGACTCAAGTGGTGGAGAGTAGTATGTGTCTGTCAAAATTGTTAAATACTTTTGATGAAAACTTTGTTTGGAGACATAATCAGGCATGAAATCAATGAGCCCATGACACAGAAGCCAATAATTTTATCTCTAGTTCAGTAAATTAATTTCCATGTGGCTTCTTGACCTGTGTATGCTTAAAAATTCTGAAGGTGTTCCCATGACTTGGATAACGTGTGTTGTCTTAGCTGTTGCTAAACCCAAATAAATACCTCTGAAGAGCTACAGCTTAGGCTGCTGGCTCAGTGGAAGGGTCAGCTCTGATGTTCAGGGCAATGTGGACAGCTCTGGGCCGGGCTGGGCCGTGTCTTCTGGCACCACCAACCGCTGCTGTTCCTACTTGCTCAGCATCTGTGTTTTTATGTTCTCCTCTGCACCACTGCAGTTCTGTCATATCAGAAAGAAATTTGGTCTTTTAAATTAGGTTGTTTTGTTCTACCATCTGCTACTTCTCTGCCCATAACGCTGGTTATCCATAACCTCTCTTAGGGCTTTCATTTTGTGTGAGCACATCTCCTTTTGTGGCTAAACACAAGAGTGAGCTACAAATGCAGTGTTTGTGTATTCCCACGTTAATTCAAGTATCAGAGCCCTGAGGTCCTAGGATTGTGTCCATCAGTGACTGTAGGATTTGCATTGAGTGAAAGTCACTACAGAGCATTATACATGGTTGTTTCTTAATTTAATTTTACACACTCTTGTTCTCTCCCCCCTGCTGTTTTCTGTGATGTGTCTGTTAGAACTGAAAAGATTTTTAGCCTTGAGGCTTGTCCAGGCCTGGAAAAATGCAAGATTTAATTTTACTGTTTGTTTTATGTGGTTCTGATCTCAAAATGAGACAGGACTACTTGTGGGTTTGTGGACTTGTTTACGTTTTGAGAGGGTTGCAGGGCTTGGATTTTGGTCCATCACTAATTGAAATCCCGTTAAATGTCATGCCTGCTTTTGATGAATTTAAACTGTTGTTTGGTTGGTAACTTAACTCTGAGACGTAGGGTTTTGACACTTAATAAATGCTTTCAAGGCCTGTGTGGATCAAACCCGAGATGATTGCATAAGCCCTATGAAATGAAACTGCTGAGTTACTGCTAACGCTTGCTCCTAGATGAGAGCTTATTTAACATTTGGAAACTAATGTGTAGCTAATGTCATTACCATTATTTCAGGTTTTATTTTTATAAAATATTTTTTAAAAACCAAACCCACCACACCAAAATGCTACTCCTGGAAAGTGATTTTTCTTTCCTGTAAAAAGACCTCTGCAGGTTAAATCTGTTTTACAGTCAAGTGGCACAAACTATTAAATGCTAATACTAGAAGGTTGCCATTCCAGCTGCTAAATCATTTGAAATATTAAACGTGATGCAGGAAGTTGCTTTTCCAGTCTCCTAAGTGTTTCTAAAGGTCCCATAGATTGTTTTTTTTTTTTTAAAGTTCTTACCTCTTTTGCCCTGCCCAGAAATCCATCTGCAGCTCAGCTGCTCACAACGGTCTTTGCAATCGAGGCCTGTTTAGATTTTGCTCGTGAAACCAAGTGTGAAATCTGTGGCCACAAGCCAGTCCATGTCCCGTAAGGCTGGGACTGCTGAAGCCTTCTCAGAAGCTGAAAGAAAACGAGAGAGGAGGACAAGTCTGTATATTTATAAAAGCAGATATCTGCAAGAAACATTTTTTGCTTGAGCATGGATTATTTGCAGGTCATCCCCAAGTGATGCAAATCTTCCTCTTCTCTTGAGAGATTCAGTGCCGCTGAGAGAGCAGAACATGCAGAGTCAGGGCTTGCTTCTGTTGCTGACTTGATCACTGATCTGCTGGGTGGCCATGGGTGAACCACCTTACATTCCTTTGTCTCAGAACACACATCTAACTGGGATGGTATTTTGTAATCTGATGATGTGAAGATTGCTTGTTGGAAGAAGTAGTTACAAGCCTTATGGTGATTTAGAGTTGTAAGGTTAAAATCACAACTGGATGCTTGACAAATCACAGCAACCCATAGAAATTCACTATGGGGCATCCTCAGAGGTGTTTGGACTTCATTTGAAACACAAATGTTTTGCCTGTGAAGACATAAATTCCTCAAGGCAGGCATACATTCCCCTTAGGCTGGTACCATGACAAGTTCAAAAGCAGCCTTGGTGTTTTACCATTCAGAAGATCTTCTGGTGCAGGCCTCCAAATGAGAGGCTTCTGAGTACACTTATCAGCAGGATGGGTAACATGGAGAATTTAACACTATCTTAGTGCTGAGAGATTGAATTGTTTTCTATTTTTCTCAAAAAGTTTCTCAACAGACCAAGTCTATCAAACAGCCCTGCCAAATTCCTTGCTATTGCCATGGAAATAGTACTGTTTTGGTGCTTGAAAACAGCATGTTCCATTATGTGTGGTGTGACGACACAAGCATTTACTTAGGAAACCACAGGGCGGTCTCAGAACACATGGAAGCTTTGGACAGGCAGTGTTTCACAAGAGGTCTCAGAGCATGGAGGCCTGCCCACTGATGTGCTGAGAAGACTTATAGGTCTGCACATGGAGCTACTTCCATCTCTTGGTGAAGTTTTGGCCCTTGAAAGAAACCTCCTTGTCCCTGTGCTGTTGGTCAGAAGTGGTCAACAGCCCCGTAGCTGTTTCCTCTTTGAGAAGAAATGTCAGGTCCTTTCATTTCTTCCAGGATTTAGGGTGTTTTATGCTTCTCCACCCCTGCCCTTGTTCCTTACTCATGCCATATATATTTTCCATCTCTATTTCAAGCCGCCTTCTTCTGCCCTTGATAAGAACTGGTCTCTGTGGCTCCTCTTACTGTGGAATTAGGAAAGGTTGCAAAGACATTTGTGCTTTGTAAGGCTCTGAAGGCCAGGGTGGGTGAACGCTGCTGCTATAGCTGTAGTTTTCTCTTTCCATTTTCTGTGTGGGTTCTGCATGTTTGCTTTTCTTCCTGTTTAGAGGGGAAAAATAGTAGGTGGAGCAGCATCAGCAGGTGAAATACTTATTTGAGAGAGAAAACAGCCTCAGTAAATGGAAAGAGAAGTAGGTACTTCATTGAGTACTGCGTGGACTCTTCCCTGCACAGCATTCTCTGATAAGAGGCCCTTAGCTCAAATGAGGGTAGACAGACGAGAGCTTCTGAGCCAAACTGGGACTCCTGACAAACATCAGATAGGGCTGAAAATACACTTTGAGTTAGAGACAGTGATACAGTTGGAGGTGTGACAACCCACACAGAGCAGTGTGAGCAACTGTGCTGGGGAAAGTGTTGGTTTTATCTACTCTTAAATAAGACAACATGTCTAGCTCTAAGACAGGAGGAAGGATGAAGTTGGTATGAGGAGCAGAGGGCATGAAGAAGAAAATTCTGCTCCAAGGTCACCTTTTACCACAGGGATGGGAGATTGAAGAGAACCTTCTTGCTGCTTTTGAAGGCTAAGGGCTGCTGCAATCCTGGCAAGTCTCTCAGGAATGGTTCAGGAAGATCTGCTGCCATACCTGAGGCAGACACTCATTTATCTGAGACGCTGTGCTCCGACTGCTAACAACCAGCTCAAATTGGCTTATTTTTTCACATTTGTCACAGAGCCAGCTGCATTGTCTCAGCTGTGCCTCTTGGAACAGGGAAGTGCAGACCCAGAAAAAGTTTTGGAGTCATTATTCTTATGCATTTCTTCTTCCCTCATCTCATCTATTTTTTTTCCCCCCACCCTCCTTTCAACTATGTTTATAACCCTCCTTTCT
This sequence comes from Gallinula chloropus, assembly GCF_964237585.1. Classification (NCBI taxonomy): domain Eukaryota; kingdom Metazoa; phylum Chordata; class Aves; order Gruiformes; family Rallidae; genus Gallinula; species Gallinula chloropus. Next base: position 3,083,107 of record NC_140094.1, read on the forward strand.
TTTGTTACCTTGAAATCTTGGAATTTTTCCAATCTCTCTCAGCAGGTAGATGCTCTGTCCTGACAGTACCTTGTTATAATATCCACTGATTAAAAAGCTGAAATTACCGAGCTCTTGTGTACTCTAAATCCCGCTGGAGGATCTGCCCTTGTTAAAGTCTAATACCTTTACAGCACCAAAGAGGGCTCTCACTGGAGTTGGAGGGGCAAATGAGGTAAAATGGCTGATGAATCATTCCCTGTTGGGGTGGTGATGTTTGAGTTTTAAAGTCTTAAGAGCTCCTAGCCCACTTCTCACAAAGGGATTTCTGTCAGGGCCTCCACAAGGAAAATTTCTATCAGGAATGTCGACGAACCCCAGCTTGAGCTGTGTGGCAATAGTATCAGTAAGGAGCAAGACTGCTGCTGTGATCTGACACCTTCCCCTGCCAAGTGCTGTGGCAGGGTCTCCTAGGTCTGGGATTGATATGTCAGCTGGCTGCTGGTTTGTATAAGGAGCGTGCTTTTGCTGCTGAAAGGCCACGTACCCAGCACATGATACTACCAGGTGGGGTGGTTATAGGTGTTTGTGCATCACTTCATGGTGGGTACAGGCGTGTTCAAAGACATTTTCACATTGGGTGACTTGTCCCAGATCACCCAGCAGGTCACTGACAAAGCCAGAAAAACTATAGAAACCTTCCTGGGCCCCTGAGCCAGCGTTTTCTGGGCATGATGGAAAGATTAGAATGTGCTCAGTCTCCTTTTGAGCTTTTTCCAGGGATCAGCAAGTAGCACTCCCAAAAGGTTAATAGATACCATTATTTCAAACTAGATAGCATTTAGGAGATGTAATTCCTCTCATGGTGCTGCAGGTAGGAGTGGATTGGCTTTTCATCTCCTCAGTTGCTTGTTAGGATTTAGCTCGTCTCTGCCTGTGTTGCTGAATGTTTTCACCTGTGAATACTGTCCTTTGGAGACTTGCAGTGTCCAGTGATTTCTTAAGTGGTTTTCATTGACACTATTTGGCTTGTTTCAATTGTGGGAAAACTCACCTGTCTTTAAGATCATTGTAGAACAATCTGTGGCACCTGTCTGTATTCATAGTATTGGTAATCATTTGCTAAGGAAGAGTTTTAAATGCAACATCTATGTGACTTTGTGCTCTGGTTATTCTTGCAGCCCCCAAATAAGTAGGGTCAGCTGGCTTGCTGCTTGGGCTGAAGGCGTTTTCCAGGTTGTGCTTTCTCCTTACCCCTTTCCAGTAAATTTGTGTGTCTGCTCCCTGGGGATGAGAGCAAAGCCATTTCATTGCTGCAGAAACCCTTGAAAAATATACATAAAAGAAAAAAATTAGATTGCTGCTGCTCACAACAGACAGAAATCCTCCACTTCTGGACAAGATTTGCTCAGTTTCTGACAATGGAAGAGGTGCAGTTTCCCCACCACAGTTTTTATCCATTGCTCTGAAATGATGGGGCGTGTTTGGGGTTTGGTGGTAAGAGAGAAAGTTCCTACTCACCTCTATGCCTGTATTCAGAAATTTCTGAGCTCTTTTGGCAAGAAGTATTATCCTGCTGTAAAGCAGTAACATTTCTTATGCTGTAATAGCTGGTGAGGTAGCGGTAGAACTGACAGAGTATCACACTGCTCATGTTTGCAGACAGCAGCTGTACAGCTGGAGAAGTTGCTAGAATGAAGCAACTGAGCTAAATGGTGAATAGAAGCAAACATATTAAGGTGCTTAGGAGCATTCACCATGGAAGATTTACTCTGCGTGTGGTACTTGGCTACCGGTGCTGCGACTCGAATGTCACTCGGTCATACAGTCAGGCCCCAGCTCTGCCAGCACGTCGAACGGTCTTTAGAAAGCTGTGAGGTAATGACAGCTGATAACAGAAGTTCCTCTTGTGGAAAACACTGTAAATGTAGGTACCCAGAGCTCGAGTTTTATTGGCCAAGTGACTCTACCTCTAGAGGAACAATAGTAAGAGATTCCATGGTGTTTCTTCCATCACAGTTGTGCCTCGGCAGCACTGACGTCTTTCAAATGTTCAAGGACTTTTCTGTCCTTGAAAGCACCTAACAATTTTCTTTTACAGTTCCTGGTGGCTATTTCAGTTTCTCAGTCTCGAACTCTAGTAAGCAAACTCTTTCTACTTTGTACAGATACACTTAGACCAGCCAGAAATGAAATGTGCCGTTGCTGACAAGTAAAGATTAGGTAAGCTGGACGTACGCACACACGCTCGCTGTGTCAGGTAACATGCAACTGCATATTTTGTCACAGATCTTCTAATTCTATAGAGGGATGGCTCCCAGATGATGTTTTTAGTGGCAGATGGACTAAAATTACAGTGTTTCAACCCAAACAACTTACTGTTGGGAATACAGCTCGGTGGTGTTGGATGCACGTAATAGCCAACAGTTTTCTAGGAAAGGTCTCTGTTAAATACAGGGATATTTTATGGTTTTGGCTTTATGTGGTTAAGTAGTTAATGAGGCAGTCCTTCTAGGGCTTGGGATATTTACAGCTAAAATTGAAGTATTCTACACAAAACTGGTAACAAATGCTTATGTTGGAAAAGGAAGAAAACTTGGATTTCTTTTTTTTTTTCAGTAAAGTGGAATTCTTTGAGAGATTATATTTTAAACTATCTTCCCTTCTAAATAAGGTGATCCCAAAAGCTGATAATTTTCTGAATGAGAGTGCATTAGTAAGGATCTCATTCTGGAGTTATTCCCACTCCTAAGTACATGCTTGGCAGTCTAATTTGCGTTTCACTTCCTTTGCTATTTTTATAACTTATTGCTAGAATGTTGCACCGGTGGAAAGTCACTCATTTACTGGCTATTAGCAATTAAATGATCAGCCAGCCAGAACACACAATGAACACAATATGGCGTGAAAGCCATCGTGAACAGAAACGATGGGACATGCCGTACTACCACAGTAATAAAGGGACCTGTTGCATCACATAAGCAAAGGAAAGTTGACTTCATGTGACTGAACAATGGTTTGGAGAGGATGGGGGAGAATATGTGCTTCTGAGCTTTGTTTTTACATGTAAGAGAAGGTGTGACAGTAGCGTTTGCAGAGCCACTGTGAGCGAGCTGCGGTAGTGTCTGGTGGGGGCAGCCTTCCTGCGCTTCCCTTTGGGATCCCGCTGTCTGCTGGGCAAACCAAAAGCATCTCTGTTGGGTCCTGGCGAAGGGACGTCCACAGCCTGGGTTTGGAGCAGGCCTCCCGAATGCAGGCACTTTACTCTCTCTCATAGCACCTTGCAGAGAACATCCACTGCTCATCACAGCCCTAATGATTGGTGAGGATTTGTACTAGGTGCTGGGGAGGTTACTTGTCTAAATCCATTTGAAATATCAATTGAAGCCCACTCACAGTAAAACAGTTGTTGTCCGGGTTAGGATTTCTGGTGAAGGAAATCACTTTGTTTTATGATTCAGTGAGAGGGAACAACAGAGATTAGGAAGATGTAAAATGGTTGTGATGTGGAAATGTGGAACAGGTCTGTGCAGCCAGCAGTGCAGGCAAATACTACGTGTGAGCAGTATGCACGTGTGGTATGGAGCAAAATGCCATGGAAACAGAACTTTGGGAATTCCTTGCCAATTGACTCATTTCCAAACTCTTTATAATGCTGTTCCAGCTTCTGTTCAAGCTCACGTTATGAGGGATTGGTTGAGAAAACCATAATTGCCACAAATCTGTAGTCGTTCTGCATATTGTAGGCCTCTGAATAGAGATGACAGAAGCATGACCCTTCCATTAGCTGCTGTCCAGCAGGACATGGCACCTTTCTCAAATGTCACTACTTCTTGTGATGCTCTGGAGTAGAGGTGGTCAACTGATGGTTTCGGAACATAACCAAAACCCAGGGCTCAAAACAAGGTGGATGCATCCTGGGGTGGAGAGTTTCTTCAGACCAAACTCCCACTCACCATGAAAGCTGTGACTTTACATATCCTTTTGTGAGCAGGTGACCTTCATAATATTTTGATTGCTTTGGGTGTGGTGGCATCAGATTGCTTCTTAGAATTGATCTTGACTCTTTTAGACTTTCTTGTTGGATGTTTGCACTGACCAAGTGGCTGAAACCCTAAGAACTGAAATAATGTCAGCCAGGCTCACTGTATCAGCAGTGTAGAAGAATCCCTGAAATTCAGTCGCTGTTTGCTTGAATGATGGAGTACCACTTCTCCCACTTTTTTCTTGTGTGATGGGATGTACAGGGCTCACATCATTGTGGAGAACTACTTCCTTTGATAGGGCATGCAGACTGTGAAAGTTACAATCTTACATTCATCATGTCGCAAAGACCTTTAAAAATCAGCTCTTGTGCAAACTAAGAACTATCAAATAAAAGGAATTACCTCTAAGGTGTCTGCTGACACAGGCTGAAAGAGTGTGCTTGGTGGAACGGTGTTGCTATTTTCTTAAACGTGTAAAATCTGGAGGAACATCTTGAAGCTCTTTAGTCATCTGACACAGAAGATGCTGAAGGCCTTTAGAAGTCTGGTTGTAAATAGGGTTATTTACCCTCTCCTACCTCTGAGGATAAAGTGCTTTTCAGAGCCTTTGAGGATGTCATATCTTAAATGGATACGGAATTGTTTCGTTAAATATTGTAAAACTGTGTAACAGTCAGTGTGATGTAAGTAATGTGACCTTGAACTGCCTTTGAGGATGTCAAATTCTCTGGAAGAAGCTTTTCCTTTTCTTTCTGCTATTAAACATAATCTGTGTAGTAGAGCTGTGCTGTAGCACTGTTCGTGTTGACATCCCAGCCCATGGATGGTTCAAGACCAAACACCTGGGAAATGGACATTCACTGGAGAAAGTAAATGCAGTGAAGGCTTTTCTTGCAGAAAACAGATTGACCCAAAGACCACGTGAGACTCTGTCATCCCACTGTTGTGTGGCCAGGCTGTCGGCAGGACCAGTGGCAGAAGGAGAACTCAAAATTCTTAGCAGCATTTGCTGGGAAGCCTTTTGGGAAGATTTTTTTAGTTGTTATGTGCTCATCATTCAGCAGCTATGTGACTGAGTTATGAATTGTCATCTTTGTTGGGTTTAGTGGAACTAATCATTAAAGTTTTATTTTTAGCAACATCCTATAAAATAGGAGTTTCCAAAGTGTTCGGGTACATCGGTTCTGAAGGAGGTGTGGGATTGGTTTGGCTTCAGCTCTGAACAGAAAGATTGTTTTGCAGTGTAAGAACTAGGGGGGATTTAAAGAAATGCTCTTAGGATGCAACCAGCATAGCTGGGCTGTGTTTGTCCTCTGCTGTCTTCAGCTGTATTTGGTTTCTTGCATGTGCATGGGTATCAAAGGTCTGCTCTGCAGACAAACTTGCACTAAAAGTTTTCTTAACCTCACCCAACCAGGTGTGTAAAGACATCCAAAGCTTTCATAGTAACGCTTTTTCTCCTCTGAAATTGGGTTTGGATCCAAAGCTTGCAATTTTTCTGTAGAAACCAAACAGATCTCACTTGCTTGGCCATGCACAATGTTGGAAGGACTTCCAAGGTGAACCCTAACAGTTGTTAGATAGCCAGGAGTAACAGGGGGTTCGGGTACAGATTGGGAGTTCTTCGTGCTACTGATCTGTAAATTACTACAGTTGGATGTGTTTTTATTATTGGTACATGAAACTGCTATAGAAAGGCAAAATCTTCTGCTGACTTATGCTGTAAGATCTTGATTTCCAATATATTTGTTTGTTGTGGGTTTATATATAAATATATCAGAAGGAAGCAGTAAGAGAGATCACAGAAACCTGTAGTTGTTCAGTTGTAACTAAATAGTTGGAATGTGTTGTTTACAGTAACTTTTATCTTTCAAAAGTACATCATTTTAGTGAACCCTCCTAAGTCTGTTGCACATGTGGTGTGCATGGTGTGGTGTATGCTGTCTACTGAACTCTGAATATTCTTTGTTTCATATTTTCAACCTTCATCTCTTAAATCCAAACTGTAACCCACTGTCCCTTTTTATAAACATAAACAATGCAGCAGTCCCATCCTGGTTTACATATACTAAATCTTGACATAACTAGAGTATGGTTACATGGCTTGATGTTCAAATAACAAATGTAACTGAGCTTCTAGAAGCCAGCAGTTTCTGCTATCTTTACAGATCTTGGAAAGCTTTGATGCTTTATGGTCCAGTAAATTCAGATGAGACTTTTCCAAGTGACCAGTGCTAGAAGTGAAACAAAAAAATAAGACAATTCTGTATACCTTCCTTTTAACCCAATTGGTCTTTTATGACACAATACATTCAGTATAGTAAGCGAGCCAAGGAAATGCTGACCTCCTAATGCAAATAACAGGGGAATTTTCTCAGTATCCCATTAACATTGTGTAGATTTTTTTAAAATCCATGGTTTGTAAGTATGTGGGTGATGCTCTGAGAGGGATGTAGAATATCCAGCTAAGCACTTGTAAAATTTTCTCCAGATACTTCCTACCTTATGGGTTATCATCTCTGACCATCTTTGTGTGTTTAACTTACAGGGGAGCTAGTTTACCAGCCTTGAAAAACACTGGGACTGACTGAAATTCAGTGTTTTTTCAGTCCCAAAAGATGTGGGTATTTGTATTTGCTGGACTCTTAGTCCTTCAGCTTCTTCAGATCCAGTGCTGTACAAACATACACGTAGCCTCAGCTAGCACTGAAGCACTGTAGGAAGAACCTCTTGCTCACACTGTGCTGCCCAGCCTGGTGCACCTGCTGGTCTGAGGACTGTTTTAATGCTGTTTTTTTCAGAGCTGAGGATGAGGATAACCTGCTCCTTGAGGCTGAGGCTTAAGGGACTCCTTTATTTCCCGAGAGGTTTGTGTCAATGGTGTCTTAACGATACCTTCACACACACTTCTCACACACTGTTTTCAAACCTCTTTCGTGATGTTCAGAGCAAAAGGTGGATCTCGCTGCTAGTTTGGAGCAATTGTGCACTTCAACCCTGATCTGCCATGGCAGATGCTATTGTGGAGGAGCAGCCGAGTCTCCTGACCTTCTCTGCACTTCAAAATTGATTTTTGAGGTACCTGCTGAACGGAGAGCTTCAAAACGTAGTTCAATTGAACCTTGATTTAGATGATTGTTCACAATGCCTTTAAAAATCAGCTTTGACCTTGATACGAAAGGGTGACAGAAATGGGAAGAATCTCTCAGACTGTTTCTACCAGTGGGAATGTTGTAGCACACCCAAGCCTGGTTTGTGTCAATGGCTGACACTGGGGGATCCCCAGGAAGCTTCTATAATATAAAAGAACACAAGCTGCATAGATTTTCATGGAGATGAAAAAAAAAGGGGGGGGACATATAACCCCTGCCATGTTAATATTCATTAAAAAAAAAAAAGAAGGTCCTATAATTCTCAGTCCATGTGAGGGGCCACAGAGCTGGCTGGAAGGAATTGGGATGGGTATTACACCTGGAGCAGCACTGGAAAGGAAGATACAGGGCATCATAGCACCCACCTGTGCTGGTGGTCTGTAGAGCTGCTGAATGTCGTGGGCCTTTGAATTCATTTTTTTTCAGATAATCCATGGGCTTAAGAACTGAAAATATCCTGATTATGAACAACAAAGCTAGTTTAGATCAGATGTAGAGGTTTCTGAAGTGGATTTCTTTCTCTTTATGCAGAACATTTGGTAATTAAAAGGATTATTTTCCAACTGAAAGGAAATGTGGTTACTAATCAGACTTGATAATTATGTGATATTAAGTAAAATATTATTTTCAAATAGCATTAAATAACCAAGGTATGGCTTATCATTGCCTGTTTGTGACAGTAGTAAGCTATCCTTGAGTGGCTGCCTAAGCAACTACTTGTATTTCCTCTGTTGGAGACAAGCATGGTTTGAAGACATTTAGTGCTGTTGCACTGTGGTGACACCACATCTCTTTCCTGTCAAAGCATGTGTGGTCACTTGTGCTTGAATCCCCTTATAATCTGAATATTTACTGGGAATGTGGATCATTAGCAAGCTGATTCTTTTCTAAGTTAACATTTGGGGATGCAAGTGTTTCTTAACATCTTAATTTATATCTATTTGATGTTATGACATTTGCAACATGTGAAGTGTACCATGCTAATTTTTTTTCCATTTTCCCCCTTTGCTTACTCATGGGTAGCTGGTTGATGTGACTGGAAATACAGTTTGGGATTGGATCATATGCACTTAATTAAAAAAAGTATAAACAAGCATGTGGCCCCCAGCAGCCAGGAACTGCTGGGCCTGGCTCCCCATGTCCTCCTGCCAGTCCTGCGCTAGTGCGAGTCCCAGCAGATGCGAGGGCAGCAGGAGAGGTGGCCAGCAGCTCCCAACAGCTTCCCTGTTGCGACAGTCACCCTCTGTGCTCCCCTCCCCAGTTAATCCAGCCATGTGCCTGCGTGCTCAGCAAGGGGGATTACTTTAAGTCTGCATATTTTCATCTTTCCTGGGACCAGGTCAATTTTCTGGCTGGGCACAGTGAGCCAGAAGCAGATTGGTGTGGTGCAGAAGCAGGCAGCTGAACTTTCATAAAAGGCAAGGCATCAATCTGAGATGCTACCATGTTTACAGGTTCTCCTGCTGGTAAATCAGAGGATGCTTAGGCAAAATAAACAGATGCTTTTTCTTTTTTTCCCTTCTGTGAGGCAAGGTGATTATATTTAAGAGAAGTGTAGGAATTTCCATCGTTGCAGCGATACCATATGAGAACCCGCTTAGCACTGAATAGTGACAGCAAATGCTGAAGTGGAAAAAATATTTTCATCCATCTGCACTAATCTTCTTTTACTCCAAGATTTAGTGGGGCAGGGGGAAGGGGGGGGATGAGGGAGAGGAATCAGAAAAATCTTAAAAGCTTGGCTTAAGCTTTTAGCTTTGCCAGCTCATTCCCCAGTCAACGAAGAAAGTGCCAGGCTTCTGCATTTGTGGCAGGGATATTGGGATTTTATTAATTTCAACAATGATGCCTACAGACTTTATTACCAAAATAAACAACAAAATAAAGATTTTGAAATACAAACAGAGGAAGGAAAAAGTCATAGCTGAACAGAACTTACTGTTTTTTTTAAAAAAAGACTGGAATGCACAGTGTACAACTGGAAAAAGCATAAATTAGTAACTGTAAAAGTAACCTGGTTATTTCTGCTGCTACATAATTTATGTCTTGTTATGCCATCAAATCTGCGATCGCCCATGTTACTCTGAACTGCACAGATCTCTCTGCCTTCGGAACCCTGCCAGACTGATAACAAACCCAGAAGGATTTAAATGCCGTGACTTACTGTCCTTGCTTTTACCCTGTTAGACATCACCTTTTCAAGGACTTTTTCAGATAGTAAAACCTAGAGCACTGTGCTCTTTATTTGGCATTGAATCAGATCTGCAAGTCAGTCGCTTGCTCGCTCAGGAATAGTCTTTCCCACCGTCGCAAGTCCAACCTCGCGGCCATGAGGAAGCGTGACGCTCAGCGCGGCGCATGCAAGTCTGCTCTCAGAGCTGTGACTCCCTGCTCAGAATCTTCAGCAAAGAAGCAAAAGCCAAAAAATAGGATCCTTGGAGAATCTGTTGGTGCTTAAGAAGGATCGTGTTGCTGTGATATATAATGCATGGATAACAAAATTGCAGGGAAAGAAAAAAACCTTGAGAACAGACAACTCTGCAGAAGTCAGCCGCTCTTCTCCCTCAGGGTGGGTCAGCTAAAAACACTGCCGTGTTTTTCTACTTAAAGGAAGGCCCAGGCAAAGAACCAGAGGTAGCAAAACAGGAACAAAAACATCCTTTTGAATTAATCTTCAGCAAAATAAGCCACCATGCCATAAAATATATTTTAAATGTTGTTTTAGGTTGGATTTTTTCCTCTTTCCACATCTCTGCTCCTTTATTAATGTTAGCTGTGGGGGATTTCTCTGCATTCCATTCTCTGTCGCATGTATTTCACTGGATATCTCTGCTTCCTCTTTCCTTCTGGGGAGGAACACAGAAAGATGTACCTTGAAATTCAGCTTTGAGGCTCCCGAGGTCCTTTCTGTTCGAACAATGGGTAGAGGTTTTTTTCATCCCCACTAACTAAGAAGTGAAATAATGGCTCAGATTTAATGGAACAAAATAGCACAGTAGAAACATCGGTGTGACACATTTAGACAGAGATAATAAAGCAGCGAGGCAGCGTAACAGCTAGCCACGCTTTAGAGAGGTAAGAAACTTGAATTACATGAATGTGGAATTAGTACAGATGGGTTTTGTGGTGATTTGTTTTTCAAATAGTCAAGGAGTTTCTAAACAGGACTTCTGTATTTTCCCACCTGCAGTCAGTGTTTCAGCTTGAGGATCCTGGCATCTGAAGCCACTTCAGGTTGTGTCTGTAGACTTGAGAGGTTGTATTGGCAAAATCTGTTACTTTGGGTTACTCGGTTCAGTTGCAACCTTTAAGTAACATAAGATCATTCTTTTCATCAGCATCATTAATGGAACGTGGCTTAACCCGGGCGGCTTTGTACAAGGCAAGATAATTTAGAGTAGGTTATATACTAACAAATTGAGCTGATCTTGGTGCTTTCTGAACTCCCAGGAACATGAGACTTTGCTGTGCGATGACAACCCCATTAAAAAAGGGAAACTTGTATGTGGCAGTGCCTGTTGGCAAAGCAGAATACTGGGACCAGATTGATTTCACTGCACTGGCTACTGGTTTGAGAGCTGGCATTGCGCCGCTACTCAGATACCCACAGTTTCAGGGCACGAAGGAAATGTCTTTTCTGGTTCTGTCTGTGTGGTTGGAGATCTATGCAGAAACATTTCTCACTTTCATGCAATAATACCTGATGGTTAATTTGCCTTGGCTTCAAAGGTGTCACTATTTAAAGTGTTGTTATCATGGCGACCCACAGGTGATGGGCCACACTTTCCAACTGGGTATTTTCATATTGCTCGGTGCAGTAAAAATCCTATCTGGCATAGGACATAGAATTGCCCTGTGCTTCCTTTCAACTCACTGCTTAGTCCATCAACTGGTCCTACCTGACTTGTTTTCTAAGAAAATAGAAATAACATGTTTTCCTTTGAACATTTGAAGCTGCAATTGTTGTGTTTATTGTGGTTCTCCCTGAAGAGGAATGCAAAGAAAATTGTCTTGAAATCTGGTTGTGAGGTACCTGTGGTCCATCACTAAGAGGTGAATCACTCACTGCACCTAAGTGCAGCAGGGGAATATTGAACAAGGTATTTAGGATCTTTCTGATTCCTACACTTTCAAAAGAGTAGGAATAGATTGCTTGGAGAGGTGCTCTGTACTCCTCATTGTTAGAAGCTAACACAGGCAGAGCAGTCAGGTGTCTTTCTGAAGGGTACAGGTATAGTGGATCCTAGCTTGGGGCTGGATGCAGATTACATGATCTCTTGAGAGCCCTTCCCGTCCTATTTGTCTGATTCTACATCAGCAAGTAAAGGCTTTTGCCCTTTTTTCTTTATTTTTCCCCGGGGAGGCTATTGGCTCCTTGGGACAGGGGTGCTGACTTTTCTGCTTGTTTTTGTTGCCCAGACAAGTGTGGGTGCCATCCTGAGAAGGCTAAGGCACGCTGCAGTGCAAATAACACCTACAGTAGACATTCATTTAGTCATTTAGAGACTAGATCTTACTGTCACTTCAGACATCGCTGATGTCATCACCCCAGCCTACCGTCACTGCCTACCCTCCTTTGGATGCCTCTCAGAGTTCTTGGAGCAAAAATACTGTCATACACTCAGGACTTCAAAATCTGGCTGTGCAGTAGTAAGTGCAATTGCACTTGGCAGAAATTGTGTTCAGGACAGAAACAGAAGGAGACATTTGGGTTTTGTTTTGTGGTTTTGGTTTGCTTGTTGTTTGTCTGCTATTCCAAAACTACAGAAGGTGAAATAATTATTTGGGAAGGAGTGTGTGTGTGTGTGTGATATCAGCCAGGGAAAACAATCTTGCTACTAATTGCTAAGTTATCTTTGATTAAATCACTGTTTCCAGTATTTGCTTGCTTTTTCTAAAAGCTTTGTGAACCTCTATTCTGACTTCTTTGGATTCTAATCTGAGTCTTTGTGCTTTTGGGACAAATAGTCTGAAGGTTGATGTTTTGCCAAAATGAACACTAGAGCACTTCCAAAACGAATTAAAATGAGAACCAACGAAAGCCACTTTGCTTCTGAATGAGGAGTCTTTCAAAGAATTTAATGAACTTTAATACATAGTAATTTTCACTTTAGTTAATTTGATTTAACTTGACTTGAATGAGGCTGCACAGGCAAGCACCAAGTCACAATGATTTTATGTGGGACTTGAGCTTGTTTAAAAAAAATAAAAGCACTTGCAAAAGTGCTAAGGGTACATTTGAAAACGTTGACTGCTCTTGTCCTTGGCTTAAGAAGTACTTCAAAAATATCATATTTAGCTTTCAGAGCACCTTTGCCAGTTAAGAGGAATTTAACAAATCTACTTCTATTTTAAGATTTTCTTTCTCATTGTTATGGGGCATGTCATGGTCACTCAGAAGCTGATGACGCCCTCGGCTTGGAATTCAGCTCCAAAAGCTGTGTCCCCCGCATAGCAAAGGAAGTTATCCTCAAGTGCAGAACATAATTAAGTTGCTGGAAGAAAGACTGTGAGAAAGCCTTAGTACAACTTCTTTCCTCGTGCTTGTAAAAATTAGCTGGGTTCTGGTTTGTTTGTTTACACCGCGGATGGAGATACATCTCCATATCCGTGTGTAGATGTCCCATCTGCTTTATATTTGCCTGGTTTGTAGGCGCATAGGAAACCTTTTTCACCCTCCTGTTACTGTTGTTACAATTGTTTTAGGGTTTCTAATAGTCTTTGTGTGAATTGTGTGTGAACTACAGTAGAAATTCACAGCGCTACAACTGCTGCATGAGAGAGTCAAGGAGGAAACAAGGCAGAAGTAAGTGTTACAGCAAATGAAGTTTGTGGTAGTGTGTGTAATAAGACAGGAAATCGAGTTAGCTAACAGTTGGCCATGGATAATTAACAATCGGTCCTGCACATGGCTGGAAGGACATGCTGTTAATTACTAATTTTTTTTTCCAAGGTACAGAGCATCTGCTTTCTTTGTTTAGTCTTAATAGTCAGTGGTTGACAGAACACCTTCTGGGTTGTTTATTTTGATCCCTGAGATACTCAGCAAAGTCCTTTCTAGTCTAATAAACCATGTGTCTGGATGCAGTGACCTGAGGATTATTGATAGATTGTTACTTTTTCTAGTGTCGTTCTCTATGGTAACCACAAAAGGTTGGGAGGTACCTTAAGAGGTCATCTTATCCATTCCTGTGCCAGAAGGTGGGACCTTTATCTGGAAAGCATTCCTAACTGACAGACATGTGCCTACCTGTTCAGTCTTCTGGTATGTAGACCATAAATTAAATAGATCTTTCAATGTTTCCTTACATCCATATTACCCACTCCTCTGAGCTCTTTCCAGCCAAGCAGCATCTTTCTTTCAGATGCTTAGAGGCATCAGACCCTCCCCAAAGCGTTCCTCCCCAGTTCTTTCCCCACGTTTCGTGCAGTTGCTTACACCACCCATGCTGAGTATTTTGCTTTTGTCCTTGTTGAGTTCCTGCTTGTTTTGTATTGCTCTCCAATTGCAGATCACTTGAATTTTCATCATGACTCATGCTGCTTGGGACACCCTCCCACCTTGAGACTGTTTGCAGACAAAGTATTTTCCTTATTGTGAAATACTGCTATTATATACTGCTAGTAAGTGGCTGTTCCCTGAAACCATGCCAACAGAAGACTTGGTCCAGCTGGCAAAAGCACAGCCTCCTAGCAGGCCAACATTTCTTTCTTCCCCAGAGAACTGTTGCCCTCCTAATACGTTGAGGCTTAGAGAGTTTGAATCTGATCCTTCTGACCTTTCCACAGGTTTAGCTGTATATATTTGTTAGTGGTCTAACTGGAACTGGTGAAGGCTCTTCTTTGCTTAAATACACCTATAAATTAGTATATAGGACTGGTGCTTAATTCATGTGCAAGGGGCTGTACATCTGGTTTTGGTACATATGCATTTTTTTCTGCTGATAATGTTGGGATGGATCAGTTGTATAGATCAGTGCAGGGCTTGGCTAGGTTAAGTCACCTGACCTTAGAGTGTCTCCCCAAAATAAAATAAGGCTTGGCAGCCCATTTTACCCCTTCTCTTGAACAGATTTTTCAGTCTTCCATTGTGAGAGCCCTGACCCATAATTGTCCCATCTATCGCTGCACTAGCTACGTGGCCAGCAGTCCTTAGGGTAACCCACATGTGTGTGCCTTCTCAAGACTCATGTTCCTCTGCTCTTGTTTTTCCCTTCTCCTGCCTGGTACCCTAGATGTCATTTTTGGAAAATAGAAAATTTTGTTTCCTTGACAGTGTAGGGAAATTATCTTTAGGAAATCATGTTCAATACACTCTTGGAGCAGAGAAATCTTTCACAGATGATTACTCATTAAAACGACTTAGCATTTAGTCTTAATATTCACTTCATCATCTGTAAATGAAAGAACTGAAACATACAGGATGTGTGTTAGCTTGAAGCACTCCTTTTGGGGAGTTGGGCTCTTGACATCAATATGAATTGAGATGAGCCCCTTAACTGTAAAACACAAAGGTGAAAAACATCAAATGGGCTTTAATACAGCGCCTTCCCCATGTGCTCCTTTGTCACTCATAAGCTTTTATTGTGTAGCATTCGCACTTGTAAATGCCACGTTGCTACATGAATATGAGTCTTCATACTTTTAATTTGTAAGCAAATGTCTCTTCTTGATAATGCCAGGGGAAATGTTTAGAGACAGCTCCTTTACCACCATAAGCACGCTCTCTGCCAGCGGAGGTCTTCCTCAGTGGGACTGCAATGAGCTCAGACAAGCAAAGAGTGTGTGGGACTAGGTACTCCCCCAGCTCTCTACAAGGCATCGCTGGGAGGAGGAGGGGTAAGATTTAGGCATCTTCAGTTAACATTGGACTGATGAGGTGGCAGAAAGCAAGCAACCATGATCTGGTTCCATGCTTCATGATGGAGGTGGAGTTGTAAGCAAAATACCTGAGGTTGGTCTATGATTTCTACCAGTTGGGAGACAAAAAGAAAAAAAAAAAGTCTTCAAAACCAAACCAACAAAAAAAACCCCAAAATCTTGAGCTCAAGTATTCATTTAGGCACTCTTTAAATCAGATTAAAATAACTTTGTGATGTGACTGAGAGATTAGACAAAGTTGTTACCTGGGAAAAACATGTTTAATAGATGTTAAATGAGACAGTAAAGTAATTGAAAACACTCCTCATAAATTTAATTTCTTAATTTAAAATCATGATGGAAATTGCTTACATAAAAACTATAAGAAAATCTATTGGTATCATCAAATAATGGAAAATGTAAATACAGTCAAGAAACTAATCATGCCAGGGCTTTACCAGTGGCTTAAGATGGATTGGGTTTGCAAATATTATTTTTAGAGCCTGTAGAGTGGCGTTCATTTGCCTGAGCACTTCAGTTACAGCAAACCCCTGCAGGTTCCAGGCCTCTTTATGCCAGGCTTTTTTTCAAATTATAGTAAAATAGCAGGTGTGATTAGTAAGTGGAATTGTTGGAATTACAGCTGTAATTTATAGATGAGGCTTGTGAATATGAGAATGGACAGTCTCAACTCTATTATTGTAATTAGTCTTCAGAAGTGAGCCCTGGGACTCTGCATAGCCCAAATCAGTGCTTTTTGCCTGTCGTGCTTTCTTCTCTTCCTGGTGACTGAAAGAGGCCCAGGTGAAGCAAGGTACAGCATACTGTGTAGACTTAGCATATAGCATATATCCAGACTGTTCCAAAACCAAACTGCACATCAAGTCCAACCCCCGGGCCTCTCTCTGCCTGGCAGACAGACATGGGTGGTAGAGCACAGCACATCTGACTTGATTACTGGCAGCCTGTCGTTGTACTGAAACGTGTGTCCAGCTTTTTCCTGAAGGGCAATGATATATTTTGAAAAAAACCATATATTTGAAACTGGCAGCTGACAGTTCCTATGTCGAAGAAACAATTAGCACACAGCAGCTGATGGGGTTTCCCATAGCTGTATATAGGTTACTGAGCATGGACATTTGGATATTGATGGTATGACAGAGGGATCCTGAATGTCATCAAACTTTGGATGGGGTTAATAGTACGATGAAGGATAAAACCCGCACATTCTAATGTAGTAATTCTGTTAGTAATTAGATGGGAATTCAGTTGCAAAACTTACTAAAAATTTGTAGAAATACCTGCCAGCTCTTGGTGGCGTCACGTATGGGGATTCAGGCCTCCAGTACTGCACAGAACAATTTGTTATCTGCATATATAAAATCTCAGTCTCAATTTAGTAACTTCCCTTACTCGATTTAGTAAGCTCCCTCACAGTACCACAAACCAGTTCAGCGTTTTCTCAATGCCTGTCTGGCTATGACAGCCATGCAAAATGCAGACTCTGAAATCAGAGAGGGTTTTCTTCCTGCTCAGAGGAAAGGCTGCTGCCTTCAGCCTGCACAAAGTTAAACTGGGAGTGGAAATGCAAGAGAAAAAAAATCTATAGGGCAATTTAATGGTAAGTGCTGACTTGGAACAGCATCAACATTATCACTTAGAGCTGAAGGATGGTCTCCAGAAAAATCTTCCATCCTGCTGTTATAAATTCACTGTAATGAACAGCAAACGAAAGGTTGCAAAGGATGGTTGTGACTGATTGCTGACAAAGTTGCGATGTACTGCAGCCAGCAAGGCTCCTGCTGGCAAAAGACATAATATGTATTGCTACAGGTCATATAATGGTAAATGAACACTTACTGCCTCTGTGGCAAGCGGATTGATTGCTGTGTCCACCTCGGAACAGGCCTGGCTTTGTTTTACAAGTAAATGTATTTGTCCCTGCTGTGTTGAAGTCAGAAGATGAGTTTAAATACACAGAGCTCAAGGCAAAGACGATAGTGATGTGCACAGGAGCTACTTTCAGCTCTTACAAAATTACCTGTCATGCGTTTATATATATATATATAAATAAATAACTGTGTCTGAATGTACATTATTTTTGTCTTCAAATATGATTTTACTTTTCACAACTCAACATACCTAGAATGTTATTCTAAGATAAAGGCAACATTTGATTGCCGGGCACTGACTTCACACCATAACCCATGGTCTGATAAAAAGGTCTCTGTTGGTAAATGCCACTTAGCATTCTTTATACATTCTAGCTTTCAATAGACAGTTGAGAAAATTACAAGTGCAGGAAAGCCCACTTTAAAAGATTTTCAGTTTGGAGCCTGAGGAGCAGGTCTTAACTAAAATGCCACATCCATTGCCTAAAATAAGAATTGGAGTACTGCCACAAGGAATATTCTCTGCCGTGCAACTGGGCAGGAAGGGTCCCATGGCCTCAGACGGGATGGCCAGTGAGACTTCTGGGCTGTGGGAGAGATGGGTGTGCCTAAATCAGCGCAAGCTCTGCTACCTCACAGACTCATTTTGGGGTTTCCCATTTGAAATAATAATCACTCACTGGGCCAAATATGTGTGGCAGTTGCTCTCCAGCTTTTGATTCAATATTAGGAAAAAATTCTTCTCTGAAAGGGTTGTCAACCATGGGAGCAAGCTGGCTAGGGACGTGGTTGAGTTGCCATCCCTGGAGGGACTCGAAAGGCGTGTAGATGTGGTGCTGAGAGACACGGCTTAGTGGTGGATTTGGCAGTGCTGGGTTAATGGTTGGCCTTGATGAAGTTAAATGTCTTTTCTAAACTAAATGATTTTATGAATCTAAGATAGTGCTTTTGCAAAATTCTTAATTCATCTTTCTTCCAGTACAGAATGGAAAGTATTTTCAACTCTTTGGGAAATGCAGTTTTTGTTTTCCTGCCAGCCACAACTGTAACTTCTGGCAAGAGTCAGTTTGGACTCCAGTCAGCACCGTGATCAGGGAAAACAGAGGAGTGGCCTGAAGCTAGTTCTGCCACCCACCTCCAGAGCTGTGTCAAGCATGCTGGGACCTAAGCCCTGCGTGTGTTGTGCATGTGCTCCCCTTAATTATGTCTGACAGGGCGCTGAGAGATACCATGTTTTGATGGGAAAGATTTTCTTAGGACACTCATATACATATATTTTTTTTCTTCCCAGTTGAAGGCATCCATACATATTCTTCACATGTTTCCTCATATGCATATATGCAAACACATAATACGTACCCTGCAAATCCGACATCCCTGCAGAGACTGTTTGCAATGAGAGATTCTGGTTTTGGGATTTTTGCTTTCTCTAGAATGCCTTGCTCAGGACCTCTTGTCATGTTCTCACACGCTAACATGGAGGTTTTCTGCCTTGCACAAGTCCTGCTGGGACTCGGGTGAAAGTAGCCTAGCACTGAATTACCGGGGGTGTGTAAGCAGCCGATGCCCTTGCTGTGCCACTGGAAAGTGGTCTTTCTTCAGAAACTCTGTCTGCCAAGTCACTTTTAAATTGTGTTAGGTAAGAACCAGGAGCTACATGCAAGTGTCTTAAATTTAATTGCTTTAAAAAATATTTCTAATGTGGAACAACTCCTGCAAAATCTGTCTTGTGGGAAACTGCTAGTAAAGGATGTGAGGGAGTGGAGACTTGAACACACCAGGGCAACCTTTAGAACAAAACCAAAGCAAAACACACGCTTGCCTGGATCTGTGTCAGTGGGAGGCCACTGTGACCATACAGCAGTTAATTTGTTTAGCGTGTTGCTGCTGCTATGCTAATTAGATATGTCTTGACCCAAGAGACCATCAGTTCCAAGTTTCAAAACTCTTTTTTTTTAACTTTTTTTTTTTGAGAAAGAGAATGAAGGCAGATGAAAATTTCTTCAGAGTGCCTGTGTGTTCCTCTGTGCTTTTGGTTTTTGCAGGCACTACAAAGTTCCTTTTTCTTTTTTTTTATGCAAAACAGTGTGGTAGCACTAGGCCAACCTCAAAAGCACAAAATGAACAGAACTGTTCTAAATAACAAGGTTTTCAGTGCTTAAAAGGAATTACGAGTTTTGATGAGCACAGGCCTCTGTTTGCAAGCTGCATGTTCTAAAGGGACCCTTCAGACATTTGGAAGAAGAGGAGGGATGGAGCCCACTGACTTTTCCAACAGGTAGGGTAATAGGTTAGGTTGATGAAGCCCCAGACTGATTGCTGGTGTAAGCGTGACATTCGGGCTAGGGGCAGGTACCCACTGTGATTTGCGACAGGAGCGTGTTTATTCAAAGAGCAGGATACATATAACAGACCTGATTTAACAGGCTTGTTTACTAGTTACGAATACTCAGCAGTCAGTGTGCATGGAACAGGTAGGGAAGTAAATTATTCAGAGAAATTGGGAAAATCTGTGAGATCCATCCTTAGCAATTCAGTTTCCAGAGACCAAATAATTAGCTCTGTGCTCAGAAATAATCTCAAGGAAAAAAGTTACTGCCAAGCGTGTTTTATGTAGCTTCTCTCTCCTTGGCAAAACCTCATGTGGTCAGTCCAAACACCAAAGAGCAAAATGCTTTGGACTTGTTACTTCTTTTCAGCAAATAATTCTCTTATATTGGGGTCATTTTGGGTTTATTTTTTTGATGTCCTACTATTGAGCTTTCTGCTTCTCTTTCTGCATTACCCTTAGAAAACTGGCAGGCAAACATCACTCCTGTGGATTTTTTTTTTGTACGAGTACTCTAAACCAGAATGACTTTTGAGCTACCCCAGGCTGGTGTTGGTAGAATTGGTTTCCTTTCAGGATGTCAAACTGTGGTTGTTGGCAATGATAAACCCTCCTGACCGGTTCAGACCATGACAGGCAGCGTACCTTCTTGTGAATATCGAATGCAGATGCAGGCAGAATTTGCCCTCGGTTTTGCACGCTGAAAATTTCCAGTTTGGATCTGAGAGTCCCTGTTTCAGGCCTGTAGGTGTTGTGCTTTCTCTTTGTCATGGAAGACACTAATGCTTTGCTGTGTAATGCCGTGGTGTAAACGTGGAGCAATGTGGAGTGTTGTGGCTTTTTGCCCCAGCATCGCCTCTGTCTGCTTTCTGAACCTTACTGCTTTAGAGCACCTCCTCTTGCTCGGTGTACTGTCTGACAGTGCTGCTCCAGAAAAGGACTCCATAGCCTCATAGCCAGCTGGGCTTTGGAAGAACAGCCTTTGAGCTGGTCAGTCTTAATTTATGTGAAGGACTTGGCCACGAGAAAAGCTCCCTCCATAAAACATACTAGCAGCCATCGGTTGCCCTGCCTGTTGGAGGCAAGTGTGAGGCGAAAATGAAGCCAACTGTGACTGCAGTAGTAGTAATTACCTAGGTGCTTGTTTAACCATGCAGCAAGTAATGAAGTCGGGGACAGTAATGTCACATCAACTACCTTACCTCATTTTCTTCTCTTGCAGACACAGGGAGGTTAAAAATAATGAGCCTGTCTGCCTCTCCCCATACCCCTGAGCACACTGAATCACAAGCACCTTCTTTCTAAAACAAATTTATTTCTTGCTGCCTCCTTCCCAACAAAGACTTGCCGGTGATGAATACCAGACTTCGCAGCATATTTGTCAAAGCGGTGCACCTGTGAGGGTTCCAGCACAAGATAAATTTTGGCAGGCCGAGGGAGTAGAGGGATGTACTAGGCAAGGAATAAATCTTTGTGTGTTATGCCAGACTGCGAATGAGCGTTCTCCTCCCAAGAATCGCCCCTCTGACAAGTTATGATAAATTACACTCTTTGTTGACACCTTCATCGTGTTATTTATGGCTCATTAATTGAACCGAAAAGGAGACTTGTAGCGCAGCAGGGGCATTGTACAATGCTTTTCCAGTAGGCTGGAACTCAAACCAAAGAACAAAACAGGGGAAGAAAAAGGTAAAGTAATGCACGCATGTGGTACACTTCACAGAAGAGAGCTAGATGCTGTGAGATACCGGTCCACAACTGTAGCAAGTGCTTTGTGTCCTCTCAGAAGCATTCGTTTGGTCTTTGTCTTGTTCCTTCATCTTTAATTGTTGTACCTCTGCTGTTCTGTATGCTGCTGAAGTGCAGGACTGTCAGTCCCATACGAAGGCAAGTGTCCAGCCTGTCGTTCTGCACTTGACCAACCCTCGCAGACTCTGATGCTCGGAGGGAGATTCTGACATGACAGTGGGCGAAAAGGAATGATGCTGATGTGACACTGAAGGGCTCTAGCACTTCTGTACCGTCACAAAACGCTGCTCCTTTTGGGCAATACATGCCTCATTCAGAGATGCGCTTGTCTGGGGAGCCTTTGTGGATCCTAGCTCTCTGTCACTGCTAAGGCTAGGGCTTTTGACCAAACATCCTCTGTGGCAGTATGGGCGGGCATTTTCTCTGAGTAGTGTAAACAGGAAAGGGAGAGGTACAGGATCTGAGCGGGTGGCTGTCTACACTTGTTATGCAAGAGCAGTCCGCAGGAAACGTAGCTGAAAGTCATTGTGGGGGGTGATAAAGAACAGAATCTTCAGCGGATGAATACTGAGGCAGATGAGGCAGATGAGGCAGCTTCTATGGAGAGTTGTAGACTTCCCTTTTAAGACATAGCTTATTAGAACTATTTCCAATGTTAAAAAGCTCAGCACCAAATCTACACCTCTCCATAGACGCCAGCTCATACTGACTCCGGGGCGCATTTATTGTGTGTGTTTTGAGACAGGAGGGCCTTCAGAGCCTGCCTGAGAATGGACTGTTTCCCTGTCAGAGGGTTCCAAGATACCAGTTGAGCTCCTTGCAGGAGAACGCCGTCTCGAAGCGATGGCTGGTTGATGTCCCTGAACTGCAATGTGGGGAACAACGCTGGCAGCCTCCAGGTCTTCTCTAACTGCCGTACCCGGTGTGCCGCCCGCAGCAGGGCCCCTAACGCGCCCTGCCTTCCTGCACAGGCCCTGTACCCGGGCACAGCGGGTGTGCCGCGGGCACTGTGCCTTGCGAGCTAGTATGGAAACACGACAGCAGCGTGTAGCGGCGTGTGAGACCCGCCTCGCTGCGCGGCTGGCCCTTTGCTCCCTGCGGAGCCTGCCCTTCTCCGCGGCTGTGCGGCTCCCTGTGCCGGTAACGACAGCAGCATCCGCCTTTCCCCCTCACGTTTGCTTTCCCTCTCCCGTTTATGCGTGATGGAATGAGTTGGTGCGGTGAGGCAGCGCCGTGCGGCAGAACGGGGCCCCTGCTCTCTCGTCCCCTGCCGGGGCGTTTTCGCCGGGCGGGCGCAGCACCGGGTCGGCCCTGCACCCTCTGCCTCGGGCCGGGCTCTACGGGCAGCGCGGCTGGAGCCCGCGCCGGGACCGCAGTGGCACGCGAGCTGCCCATCCCGCCTTCGAGAGCGGCCGGCCAATCAGAAGCGCCGCCGCGGCCCCGGTCGCCCGCCTGAAGCGGTACCGAGGCGGGGCCCGGAGAGCCTCCCGGTCAGCGAGCGACTCGCCTCAGCTCGGCTCCCCCTGCCCGGCTCCCCCGCGGTGGCCGCTCCCGTGCGGGAGGGGCTTGCCTGATGCCCGCGCCACGTTGTGTTGTACGTGGAGCTGCTTCAGCTTCGCCCCGCCGGCAGCAGCGCGGCTGGGAAGCGGTGCTGCGGTGTCGCGGTTTCTCTGAGCGGCTGGTTCCCGTCCGCAGCTCTGCCTGGGAACGGATCCTGGCGTTGCCTTTCCCTGTAGGTTTTTAAATTCCTTTCTATTCGGGTGTAGTAAAAGCAACATAATTGGGACTGTAACCCGTAACCAAGTTGAGCTTCGAGGGTTTTTTCTCCGTTCTGATCTAGCGAGCAGGGCCATTGAACACAGGGAACGATCAGACCCGCAGTGTGAGGTCTCTTGCTCCCTTTTGAAAGGAAGGCCGACTCCATGATCAGTGGCAACCATCCTTGTTGGATACTTTCCTGTGCCGAATTCCTGAATTAGGAAAATCAGGGCCACCAGTAAGGATGTGGGATAGCCAGGGCAGCGCCAGGACCAAGAGGGTTTCGGTTTATCTGTTGACCAATTCCCCCAGGCCTTCCCCCACCCAGCTCCCCAAATCACTCTGCAACAAGGTAAAAACCCTGAGCAAAACCTTGCATGAACCAATCTGCTTGAGCCTGCCACCCTCCACAGCAGTAGTTCCATACTGGGCAGATGTAATGGTTAAATATCAAAGAATATATTCACGTTTAGTTTTGAGCTTAAATGCAACCTTTAGGGCCAGAAACCTGTTTAGTCAAAGATATGTCCAGTGCTGGAAAGTATCCTACCGCCTTCTTGCTGTATAGTCCTTTTTCTCATCTTCACACCCAAACCTGTGTTGCCAGAATGTTAGTAGCTATTTCTGGAGCCAGAAAGCAGAACCTCACAGGTTGAGTTTGAGCAAGGAGAAGGAAAGCACATAGGTAGCAAAAGTCTGAGAAAAATAAAGAATGTAGGGAAAAAGCTTTGCTGCAGGCAAATTTCAGCTGTCAGTTTTGAAACTAGCATCCCATTCTACTAGGGCAAAACCACCTCCAGCACAGCATCCTGCTTCCCCATCGCTGTCCTTTGATTTGGAACTCGGTGCTTAGCAAGATGTCTTTTGTGTTGTCATTTTGTAGTTGTGGCCTTCCTGTAGCATTTTCTTCCTAGAGAGCCAGCTTTCTTTTTCGTTTACAAGGATATGTGATTTCTTTTTTTAATAGTGCTAAAGAAATTGAATGCTACAAGATTTTTCAAAGTATTAACTAATGCATCTTTTCCACTTCTTAATTTTTGTTTAAAAACTATTTGTAATAGTGTGGGCCACATCATTAGCAAAAGAAACAGATCCATCAATGAGGCACTTTGACTGAAATAGCCTTGAGGTGCTGCTGCTTCCTCATCACTCCTTCAGTCTTCCCTGGCTGTCAGTTTTTTAGGAATTTGACTAAGTATATTTAGCAAATTTTTCTGGCTTGCTGGCAGCAACTATTGGTATACATTTGCAGCAAGTCATGGTGAGTATAGTTATAGTTATCTGTATGTGATGAGGAGCTATAGTGGAATAAAGGGCATAATCCGAAAATACTTTCTTCTTGTTTGTCATGAATTCAGTGTTTTGCTGCCTTAAGAGAGTTATAAACTTTCCTTTTTTCCTTTTTTTTTTTTTTTTAAATTGATCATATTGTTAGGACATTTGAATTGATACTTTGCATATTTGCATGTGCCCATTGCTTCATTTCCAGATGTTGATACAAAGGCTTAACCATCACAGCATGCGAAGACAGCACCATCTCTTGGGCTTCAAATACTGTAACCATGTGAGTAGGCTTCCCTGAACTAATTCTCTCAAATGAGACCATGACCTGTGAACTGAAGGTAACTCAGGAAAAACAGTTTACAGAATTTACATAGCCTAACATGCCTTTAATTCCTGGGCTGCTTATAAATGAAGGAGGCAGTGCTTTTTTCCACAGGCTTACGCAGTTACGGCTGTGTTTCTGTGTCTGACGCAAGTAGAAACAGTGTAATGTGTAGTAATGAATATACCAGAAAGAAGGGTAGTTCTGGTGTTTGTCACCAGTTTGCAGTTAAGGTCTGAAATAAAAACGTTGTTTTTATCCACCAAAAATTCTTTGGTGGAGGGGTAGCATTTGAAAAATTGTGTCATCCTTGATAGCAAGTAGGAGCAGACAGAATCAGCAACTCCAGTCAGCTCACAGGAGGTGAGTGCCACCTGCACCAAAAAATGTTGGCTTCAGTCTCCAGCTTCCTGCACTTTTGTTCTCTGTGGATTGCAAAGCTACAGGAGGAGGGAAAAACAACTTCCAAGTCAATCTTACATAATACTTTGTTTAGCAAGGGTTATACTAATCATGTCAATACCGAGCCTGTAGTTTTTGGTAATTACATTGAAAATGCCCAGTTTGTACATAGTAATTCCAACTATAATTACCATGAAATTATATAACTACAAATTACCCTGTCATGTGGATGGCCTAAATAAGCATGTACAGTACCTGCTCTGTGATAACAAATTAGAATTACATGGTTGGTTAACTAGCAGTAATATGAGATTTTTGAAGTGGCCAACCAAGCTGGCTAGTTATGTGGGGAGAAAGCATGGGGATTTTTTTCTTGATGCTTCGTTTAGATTTTCAAAGAATAGATGATTTCTTTCCTGATACTCCCTTACTGGGAAAAAAAAATCTGACTCAGGGTTTGCTTTTAAGGGACATTTATATTTTATCAAATCGTTTGCTTAATCACGACCAGTTGTTGTGTTGTGTGCAGCCTGGGTGCCTGCTACTGCTTGTGGGACGTTGCCTGTTTGATTCTGTTTTTTTAATAATTTCTTTTTTTTTTAAACTGAATGTGTGAATGCTCTTCTTATCAAAGAGCATTTGGTTCATTTGCAGCAAAAAAAGTTGATGGAGGAAAAAAGAACTAGAGATTATATACCAGTACAACCTTTTCCTTTCGTCAGTTCTTTTATTTGAAGAAGGGAAAAAGCACATCTGAAAGTCTCATTCATCACAAAACAAGCCATTCACTGTGTCAGAATCTGCTTTCAAAACATCCGTACTGTAACTCTTACAGACAAAATGGAAATAGTATTGATCTTTCTTACTGGAACTTAATCTTTAACATGACGTGGTGGGGAAGAAAGGTACTCCAAAAAACCCAGCGATGGTACTGCTGGGTTATTTGAAAGCCTAGCTCATCCAGAATTGCAGCATCTCAAAAGACAACCTAACTATCCAAGTGTACTCATGCTTTATGTATGGAGGAAGACTAGTGTTGCTAACAGTCTTCCTTTATCATGAGGGGAAAGGTGCATCCTTGACAAATACGAACCTGGTGATACCTAATTCTGTACTGCAGGAGTGGTGGTGTACTTTTTGTAGTGATGCAGAAACAAAGGCACTACTGGAAACGGGTTCTGCATCGCGGTGGCCAAGGCATGGAGGAGGCAAGTGAGAAAATAAAACCTCCTGATTAGTGTGGCAAAAGCAAGGGGAGAAACTAGGGGGAAAAGGTAGATCCTCAGGTTTGGTTTTCGCTACGTGCGGATGGTGTTGCCATTAAGGCCCACGCGGTGGCAGCATGCAGAAGTTGTAGTTACAGCCAGACCGTTTGTCTTCAAGCTGCTTTTAGGGGTGACTCGCCGGAGGCGGTTGGGGGGAGGGGGGGGAGGGGGGCAGAAGAAATAAATGAATTCCTGCAATCAGAACATGTTGAGTATGGATTTTATCATCTGCCTCGACCAGTTTTTGAAACTGGTGTGTGAGAAGACTTAATCCATCTAATAGATTTGTTTCGGTTTTACTTTGTTGTTTTTAATCTCGAGCATGTGGTAATCAGACTTTGGAAAAGACTCTGTCACTCAGGACCTCAAATTCTTTTATTAAAGCTTAGAACTTCCTCCTTTTCTAGTTATAATTGAATCTTCATACAAAGGTCCTGGCAGCCATTCTTTTAAACTGCAGGAGTCACCACAGAGAAATGTGTAATTGAGAATAAAATGTTTGTTACTTTTCACCCAAAGCCATAGTACTTGCAAATGTGGAGATTTCTCCAGTTGACTGTAATTTTCATGCCTGGATTTGTGGTTGCTTTGGTCTACCCCTAAATGAATTAGCTAGCCACCTGTGTAAGAAGGAAAATTCTGCCCCGAGAGGTGGTGGATGCCCCATCCCTGGAGGTGTTCAAGGCCAGGTTGGGGCACTGGGCAACCTTGTGTAGATCCAGGCCTGGAGGTTGGTGGCCCTGCCTGTGGCCAAATCTATGATCCCTGGGGTCCCTTCCAACCCAGACCATTCTGTGATTCTATGAAACTCTCAAAGAGGTTTACAACCTCAGCTCGTTCTTATCTCAGTTTTTCTTCTACGTTTCCAGCAGAATCTCTTGCTTACCTAGCATCGTCTTTTCTGAGTGACACACATTTGTAGAAGCAAGTAGTTCCAGCTAGTTTGCCTTGTTTATGTGCAACTGCAAGTCCAAATACATATCTTTAATTCACAGTAATTTATTTCTAACAGCCTCATTTGCTAGTCAGTAGCAGTGACAGGTGAAAAATAGTAGTAACGGGGTTAACTGGTATCCCCACAGTGAACCCTAGACTGATCTTTGGAAATTATCATCTTTGCTGTCCAAATGATGTTCCTTTCAGTTGGTGTCTCAGTTGCTCATGCAATGTTCTTTGTGTTTCAAGCAGACATGAATTGTGCTACGTGCAAACATGTATCTCTGTTTACAAAAAGCAACACAGAGATTCTTAGCCTCCAAATGATTCAGGGAGGATTTGTTTGGTTGTTAATTGGTTTTTCTTGTTTATTGTCTACTTTCTGCTTTTCTCATAGTTCAGTCCACCATGTCTTTTTTGTCTGTCATTGTATTAAGTACTGTGCAAACTGGTGGGAAGTCTTCAGAGAGTCATGCTGGGAATATATTTTAAACAAATATCCTTTAAGGTGGGAATAAGCACGATGATCAGGTATATTCCAAATTGCGTAGGGACTCTCACTAGCATGCAGTGTTTATGAGTGTGAATAGTTATAATAAACTTTTCCATTTGCAAATTCTACTTTTTCTCTTTTTTGTCTCATCTCTAAAGAATCCATCTTTCAGAGGGTGACTGGGAACTTACTGGCAGAGTAGTTTCTCATGACTGCTGTTTGGTAGTTGGAACATCTCAGCTTCTGCGAGAGTTTGTGGTAATTTTGGTTACAGTGAACAAAGGTAGTTCAACATGAGATTTTATTTTAGCTGGCTAGGTTCTTAAACTCTACATAAGGCTAAGGATAGAATTAAGGTAGTTTCAAAGTAAAAAAAAAGCATAGTTATTTAGATTCTTTAAGATATGAGAAAAATATTTGCAGACAGTGAGTTTTATTGCAGAGAACTTGTTTGATGACATGAGCTGTTAAGAGACGTTCTAAAAAGGTAATTGATTAATGAGTTCTTAATCTGGAAGATGGTAGGAATTTTTCACCACTTGTCAGATTGTTTTGAATTTTTTCTAGAAAAAAATCTGTTAATTCAGATATCTGCTGATGTGACATGTTTATCTAAAAAGCACAAGAACTTTTCTTGTACAAAAGCAATTGCTCTTACAAGTGGAAGATTTTTGTACATATCTGTTCACTTAATGTCTGTTTAGGATACATGCTCTTAGTCACATTTGCTCAAACTCAAAGACTTTGCTATTAGTCCTCTTGAACTCAAGAAAAGTCCTGCTGAGAGGACAAAGTTTCTTGTTTAAGACTACAAGATTATGTGTGATCATCTTCTGAAGAAGGTTTTTGAACTCTGTTCAAATTGATATTCAACTAATCTGCAATTAATAGTCTAGTATCTTGTATTTACTTGCTATCCTGAAACTTTACCCATACATATTTTTTCAAAGCTTCTTATATCATGGGGCTGTGCAAATAACTGTACAAAACATCCCTGATGTCATAATACCAAAGTAAAATGAGGACATAAAATTTCTTTTGCACTGATGCAGGACTTCCCCATTCAAGATGTATTCAGTGTGGTCTAGTAGTTCTTTCCATAATTTAAGTGCATCAGCAAGCCTATTAACACAAATAATTTTATTCTTCTTTCACTTAGTGTCTTCTGATTTGAGCCTTATATCAGCAAAGCTAGAAAGTTACCTCATCCAATTGAAATTTTGTAAATTGCAATAATGAAATCATAGCTGAGAAATGAACGGGGAACCTAGTATGTGAGAACAGAAATAGAAATAACAGTACTTCAGAACACTTCCAGTTGGTGGGTATCAGAGGACTGATTCTGTCAAGACTCCTGTGGAATGAGGTGGTTTGTCTGATTGGATTATTTATGTTCCTTGACAGTTTTGCTCTGTACACTGTGCCAGAACCATGAATCACTCATTTTCATGCTGAATAAGATAATTATAAACAGCAAGCAGCTGGCATTCTTTATTCACTTTGCAAATTGGTATGGATTCTGATAGAACTCTTGCAAACACCTTAAAAAACCAGCAAAATGCATGTAACTGTCACAAGAAGAGTAACCAGAATCCAGATACTTACCTTGTTTCTACAGCACTGATAGTGTTCTTCTAGACCAACACCCTGTTTGTTCTTCTAATAGTTAAATTTTTTGGGTTGCTGTTGTGACTTCATCACTTTGCTATCCCACCATGATTTCAAAAGCAGGTGAAAGAGTTAAGGATGTCTACAAATTTCAGCCTTATGTTGTTGCCTTAGAGTAGTGTGTCTGTGGTGTGAAGGCAGCCATGACTGGGTTCTAGGTTTGATTGATAATCAGTAATGCTTTTTCTGGCTGAGAAGCTTTAAACATGCACTCAAGAGTTCTTGCTCAGTATATAACCTTGCTGTTTCAGAACTCACTAATGATTTGGATATATTCAAGGATTTTATTGAGATTCTTCTCAGTAAGACATGAGGATTCATAGAAGATTCATCTGTTGAATTTCTTGAAATTATTTTAAATTATTAGTTTCTTATGGTATGGCTTCACTGTGAATTTGGCTGCATTCTTATTTGGATTCTTTTCTAACTAATCCCTGTTTTTTCCATGCAGATGATTCCACTGCTTGCTGCTTGCAACCACATCTAACTACAACTATCAGTACCCTGAGTTAGTCTGCTGGTTGAGTTAGAGAAGAAATGCCACTTTTATTCTGACAAGAATAAAAGAACATGCAGCCTATGCTATACATATGCTGCCTAAGCTAGTGGGAAAGAGTCAGAATGGTTTCAACTTACAGTAACACTGTGAGATATACTTCTGGAAGTCATAGCATGACAAAAGGCTTGGCAGCTCCTGTAGTAAGACACACATGGGAACCTGAGGGAGTTTTCTGAGGTGATGGCTATACCAAATCAAAGGTAGCTCTGTGCTTAGGGAAAGACAATAATCACCTGAGCTAAGTCTATAATGAAAATATACTTTAGAGAGGCTGGAAACTGAATGGCTGCCTACTCATGAAAACAAGATTGTACACATTTAAAGCTTGACTGTACTTCAGTAATTCACTATGTATCACAAGATGTTTCATTTAAAAACTGGGACAGTGGGTTTTTCCTCTTTAAAGTCTGTGTTAGGGAAGACATAATTATTAATGCTTCAGAAAATTATTTATCAAATGTTCTGAAATGTATGTTAACTTAGTGATGAATCAGAAAAATATCTGAAGTTCATGATTTATTCTGCAGACTTAGAATCAGCTTATGGTCTTACTTGAAGGAGAATTCTCTCTTGGTTTCATGTTTTAAGGTAGTTTTAGAATAACTAAGGAATTGTCGCTGTTTCAAGGAATGCTAATGAGTCTTTACAGCTCTGATAAGTCAACCAAACAGTTGCCTTTAGGGCCCTGTGTTGTCTTGGCAAGTGTGCAGGATGAGGTTTTTAAGAATGTGGTATTTTGAAGTGTCATCTCAAGGAACCATGCGCTTCAGAAGAACTCTAGCTTATTAATCTAAAGTTAAGCAGCTGATATGATTCCTCAATGAAATATTTTATTAGTGGAGATTTTAAAGAGAAGGTGTCCAAACAGTTGGAACTTATAATTGGCTGAAATGTATGTTGTCAACATCTTTAACCAGTAATGTAAGCATTTTAATTTGATTTCCCATAGGGATGCCTGAAGAAAAACACAGCTTGGTATGGAGAGGCATATAACACTTCAAATGTATGATATGAATGGAGGCAGCTAGGGAATGAGAATTGCTTCTGGTGGGATCTTTTTGAGGCTTGTCATTCAGCTTTATGATTAGAACAAAACTATAGTGTTATAGCTGACAGGTTTGCATTTGTGTTGATTACTCCTGAAGAGCAAAAGATGCTTGTAATTTATGAGTTTAGAATTTACAAGTTAATTTTGTCATATTTATTGGAAAATTCTCAGGAATTTTAAGGATTACAGCTGTAGAATTTAGGCTGTAAAAAAAATTAGTCTGTAATAGTATATATTGATTATAGTTGATTTTTAATGAATCATAAAACATTTTATTGAAGATGATACATAAATTGAACATCTTATACTACTTAGGCAGTAGTACAAAGAGTTCTTTAAAAGATTCACATTAAGGCAGTAACTTGGGCAAATTCGTCAGATTTCTGATTTCTCTTTTCCAGTAGGTGTTCAAGCGTATGGGTTGGTGGAGCAGCCAAGATCCTAGAGAGATGTCTGTTCCCATTTTAGAGATTCCATGAAAATACTGCAAACACCAGTGCTTCTGGTACTTGCATTAGGCTATATGTAGAATTTTGTATGTATAGTCTCTCAAACAGGAGGAATAGGTTTGTACTGTGCAACATGTTTCTGATTCTATCATACCTGTGTAACAGGGACACTGACCATCTGGAGATTCTTGCCTTGCTGATGGTCTCTTGTCAGTCAGTAGGCAGTTGAGCTTGTCTTCCCAAGCTCTCCAGAAACAAGCTTTTTTCAAGGGAAAGTGTCTATGTTACATGTTCATATAAGCTGTTAAAAAGCAGAAGCCACAGGATCTGAAGTTTTGGATTCAGTTCCTCCTGTTAACCAGTTTATGGTATTTTATGCATCAGTATTTTCATGTGATTATGGAATGTCTTGTTTATGGTTTGTCTGCCTCAGAATTGCCAAGTGAGCCAACTAATCACCGGTGCTGATCTTGGTGACCTGTTTGTGAGCAACCCGTGATTTTCTCCTTAATAGAAGAAGAAATAGCAAGAGGTTACTTCTGTTAAATTGATTGTGTATCTATAAGTTCTTTTTATTTCTTTCTTGAGCTCTGCATTTGAAAGGTTCTGCATTGCAGTTTGGACCCTTGAGCATTTTAAGTTGTGATGAAAAGCAGATTGTGTGAGAAGTTTAGGGCAAAAACCCAGCATAAACTTCATGTTGGGATAGTGAATTAAGTCAGGTAAATCTATTAGATTCATGCATTTGCTTGATCTGGCAAATCAGGGTATGATAACAACTGCAAGTTTACAGTTTTTACGTCTAGAAGATTGGTACCAAAACAAATGGACAACACTAGTAGCTGTATGGCTACTTTATATGGTATGCTGCAGTAATGCACTGGTAGGCTGACTGCCTGCAGTGCATGGAGATTTTCCATGTGCAATAGCTAGTCTTACACCATTTCAAGGTGAGATTTCCCTTCCTACATAGAAAATACTGCCAATTCTGTGATAAACAAAAAGGATCCAATTCAATGAACAGCCACCTTTATCCTTCCTTTCCTTTCTTTCCTTTTTTTTTTTTTTTAATTTTATTTCTTAATGGCCCACCTGTGACATAGAAACAAAAACATTGCTTGTTTTTAGGTTACACCAACTATTCATTAATAGTTGTGATGGTACATAATTTGTCAACCTACAGATTTTACATATTCAGTTCTGGAAAGGAATTGCTGTGATGAAAATAAAATTGAGTGCTGGAAACTGTTTGGACAATATTTGAACAACATAAACATTAGCAGATAAGGGGTACATTCATAAGCTAAACATGTAAGTGATTTTCTGTCTTGCTGTTGATTGGTGCTAAGGGCATACAATCCAGAGAAGCTTTGTACATGTCAATCTGAAAGTGTTTGGGAAGAGTAGGCTTGTTGTTCAGACCAGGAGGTGACTGTGAATGGGATTGTGCTGGCACATACCACTGGGCCATTCTCTGTGTATTGAGAAAATCCTCTGTTGTTCCTAATGCTTATCGATTGCAGTAGCTCAGAGTGAGACATGCTGCATTCTGCTAGTGATGTAAGCTCAAGTGACAAGTCAAAATAAAAGACTTGTCCAAATTACTTTAAGACAATAAACATGATGCCTCCTCATTGACAGCATGTTAAATATTAATTTCTCAAACTGTGAGTTTGAAAGGCTTTGACATGTGTCAAGATTCTGACTATTTAAATACAATCTTCAAAAAAATCTTATAGAGCGTAAGAGCAAATGTGCACTTGTATGACAAGCAAATAAGACTCTGTAGTCTGTCTGTATTAAAAAAAAAATTACAAAAATCTAACTCTCAATGTATTCCCCAGACATAATGTGGGCTATTATTGGAAAATATGTAGCTAGCTCAAAGCTTGTTAATTGCTTTTCATTCATGCTAGGCAAATGTTTCTAAAGGTACTGTCCTAGCCAATAATAATAATACCAGTGAAATGAGAAAGGAGCTGATGGTGTTGCTTTTAGAGTTCCTGAATGCTGTGTTTGCTATGAAAACTAGAACTTGTACAAAAACAAAAGGAAAGAAATAGAATCTGTGCTTCTGAAGAGAGCAGCACTGTTCAGATAACCATTCTGAGAGGGAGGAAAGTGTATTTTCTAAGATCTCCTGATACTAAAACCCTTTTACTGCTCTTGAGAAAAATCTCTCTGACAGAGGATTTAGCTTCTGCTAATCCTTAAGGGACTTGTTTTGACAGAGTCTTTATAGGAGATTTTCTCAGTAACTTCTGATTTGTTATAAAAGAGCAATTACTGATTTGTCCTCAAGCACCTTTTTGATGCATGTTTGTTAATGAAGTTCTTGTACATACAGGAATGAGGCAGAAAAGCCAGTCAGAATTGTTTATTGTGAGAAACCAGGAAGATTTGGATTTTCCTGGATCTCCAGTTCTTTTTCTAGCCCACAGGGTACTTAAAGTCTGGATTTCGTTTAGTGCGTTACGTGGCCTGTTCAGCAGTTTGTGGAAACAGATTGTGGTTTCTCTTTACAGTGGACTGTGAATTTTGTTGTGCTTTCTAGGCAAGAAGACATTTGCTTATGTTCAGAGTAATGCCCACTATTAAATTTCAATCCATTTTCTAGTAATTTGCACAGGTAACCAGAAAGTCCTGGCTTTGCACTGGTTGTGCTAGGTAATGGGCACAAACCAGGTTTCTTGAACTATGTATTACTTGTTCCTTTTTTATGAAGAACCCAAATATCCAATTATATATCCCTTTTCAAAATCAAAGATAGAACTCAGAAGTCACATAGAACAGCTTACATATGTCAGTTTTCCCAGGTCTTATCTTACAGGCTCTGTGGCTGTGCACATGTACTTACTTAGTTTACAGAATAATCTAGGAAAATAGGGCTGCATTAACAATATTAGTTGAGGCTAATAAAAAAGTGCCATGCTATTTTGGTAAAAAGATCTTGGATCACATTCACTTGATTTCCCATCATTCTTCTGCCAATCAGTCTTGTCCCTGATCTAGAGGAACTGTCTATATAGTTGGCACCATAGTTAGTTCATCTGTTGGCTTTGTTTCAGAAAACAAGTATGGTTGTTGTTAATTTTTTTTCCTTCTAATCTGAATAAACCAAAACATTATAGAGTATACTGGAGTGATAGAAACACACTGTGTTTCAAAGGCATGTCAGGTCTCTAAACCTCTTTGAGTTGTTTTAAAATAGTTTCCTTAATTCTAACGAATATACTTAATCTAAAGCAGTACAGTTTGTTCTTGCTGCACAGACTGTGCAAACCATTTCTGTGGTGCAAATCACACTACCTTCTATCTAACACAGTGTGTAATGTTTGTATCCTAGAGCATAGTGTAATTTTTGCCATAATAGTAGAATCAGACAATCATTAAAGTTGGAAAAAACCTCCAAGATCATCTAGTCCAATTGTCCCCCTACCACCTATATTACTTACTAAACAGTGCTGAGACATGTTGAAGAAGCACATACCTCTCTCCAGTTAAGATCCTCTAAAAATTTAGGAAAAAAACCCAAAACCATTTGGGGGCAGTTCAAAATGACTGACATTAAATAGCCCATATCTCCCTCACAACTTGGATTGTGACCCAACAGATGATCATCATAACAGATACCATGCTATTTGAATTTCGGGTCTGAAGAGCAAATAGTTCTGCTTCTTTTGGTAAAGAACATGGGTTAAATCTGCAACAAAACCCAGTACTTTATTTATAAGAAAGGATCATTACAGTGATAGTAGCAATCTAAGGCTAAAGAACCAATAAAGGAACTGTTCTGCCCTTTGGTACCGTGTTTTTCCTGCCCTGACATTCTGCTTTTGGAGAAATAGTAGTTGCTGTTACTTAGAGCAACAAATACTATGAGAAACAGCTTGCAGAGCTCATTCTGATAAAGTTGTCAAGAAATCTCTTGAGGAAATCAGCTTCTGGTAAAATACCAGGTATTTCTCACTTCTGGCAGTTCTGGAAACATTCTGAAAAAAGCTGTTCCTGAGCTAGTATGGGAAATTACTGTGGTGGAGCTGGAACACAGATATGCAAATACCTACTTCTGCATCAAAAGTAAAAAAGTTACTTTGAAGAAAAACTGGCATTTCAGAATCTTCAGGAAAGATTATTTAATTCTTACGAGGAAGTTAAGAAGGTGAAGGGAAGGGGAGAAGTAGCCCCTATTCTTCTTTCCCGATGTACTTGCTCTTACAATGAAGAAAGCTGCCTTCACACAAAGGTCTATTAAAGTGCCCACGAGTGGATTTAGTGGAAAAGAACTAGTACCTGCACACTAACTTTATAGAGAGGTGAGGTGATAAGAGCTTTCTTGCTCTGTTAGCTGTGCTTTCTAGATCTACCATTTAAAAAAAGCAACCACTGAATGGAAAAGATGAGAAGGAATGCATAGCCTGTCCTTCCTGGATAAAGCCTATCATTTTAGGAATAAAGCAGGGCCCCATTGCCATAAGGTATGGACTATACTGTCTCTCAGCTCCACTTGACAAGTGTTAGAATGAAATGTAAGAAAAGCTGCAGATGTGTTACCAGCTATTTATGGAAAATAAGCCATTGTCCAGCTTAGCCATGGTAACTTCTAGTGATGCTAATTTATCTTGACCCATTTGTTTTAATTGTACCCTAAAATCACATATGGCTGTCTAATATTTTAAGGAAGGGAGAGGCAAAGAGAACAAAGCCTACCTTTTTCTAGTTATATTGGTAAAATGTGAAATCATGTTTTTAAATATGGGAAAAAATGTGGAAATTTTTGAGGGAAAAATGTCTCATATATTATGGCTTCTACAAACAGAGCTATGTTGAGAATGCCAGTGAGCTGTCTGCAGCATCAGAGCTGGAATATATCCGTTCCTTGTGTGGTCAAGATGGACTAACAGGGAACAATGTATATGCACGTAAGTCAGAGCTGTAATTGATGGTTGTGACAGAATTGGTTGGTAGTAGTTAGGGACACCTGCACACATGATTGTGTTGGTGAAAAATTCCGCAAGCAAAATAGGTTGTATGATTAACTTCTGTCTACACAGAAGTTAGATGGCATTTTTTTTTGGGAAAAAAATAATTCTTCTTTCCCGTGCAGCACTTAGTAATGTAAAGCTGAGATGCTAAGCATGACTTGCCTGCAAAAAATCAAGGTACATATTTCACACCAAGTATAAAGAAAAATGCTGAGGCTGTTCTTAGTTTCTGCATTGCTGAGGTGGAACAGAGATGTTTATTTGATTAACTTGCTTCAGTATGAAATGGTTGTGTTCTCCTATTAGGAAGTTATTTCTTGTACTGGAAAAGATGCCCTTGTCCAGAAATGAGAGCTATCAGAGCTCATTAGAAAAAATGCAGGTATTTGGGATGATACTGGTTTAGTCTCAAAACCTGCTTAGACATCTTCAGTGTTAAACAACTTGCTGTAACAGCAGAGACTTCTGCTCTTAATGCTTGATACAAAAGAAGTTTCTATTGATAGTATGTATTATTCATCTATTCCAGTGAGGGATAGATGAATAAAAACATAAAGGGTTGTTTTGAATGGCTGTTTTAGTTCCTATCGCACTATTCAACATTGAGTCTATGAGCTGGATGTTACTTTATGCATCAGTTCATGTGTCAAAATGCGTGAGAATTAGACAGAAGTTTTAATAAGTCAAAGGATTCCTTCAAACAGTCCTCTGTTTTCAAAATGGAGCTTCCTCTGCCCTACTCATTCATAAATTCCCTCCCTCTGACTAGAGCAAAGCAAGAAAAAAATTACTTCTGCTATCTTTGCAATGATTGCCTATCGATTCATAAAGATGAACTTTTGGAATGCCTGCTTTCAGGTGATATTCCTTTTTATATGTATGTATATGCTTCTGTAAACTCACTGTTTACAACATTGAAGGGCCGTGATGTGCTCAGGTGTTCAGTCTTTGGACATAACCACTGTAGGATACCAGTTTGTTGTGAAAGCATCTGGTTTTATTCATTTAAGAATAAAGATTTGATTGTCTTTATGTTTTGAGAGGGCTGCAATTATCCAGTCATAAGGTATAAAAAGAATGTTTCAATGTCTTGTGAATTAAACGAATAAAAGGAGGAACATGACTTAGCTAGTTATTCTGTGCAGTTCAGAGCTTCTATTGGAAATGACAAAGTCTGTCCTTAATCTCTAACGGAACAGACTGCTAGTTCATCTTGTAGATATAAGGTTACATGAGATCAAGGCAAAAGCACTGCAGACAAACTGTGAACCTACATTTGTTTAGAGATCATTTCTTACTTTATGAGCAGTTGCTTTCCAGTTCAATGAGTCAGTCCATAAACTATTAATTACACAGGAAAGGCTGATAATATTGGACAGAGGTTGTAATTGGGTTTTATTGGGCAGTAATTGAGTTAAGGGGAAAGTCATCGATGACAGAAAAGACTGTAGGTGTGTATCTTGCAAAACAGTCTAGGGGTTTTTGGGTATTTTTTTTTTACCCTGTTCTGCCTAAGAATTGTATCTAAGTGAAAAAGAGGTGGAGGACTTGAAAAATGTCTTTGTGAGGTGTTGTTGATAAATGGTATTGTGCATAGTTTGGATGGCTGTGCTCTCTTAAAGAAAGTAGTGTTCATAAAGCATTTAATACATCATGTAGATCCAGCCTTCAAGTACTACGGACTTTGTATTGTGAAGTGAATAATAGCTACAGCTTGCTAGGGCAGCAGTTCAATGCAGGTCATGTATTTAGAGCACATTGCACTTGAGAGCTGAACTCAAAAGCTTAGCAGCAGACTTCCTGAAATCTGCTTGAGTGGCCTTGAACAATATTGAATCAAAACTCAGAGTTCTTAGTTTCAAAAAACTTTTTTAACCTGGAAGATCTCTATGATTTCAAAAATAGAGTGCAGCCAAAATTGTCATGCTATTTATTGAATTGACAGATATCCCCAATTATTCCATCCCTACAAGTTACTGCTCCTGGGAGCATCATTGGAAGGATAGGCCACATTCCAACATCTGAGGTATTGTACTTGGGAAAGTCACTCAAAACATACAACTATGCAGGAATAATGACTTCCATAGGTAAATTATTTTAATTTCTACTGTGGAACAGTAGAGGTTTCAGGAACTGCGCCTGTAGTACTTGGTGCAGTTGTTTTATTTTTGAAGTATCACTTTATGGCAGTGTCCCAGCCATTCTAGCTTTGCTTTGGTTAATATAACTTGAACTGCTTCTACAGAGTTAATTTGACAGGAAATGTCTAGTCTTGTATTTTTTTATTATCGTTTCAAGATTGAAATGAGTGTCTACATGCTTATCATTTCCCTTGTCTAATCACATAATTACCTTGGTCTAATTTTGAAGGTGGCCAAATGTAGTGGGAGAAAAGAAAATTTCAGAGTGTGTATTATTAGTTCTGAGGACAGGGCTACTGTTTTAACTGAAACACGTAGTCTTTGCTCATGGATTTTTATGTGGGTACAATGGTATATGATGGTCCAGATGGAATGTTTTCTGGCTTGTTAAAAAAGCCTTTGTTTACATACCTGTAGTTCTTTCATCCAAGGAATACAGTATGACCTGATTTCAGCTGAAGATCTTAAACATATTGATTAGCTGTGCCTTACAATATCTTTTTAACCACAATTGTGTACATTAGAGAAATGCTACACATACACAGTGCTATGTGGTGGAGATTTGCATGTATGCATTTGGA
This sequence comes from Gallinula chloropus, assembly GCF_964237585.1. Taxonomy (NCBI): domain Eukaryota; kingdom Metazoa; phylum Chordata; class Aves; order Gruiformes; family Rallidae; genus Gallinula; species Gallinula chloropus. Next base: position 3,121,945 of record NC_140094.1, read on the forward strand.
CTTTTCAGACAAAGACTATTCAGTTTAAAGCATACTATGAGCACTGCTGATCTGAATGCATTCTTTCCAAACCCGCATGTTTCTGGAGTGGGTCTGCATAACTCATCTTTGAAATAATTAAATAGCAGCAAGGCCACTGGGGATGCTTTGCTTGAATAATCCAGGCAGTAATAACTGGGCTTGAGAGGAAGAAAGATTATGCATGAGGCTTGTATAGTAGATAATTTCTTCATGTTCATATGGTGCAATGAATTGAACATCCCAAAAGCAAAGAAATTTTACAGAAACTTGTTATAATTTTTGTGTTTTCACCAACAGTTGATTATAATTGTTAGCAAGTCACCTGCTGAGAATCAAACCAAACAAGAGTTTGCTACTATTGTCACTTTTAGAGCAAAGTTCTTATCCTGCATTTGATTGTGTCTACACAAATTGTCAAAATCCTTCTCAGTTCCACAGTCTGAGATAAACTGCAGTGTGTAGTCTTGGTGCTTTTAAAACGTGCTATTCCAAAAGGCTGAATTTCATTGAATAGTAATAAAATGTGGCCTACTTAAATTTAAGGCATATCTCCTTTTTTCTTTAAGCAAGCACCTTCTTTCAGGATGATGTGTGGTGAATATAAAATTGTTCCAAAGCTCAAATACAACTTTAGCCTTTCTTTCATTTTTGTCATCTTACCGGCTGCGGCGGAGGGAGCATCGCCTGTTGTACTGGTTGACCCAATAGTCAGCAGGGTTAATACAGTTGCAGAACGTAAGTTTGTGATATGGATAGTAACAAGTACAAGTATCTATCTTAAAATTAGCTGACTTTGTTAAACAGAAGCTTTGTAGGCCATCGATAGAGAGCATTGAATACTATTCATTAAGTAAAATTTACCTTGGTGGGGTTATTTCATTTTGCAAATTAGTCACAGCAGCACATGCAGCATACTGTTACACTGTTTGGCTCCTGAGGATGACAATGTAAAGTAGATGCCAAAGGACATCTCATTATTGTGAAGCAGTGGGCTGCTGATTCTGGGCTGCCTGGCTTTTTCACTGCAAGCAATAAGGAGATGAGCCATCAGAAGTCTTACTCAGTTGTAATGTGAAGTGATTAAATATTCCCTGCTGGTTGTTAGTTTCCTGGCTAAATAAGTATGCTGGGCTCATTTTGTATTTCTTCTCAACTAGCCGTACATCTATTTCCACCTTCCTGAAACCTTTTTACAGGTCCAGGGACAAATAAATCACTTTTAGTATATTCCCAGGACAGTCTCAACTAAAAAAAGGATATCAACATGAAGGACAATTGCAGTGTTGAGCTGTCATCCAGTCCCCACAGGTACCATGAAAAATTACAGCCAATAAAATAACATTTTTCAAACTGTGACACTACTCTTAAATTTATCTTCTGCGATAAATGGGTTCTAGTGAGAATTTCTGTCCACTTGAGTACAAACTATTCTTCAAGCACTCAAGAATAGATTATAGATGAATTGTATTATTAATTTGTAATAGAGTAAATGTTTTGCTTCAACAGTCACTTTCAGGAGCTCAGACAGTAATTTTCTCTGCTTTGTTATCATCCTTAAGATATTTTTCATAATAAAAGAAAAATAAGAAAAAAGTTCAGGATTGAACTAAAGCTGTCCAAAGCCAGAAAATTTGGTGTTAAAAAAGAAATAGGCATCTTAATTCAGCCTCTTATTTTTTGGTGAATGGTCAGTGTATGCAAATCTCCCGTTGTCTTAAATGTTCCTCAGAGAGGACAACAGCACATAAAAAACTTACTGTGATCATGATGACCTTAAGATGATGAGAGAAGTTCTTCTTTATCCCAAGTTTCTAGAACTTGAGCATCATCATAAGGTAGATTTAGTATGAATTTTTGGTGACATTGCTTAAAACTGGTTCAAAACAACTGCAAGCAAAGTGTGTACCTACAGAATTTGAATGCAATTGGTTTTTATACATTATGTATGTGTATCCCCTGAGAAGGCAAACAAAGAGCTTCTTGAAATTAAAGAATTTTTTATTCCCATATGGAGAGGTGAAAACACTGTTCTGTAGTTATGTACTATATAATTAAGTTGATGGCAACAGGGGAGATTTTGTCCTACTGTATGTTTTGGTATATGGGTTTGAATGGACAGACTGTCAATCATTTATATCTTTGTATTTTAGACATAGGTGTGATCTTATGCATAAACCTGCTAAAGTCTTTCTCGAAGAGGTTTTTGGAAAGAAACTGACAGTGGTACAGCCCTTCTTGTCAAGAATATTCCAACGTTGTTTACCGTGGCTGTTGTTAACAGAGTTGGTCACTGTACCTCTAAATATGTTATTTTGCCAGTCTTACTGCTACACAAATGTCCAATTCTTAATACCAGAAATGGAAAGAAATCAGCTGAGAGAAAATTCTGGATTCTTACTGTGCAACTTAAGGTCTTCCTGTAATGGAATAGCTTGCTCTGTATCCCATACAATATGTCTTGAGTTGAGAGGAAACGCATTGGTGCCACTGGTGTGCTACAAAGTTCTTAACTAAGCTGCTGGATTTTAGATATGTCAGTCATAACTACTAAATACATGCTGATAGCAGTAACCTCTTATAACCAAATTCTCCTTCATTGATGAGAGGCTCTTTGAATTCCTCACTTAGTGGTTTGTGTGGAGCGTTATTTCCTCACACACTGTAACTTACATAGGCAAACACAGCAGTTCACATTTTAGCAAATCTCAGGTGATTTTGAAGGCAGACTAATAGCACTGAAGCAAGTCACCACAATGTGGTGAAATACAGAACTGTAAGAAGTGCAGACAAATAATAAAGCTATTGTTTATTTTGCTTGATAGAAACAAGTGAAAAAGATATCCCAATGGTTAGTCATTCCCAGGACCTTGTTGTATGTTACAGTATATCATTTCAAAACTGCCCTCATACGTATGAGAATGATGCCTTTGAAATTACTTTACCATCAACTTATTTTTGAGTGGTACCCATCCTAGTTTGGCTTCTAAGTGCAAGTTTGTTTTACTATAAATGTCATCACAGTCCAGCCTACTGTACTGCATAAAATTTTCAGTTGGACTGGGTCACTTGTTTTCTGTTTCCCAAGATGTATTCACAGGGCCATGTCTGTTTTCTATTTGGCTGAGCTGCTGTATGTTTTTATGCTGAAATGATGCTGCTGTTTCTAGTAGAAATGAATAGTGACAGTACAAAGCAAATACAATGCAACATGTCAATACCAAGACCTAGTAAAGTGCTTGTCAGAATTGATAGTCATGCTTATTTCCTTGTCTTTGAAAATATAGTAGAATGTTGACCAAGATGTGGTACAGATGCAAGATGAGACTGGAACACAATTCTAGTAAAGGTTTGAGGTTTTACCCTGGCACCCAGTTTGCTGAGTAGAGATGATTTCAGTTTAACATGAAGTTACCATGTGTGCAGGATTTAGAAGGAATGCTAGTCTTCTGTTCACACCTGTGGTGGATTAAAGTTGCAGTATGAGCAAAATATTTGCTCAGCATTTTTAGTGGAGAAACCAGTAACTGACATATACTGATCGGAAGTCATGTGGCCTTCAGCAGATGCTTTATAGGTATATACCTCTGCTGGAAGAAAAATCAGATTTGCTTTAGTTTTTTGCATTAAAAATCTCTTAAACACATTTGTAAGAGGTTGTGAGCATGCTCTGGGACACTTACTACAGGTAAGCTGATGTGTCTGGATACATTTGTGTGCCAGAACCCTCAGTTCCCAGTCAAAGTGCAACCTAATTGAAACCAAAAGCAAGTTTATTGGTGTGGAGTTCATCCATTCCCTTCAGTAGGTGAAAAACAGGACAGAAATGAAAGCTCGTTGAGGATTCTGCAGTTAAATGTTTCTGGATGAAAGCCAAATCATGCTGTGCGTTTCTTGTAATGCCATAAACAATCTGAATATAATGTTATCACCTCTTGTTTCAGGCAGTGTTATTTTGTGTGTGATTAAAATGTTCTGGAGGACTCTTATTAAGGAATAAGAGGCACATTGAGTTTACAAGGCAAGTGTGCTAAGTGGATAAACTGTGAGGGAACCCAGGTTATTGTTAAGTAGAATGCATAGCTTAGAAGCTTTGGAAATTCTTTCATGAAAATTGCTCTTGTTGAATGACTGAGTGCAAGTGTGTTGGGACATGTGGTTGAAGGCTCTTTGAAATGGCTGCAAGGTATGCTGCAGCCAGGCTTCACAGAAGAGCATGGCTCAGAACTGTAATACCCAATTTCAATTGTTGCACTTCTTTATCTTTTATTTGTCCCTCCCTACGAAAAAAACCTCATCACTCTTTTAACAAAGGACCTTCCCAATAATGGGTTTGGTTGTTATTGTATTGGAAATACACATCGAGGGAAAGCAAAAGAAATACCATCAAGGAATAGTAGTGACTGTCCTTGTACCTGTACCCTGAGTACAAATCATTCAACTCCAGTGAGAAGTGCTATCAATTTCTGCAAGCTGGGAAACAAGACAACCTGACTTATAGTGTATTAGGTCAAGTAGGCTGCTGTGGCAAGCCCAAATACAGTTCGGTCACTGCAAGGTTTGAGGAACCACAGTAGCTAGTGATTTATTTTTTTTCTTCCCTCTGCTTCTGAGTATTTACAAAATTAAACAAAATGGATAAGTAATTAGGTAACTAAGGCACATACTTGTCCCTTTATTAAATCATAAATGTCATAGTAAATTTCATTACAGAAGTAGATACTGCCTCTGAATATAATGCATTTGGTAACCTGTTACTCTTTCCCAATACAGTGAGTGTCATGGAAAACTCACTAAAATAATGCTGAGTGATCTTTGAGAACTGACACGTTCTACTGTATATGTTTATCCTGGTAAGATGTTCATCCATAGCACAGATTTATCTAAAATCTATAGCTGTGCCTGTATTGTAGTGATGAGATTATTGGAATTGAGTATTTTGAATAACTGAAAAATTTTGTAAAAACCCAGGTTTTTAGTTCTCATTTTCTATTGTGGGGAAAGGTGGAATAAATCAAAAAAAGCCATTTGGGTTTGTTTTCCTATGACTTTTTGATACAAATACATATGCATGTGTTAAACACAGTTTCTGTGCCTGTGCAATAACCATTGGCTCTGGGGAGCTGCTCTTTATCTACTCAGACAACATGAAAGGAGAAAGAGGAGTTCATAAAGCACTGTTATTTTCCTTTGATACAACTTGCTCCAGGGAGCGGAGAGGAATGTGAAAAACAGGTGTCTCACAGATTTCATCAGGCATTCTCATTATATTCTTTTGGCTCAACAGATGAATTCCAGATATCTGTAAAGCTGAACTCTGCTCATCTGTGATCTGGTTCAAAAAGACCATTGCACAGAGTATGGTCATATTCTGTGCAGAATGAGTCTGAATGTAAAATTATGTGAAAACTTTTAAAAATACTGATTTTCCCCTTGCATTGGAAGGGTTAAATATCCCAGTCTTGAGTAGCTTTTTATTTGTTTGTGACATACTCTTAATGAGGGAAGAAAAACAGCTGTAATATACAGAGGGAACTATTGTGGTAGTAGTTTGATTTTTAGGTTTGCACTTTGTAGAAGAAATCTTGTGCAGGTTTTTCATGCATGATATTGAGGGGATGGGGGTTGTGGAGAAGATGGGCTCCTTTTTAGAAAATGTGAAGCTTTCTCTGGGAATTTATTTTAATATGGACCGTAGAGTTCCTTAAATGGAGTTCCTTCAATCTTTTGATTATACCATCGAGTAAACTGAATCTATATAAAGCATACAATCCACATACAGCATAGGGAGAAAGGTGGCTGGAAATAAATCATGAGGGGAAACATCAGTTCATTGCCAGGCCATCAGTAAAATGGGTGTTTTCAGTTCTGGTTTGGATTGAAAATACCTTTTTTGTTCCTTGTGTATGAGATCAAAATTTGTATCTCCAGTCCAAACTGAGAAATATATAGTACAATTGTTCTTCTCTTTGTTGTGCTTTTGGTACAAGTATGGAATGCATAAGGGTCGTGCAAGCATCTTGTTTCAGCAGAGGTAGAGTTGTTATGTTGGCCAACCAGTATGTAAAAATGAATCATGTACACAACCCCTGTGAATATCGTAAGTCACAGAGCAAGGAGTCTCCTTTGAGCAGTTCTCTTCCAATAAAATAGTGGGGTCCCTTGAGGGCTGCAGTGTGGAGCAGGGTAAATCACTCATTGTCAGCGTGCTGCTGAGGAGGGGGGGGAATCTGGTTTACACTTCCAGTCAGACCTGATGCAACAGTTGTTCCCCGTTTCCTTATGCATGCCCTTTCCTGAAGGGGATATAAGCACACACTGAAGATCTGTAAGGAACAGCTGCACTTAACAAAAATTATTAAGTGAAACACCAGTGTCCAGCTGCATGCTACTGAATAACATCCTACCTCATGCAGTGGAAAAAACAGCAAATCAGTGCTGTCAGAACCCCATATATCCATCTTCAGTATTTGATTTTGTCCACCTTTGCCACAGTAATATATTTTTTATTTTGCTGTTCAAAAGAATTTGTCAGATTGTACTTTCTGGTTAGTCTGATGTTTCATGTCAAAAGTTACCCCTCCCCACATCACTAATTTTGTGTTACTAATTTAATGATCAAACATCTATTTAATTATATTGTTATATGTTCCATGAATTACTTTTGGGAGAAAGTGTTTGTGGGTGTGAGAAGTATGTGGGTGCTTCCATGTGTGAGGTCAAGATTGCTACTGAGATTACTTACATCTATTGCATATGGATGTCATGCATGCAAAGTTGAAATGTGTGGGTGTGTGACAGTTCAAAATCTGTCTGCTTTCAGAGGCTGATAGCTGCACTCAGCAAAACCCGCTGGTTTCTCGTTCTCTAGGCAGTTTGGAAATTGCATCTGTGCTTGGTTTTCCATGGGTTTATTTCTTTGTTTGGGACTCAGATTAACTTCAAAATTCTGACGTACTTTGACAGCCATAGTTTTGTTCATGTAATACTCAAAGCTTTCCATGATTTCTGTAAATCAGCTCAAAGTCATTAAAAGCTCTACTCGAGTTCATTCAAATTGGTGAATATCTGTGACTTCAGCTTTGTGATGATGCATACAGGCAAGAAAAACAGTATAGTTACAGATGCCATAAAATATCACTCAATTCCACTTTTGAGTTAATTTAATTTAATTGCCATTCTACACTTGTGGCACAACTTTATCCTGTACATAGTGTGCTTGATTCTCATCAGGACTTCATAGAAAGGGAGCTTTGAAGCTTACCATTAAAGAACCAGGGTCCAACAGATTGATATACATTAAAAGCACACATACATCTCCTGAAACTGAAATACTGCAGAGGCAACTGCAGATCATAGCACATTGCCACCAAGACAGCAGCTCAACACTAACAGTGAAGGAAATGAATGGTTAGTGGCCTTAGATGTCTTACCAGAATCCCTTTTCTTCTGCTAGTTACTTCAAACATGATTAGAATTTTATTTTTATTCTTTATTACTGAGCACCTGGTGTAAGTTTTACATGGAAGTTGTTGTAGCTGGTTGTAACACAGTCGATTAGACTTGTGGTCCTGTATAGAGTGTGGAAGTGTCTCATTTTATGTTGTGTGACTTTGCTTTATGGAAACCAAAGAAGCTTAAGTGAACAGGTTGGAGTTGTGCTGTATTTTAAGATTACTGATTCTACATTGAAAGTGCCCTGACAGCTTTAGGTGTCAGACCTGTAGTAAGTTCTGAGCGTGGCTGAAAGCACCTGACCTTTAGAGCTGAAGCTAATGGCCAAGGTTGTGGTACAGTGACCTTTTGGTCTAAAATGGGTCACAGCTCTTCATTCTGGATGATACGATTTGGGTTTTTTCTTCGTTGCCATGTTTGTTGTTTTGGGTTTGAGGGGGGTTTCAAATGGCACGAGTACATTCTGGGAACTGCTTTTGCTCCGAATTTCAGGTACTGTGCTATTAATGGGCAAAAGATTGAAAGCGTTGATGTTCTGAACGACCTTGCTGCCAAGATGGGACCTTTGTATCTGCCCTCATTGCAGATATATGGAAATAAATACTTGGCTTAATCATCATCAGTTATTGTAACAAATAAGCCCCAGTTGTCTGATTCTTACACTTTTTCTCACATGTAAACGAAGGGCAGGTTGATTTTATTATCAGATATGTCATCTATTCAGATTATCATTCACTTTTGTGGTTTTGAGGTTTTAGCCTTCTCTACTGTTTCCTGGATTTTGTTGTACTTTGGATTTTTAAACCCACAGATTATTCAGTACTCATCAACCCTTATTACCGTGTCACAACACCCTGCTCCACCTTCCTCTCTGACCCAAGGAAAATACATATATTTTTTTTTGTGCTGGTGGTTAGTATCAGGCTTATAGCCAAATAAATGTACTAAGAAAAGTAACAAATAGGAGGTAACCAATTTTTAAAAATGCTTTTTCATGCTTTATGGAATAAGTAATGACCAGATCTGTAAGAAAGCCAGAGTTGATACAACACAGAGTTGCAAATCTGACCATGTGCAGTATGGCTGGAGGAAGAGAGTTTGTTTTCCTCTGAGACATTTGATACAAACCTCTGTATCACATGACACCAGACTTAGGTTATTCTGTGATTTTACAGTATAATAGATAACCACATATTTTCAAACTGAATCTGGGGGGTTTTGCAAGTAGCTCATAGAAACACAGCTATACAAGCAAGGCACTATCTCCCTGCCTTTCTGCTGAAAGAAAGGTAAAATCCTGTTTCATGCAGTAAGAGCTGTGTTTGCCCTCCTAGATCATCACATTCTGTCCTGCATCCCTGCTTTTCTTTTACCTTGCTGACTAATAATGTTTAATGACTGCTTCTTCATAGATGATCATACCAGTTTATTGCATCCCAGGAGAATCTGAAAACTTTCCTAAAAATGTGAACTTTTGAAATTTGGGCAAACACCCACAGCAATTTTTTTCTCCATTTTTCTGTGTTTCTTTCAACTTACCAATTTCTTCAGTCAAGTAGCAGAATGATCCAAGTAGCTGGTTCGAGTGTGCATGCAGCAGGTTGTGATTCTGAAAACGGCTTTTTGACGGCTTGTGGCACTTGAGGAGGAGTAAGAGAAATACCTCTTATAATGCATGTATATTGTATCCTGTGAATCTCCATCATGGCAGAAATGATGCTGTAAAGGTATGGAGCAGGCGGTGGCAGGGATCCATCTCATGGATCTTTAGGTACTGCCATTGAAAACATTTACTACTTACATAGATATTTTTTTTTCAGCAGAAACAAGTAGGTGCTTACAGACCATAATTCTTTTCATCTGCTGGCAGACTTGTCAAATAAGTCAGGATATCATATTCTAGAAGCCCTCTTGTAACTGGAGCTAGATCATATTAAGCCTTGAAGACTGGTAAATGAAAGCACTGTAAATTTCCAAGTTTACTTTGGCAAAACAGTTTTGCAAAATGTTAGAACTTTGTTCTGTAGCAAAACTGGCAGGTCCCTTATAGTTTTGGTACTGGCACACTGTAAATGCCTATGGCAAAGAGAGATTACTGATGTGTGTTATGGATTGTTGACTGGTATAGTTTTGCCACCAAACCCCTCTGGGATAAACCCCATTTACACAACAAGAAAGTGCTTTTGATGATGCAGCTTCTGTCAGTTCCCTGAGTACCGTAAGCTACAGAAGTGAAAACACAGTGTTATAACTGCCCCTGTGCTACAGTTTTTGCTGGTATAGTACCGTTGCAAAATGAAAAGGGGAAAAAAATATCACACCTCTAACCAGCAGTGCTATATGGGCAAAAGTTTCTCAAGTAGGCATGGACTCATTCGGGAATAGGTGTAATAGAAATCTCACAGTATTAGTCATTCTTCAGCTCTTTCAACCTAAATTGAATAACATGAAGGTAACAACGTATTTCCACTACTCATAGTCTAAATCTGGCTGGAACACACAGTGAGCTTTGGTCAAATCAAAACATAAATCTTTTTCCTTGTTTCCAAACTAATCTACACCACAGCTAGCTATAATTTCTCCAGCCCTCTTGCAAGCATCTCTCAGTTTAAATGTGTGTCTTCCTGCTGTCCTTAAAAGGCAATCAGAGGGTTGCACATGAACTGTGTAACCCCTGAACATTTGCTTGTTATGTACATGCATATATGGCACACAGAGCACTAATGACCCTTTCAATATCGCTTTGGTACTGCACAGTTCAGGTTACTTGTGGGTGGCAGTTTTTTATGGTAGAGCCCTATAACAATTATGTCTGTGGGAGTTTTGTGGTTGTGGGAAGAGAAGTATTGGAAGGGATGAATGTTCTAAAGCTGTTATAATCGATCAATATGTTTTTCTTCCTTTATCTGTTCTGTAATCATTGCAAACTGATTCACAAAGGAGCCCAACACAGACAGAAAAAATGACCCATCTGGATTTTCTGAAGTGCTTAGGATCAATGAGGTGGCACAGACACCATCTTGGTTATGTTTTCACCAGTCCATGAGTAGATCATGTTAAAGGGCTTCCTTCCAAAAATGTGGCCTTTTACTTGAAGCCGAGAATTATGACATTTAAAGCCATTCCAGTCGGAAAGCAAATACTGATGTAAAAGATACTTCTGATGTTGACAAAATGTAGCTTTTGACCAAAAATTTCTACTAGTTTGTTTTATCTGAGTACTCGCTGCCTACACATGAGTACACAGTGTAAATAGTGTTCTGCTGTTTTCTGAGCCTGCCTGGTTCCTGCAGTTGCCCTTAAATGCTGTCCGGTCAGCTTTAAACCACAAACAGTTCAGTACAATATTAACTTTACGGTGTGTACAGTACACTACTGTATACTTCATGAGAGACAATCATGCTCTCTAACCGTTGTCAGTCATAGTTACTGCAGCAGAAACAAGATTTAAATAAACTTGTTTTAACATGTGAAATGAATAACATGTAAGCACAGCTAAGTTTAAAATGAGTTTTTGAGCGTTCTTGCTTTTACACATTATGACATGATGCAGATGCAGCTCATTGATTTTAGCAGCATTACAGAGTTCTGTGCCCAGTTGAACAGTCTTGCAGAACAACATTAAACTCTTAAGATTTGTTTTATTTTTGTAGGAGGACACTCTTGGGGTCCAGGGCAAGGAACCCTTCTTTTTTCCCTCCCACTACTTTTCAGCTATCTGATGCCAATAGCGTTGTGGTAGAAATCTGGTAGAAATAGTTAAACTTTCACAAGACGTTTCTCAAAAAAAATGTTTATCTGACCTTATAGTTATCAGTTTCATTATGACATTTAGTCTGTGGTTTTAGGGTCTCATACCAAAAAACAAGTGAAGGAGCTATGCATTTTTTCCTGTATTTAAATTGAGTTGCTGCAATATCTGTTATCACACTTAAAAATTCCCTCATGGGCCAAAAAAAGCAAAAGGAAAAAAAAAAACCCAAAACAGCAGTAGATAAATTATAAATTAATATTCCTTGCAATTAACTTACACAACGAACATTTCAACTCAATTTTAAGTATTCCTTTAGTTTTACTAAAAGGTTACTAAGCCAAAAGATTACTATACCAAATGATAGACATTCCTTTAGTAAAATGAAAGAGTTGGCTTTTCAGTGGAAGTGTTGTAGAGTGTAAACCCTAAACCCCTCACTTCATCTTCAGTGTAGTTTACATACAGGAGGTGATGCTGATATTCTAATCACCAGTTGCTTAGGATATAATGGAGATTTAATGGTGACAACATGCAAAAGTTCAGAAAATTTGGAAGGCTTGCGTAGGAATTAGGAATGCTACTGTTTTTTCTGGATCCAGTTATGTGTAAATGTTATGCTAGCAGTTTGAAGGTGCACTCTGATATTCCCATCAGACTAGTTCTGCCTAAAATACTTTGAAGCTGTGTTACTGAAGGTAAGCACAAAGTCAGTTCATTCCGTTTCAGAACACTCTTAGGGCTCACGTTAATCCTTACAATACCACCAGGAGGTTTTGTGAGGTAATGATTTAACATTAGAAGAAAACAACGGTCTCAATTAACAATTTGCTTCTTTCCACTCATAAAGTCAGTAGAAAAGCAAGATTTAAGCCCTCCAGCATTCCAAAACACAGAATCACAGAATCACAGAATCACAGAATCTTAGGGGTTGGAAGGGACCTCAAGAGATCATCGGGTCCAACCCCCCTGCCAAAGCAGGCTCCCTATCTCATATTACACAGATAGGCATCCAGACGAGACTTGAATATCTCCAGAGAAGGAGACTCAACCACCTCCCTGGGCAGCCTATTCCACTGCTCCGTCACCCTCACTGTGAAAAAGTTCTTCCGCATGTTGGTGCGGAACTTCCTATGCTCCAGCTTACAGCCATTGCCCCTAGTCCTGTCCCCAGAGACCACTGAAAAGGGGCTGGCCAAATCCCCCTGCGTCCCAAGTCTAAGATATTTATAAACACTAATTAGGTCTCCCCTAAGCCTTCTTTTCTCCAGGCTGAACAGACCCAGCTTACTCAGCCTTTCCTCATATGGGAGATGTTCCAGGCCCTTAATCATCTTCGTGGCCCTTCTCTGGACTCTCTCCAGGAGATCCCTGTCTTTTTTATACCATGGAGCCCAGAACTGGACACAGTACTCCAGGTGGGGCCTGACCAACGCAGAGTAGAGGGGGAGGATCACTTCCTTCGACCTGCTGGACATACTCTTCCTGATGCATCCCAGGACCCCATTGGCTCTCTTCGCCACCAGTGCGCACTGCTGGCTCATAGCCAACCTGTCATCAACCAGGACCCCCAGGTCCTTCTCCACAGAGCTCCTTTCCAGCAGGTCATCCCCCAGCCTGTACTGATACAGTCGGTTGTTCCTCCCCAGGTGCAAGACTTTACACTTGCTCTTGTTGAACCTCATCTGGTTTCTCCCAGCCCAGCTCTCCAGCCTGTCAAGGTCTCGCTGGATGGCAGCGCAGTGTTCCTGCGTGTCAGCCAATCCTCCCAGCTTTGTATCATCGGCGTACTTGCTGAGGGTGGATGCTATACCCTCATCAAGATCGTCAATGAAGATATTAAACAGGACTGGACCCAACACCGAGCCCTGGGGAACACCGCTAGTCACAGGCCTCCATTCAGATTCTACTCCACTGATCACAACCCTCTGAGCCCGGTCCGACAGCCACTCTACCTTTGGCTTCCCTCCCCCCACCTACCCAGTCTAAGAGAAAGAAATTCACCTGCATTCTCCCTGAAGCAGTAACAAATTCAGTAGTAGTTGGATTGTTTACTGTGCCTTAAAAATTTCCTCAGTACATACGATGTTTAGAAAAAGGGTTTCGCTTCTCAGTTGTAATTTTGCTTCCATTTAATGTATTCTGATTTTATTATTTATATATCAAGACCAAGCTTGTCGTGCAGCAAGTGTTGCAGGCATACAGAAAAGGGAGCTTCTGTTTTATAGAAATCATTATTAAATATACTCGGCAGCTTGGAAGAAGAGACAGTAACTTTGTCCCAACCCGAGGGAAGGGAAGTAGCGGGAAAAAGGCTTTGTACTGATGAATCCTTGCTGAATGGTGACACCTCTGTGAGGGGTGTATTGATGTTCGTATTTTTTACCCATTGAGTCATACATGAAAAATACCTATGCTCTCCATATTCCCTAAATTACAGCCTGTTTTAAAGTTTGTTACTGTGTATTGAATGGCAGCTGAATCATGCACGTAAAGGAAAAACCAATCTTCTAGGTGGTGGGTTTGGGTTTTTGGTTAGGTGTTGGCTTGGTTTAGGTTTGTTGGGTTTTTCTGATTGGGGATTTTTTATATATATACTAATATCAGTTGACCCTAGGTTTCTTGTAATAGTGGTAATTCTCATGTTAGTGAGAGTTTCCCATCCTTTTTGAGACATATGTGGTACTTGGTTTTATTGTTTTCTTTATGAAGATAAAAGTGTTGAAGACATGATGCTTACCCTGTTTCTTGAACAGATGTGTATCCTAGCAAATGACAGTAAGCTCACAACAGAGAAAAAATGTTAATGAGCTGAAATTTTAGTGCCATTAGTGTTGTTTAATTCCAATTTTAGAGCCAAATTGGGTGTAACTGAATTTTGGCAGCTTGGCAGTAGTTGTCTGTTTCCAGTTAAAAACAATTACAAGGAGTTCAGTTGTACATTCTGTTTTTATTTCTACTGCTATGTAAAAACCAAAACCTGCAATTTTTCTCAAATGTTCTGATCAGTAAATAATCACACAATTACACTGGAAGTAATTTATCTTACAATTTTCCCAGGATTTCTTGATGGTAGCAAACAAATCAGGAAGCAGAGAGGTATCTGAAAATGAATGAGTGAGCCATCCTATTTTAATTTTGAAAGTCCTAATTTTTTTTATTTCTTTTTAGAGCTGAATGAAGTCTTTTTGTCAATTCTTATCTTACCAGTACATTGCTCAATCTGTTTGTTACAGAGAAAAATGATAGCCGACGTTTCTTTTCAAAGAAAGCGATATTACAACGGCTGTGAGTAGGATCTGTTGACTAAGGATGAACTAAATGATCTAGACCATAAGTTCAGGGCTCACTCCAGTCTGGCTAGAAATAGTTTTTTTAATTGTGAGGATGAGAATCAAAGGATCTGATTTAGGGTCAAACTCAAATGCTTAAAGGTCACATTGTTTAGAGACCAGTCTCGAGTATCAGTTTCTATTAGGCTTTGGTCCCATGGAAAGTTTTTGATGATCCTTGTATAATTCTGGAACACTTCTTAAGGGCAACAGGAAAGACTAACACTTAAACATCCATGTCTCTAAAAAAACTAGGATATATAGTAGGTACTCAGTATATGCTAAGGCTGCATAAAAATTTCCATAGTGTACCTGTTTTTCCCAACTGAAACTAACAATGCCAACTTTCTCTCTCATCTAATACTAGCCAATATCTAAAGGTAGTATGGGAATTGATGAGGTTTTTTTCTCTGCCAGAGAGGAAACATAAATGCTTTTCACCTGTCTCATTCTTTAAACTGCCAGCAGCTCTTAAAGTCTATTCTGCATTTAAGGCAGAAGCAAAGCCATAAATAAACTGCTGGCTATTTTTCGTTATGCATATCACATATATGTGAGCGGATGCATTTTGTTTCTCTCTCTCTCTGCATAGTTTTGGCTTGTGATCCTAGATTGCTTTTCAAGCACAATCACACCGGCAGTAGGTTGTTAGCTTTCTTTTAGTACTATAGCATAGCACTAGGAAGCAAACTTAAATACCTGTGTAAAGTGGAGAAATGAGTAAACTCCGTTACAGCTTGAAAAGAGGCTTTAGAGTGCCATAGGCACTAATTGGCAATATTTCCTTCCACGATCTGCAACGATTAAGATCAGTAATGAATCACTTCACATTTGGTAAGCTTCTTTCTGCCTCTTATTTTTGTGTACTAATCCTTTTTTTTTGCAAATTTTGGTTGGGTGGTTTCAGGGGTTTGAGGAGGAGGAGTTTGTTTTGGAAGATACCATAAAGCTATTTCTATTTAGACTCAGGAAATGAACAAGATAGATGTAAACTTAAAAACAACAGCTCTCCCTCCCTCTTTTAAGGTTTTTTAAATATTATAATTACTATACAGATTGGTTAGCTTTCTGAAGTAGGCCATCTTGCACACTACGGTTTCTTCTTAGATGATGGATTGCATGTTTTCTTTTATGTTTGTTCACTGCCTGGCACTATGGAAACAAATACTAATAAGTTGAAAACAATTTATAAATGGAGCAGTGTCACACATTTAAGAAAGTGTCTGAAAGGGAGGAAAGACAACCTGCTTTTAATTCAGTACACTAAAGTACCTTCTAAAATGTCTGTCTTGGTGCTGTACAGTAGCCCACTCTGAAGAGGGAGTCTGTCATGGTTAACCCTGCCAGAACTGTGGGCTGCTGACAAGGAGAACATGTTGCAGTGGCAACTCTGCCATCTAGCAAGAATAAAATATGCTCACTTTCTGTCCTCATGGTTGGCTTTATGCCTGTGTCTTGGACAGCTTTTCTAAATCTGTGGAGAAGTCTTGTTGCTTACTCAGAATTTCTGATGAAAATCTGTGACTGGTTCCAGTGGAGTAAGTAGATTGTGGAAGTGAACAAGGGTTTTTTTAGTTGTTCATTAAGCTATCAAGAAGTCTCTCAAATTCTGAAGCAATCTCATGTTAGATTGACTATGAGATCCAGCCCTAGGAAATACGCTTCCTACCATAGTCTTTCTGTACACTATCCAGAACACACTGAGAAGGAGGGAAGCTACTTCCATCCCACTTGTTCTTAAGGGTTTTGGCTCTAGAACTACTTATTAACTTATTAGTTAAAGTGTAACTGCAGGATTCAGCGCTGTGTGTATGTGTGTGAAAAGCCTGGGTTTCATTCTCAACATTTTAATATAGATGGAAAGCTCTTTCATAAATTCAAAGATACATTCCAGACTTTTCAGACTGAAAGATTCTTGGATTTGACCTACATGGGGTTTTTTAGTAACTGTTTTTTAACTAGGTTTATTAGAAATATTTTGTAATCTTACACCTAGAAAAATTAGTCTTCTAGTGGGATAATTGATCAAACTTGATTTATTATCACAACTGAAAATCCTAATTCATTATATTCAGGATTAAATATGCTTTACTTTTGTGCTCTTTACTTTCACTTGCTGAGATTAATTAGTCAGCATGTGGGGATGTAGAAAGGCCATTGCAGTTGTAGTCTCTGCACAGCTATTTTTGTTATGGGGTGGGTTTTTTTAGCTCATTTGTATCTTTATCTTATAAATTGAAGATTTTGAGATGGCTTTTAAGGTCAATTAAGCAGTAAGTGCCCTTCTACCTTCACCTTTTAAAACTGAGTGCATGACTACTTCCTCAAATTCAGGCTGTTCAGTGGGGCTGTTCATAATTGTTTTGCATAAATGCTTTAATGGTTGAGCCCTGATCACATAGTAATGAAGCCCTAAGTTTTGGGTTTTCTAGCCTGAGCTCAGTTCTGTTTGCATTCCCGCTAGCATGACTCCAGTGAAAAAAGCAGAATTGTATAGGAATCAAAC
The DNA here is from genome assembly GCF_964237585.1 of Gallinula chloropus. Lineage (NCBI taxonomy): Eukaryota > Metazoa > Chordata > Aves > Gruiformes > Rallidae > Gallinula > Gallinula chloropus. The sequence continues at coordinate 3,139,007 of NC_140094.1, forward strand.
CAACCTCTCCTCTCCCCCCTAGTTTTCATCTCAACTACCTCTAATCTGTATTATTAATAGAAGGCAGTATTATTATTTTTAAAACGGATGAATGACTTGGTTGTACTAAAGGACTGTGGGCTGAAAAAATCCACATCCAAAATCTAATTAAACATTCTGTGTCTGATTCTGATTGTAGTTACACGATGTGAATCTGACTCCATGGAGATGTGTCAACTTATTCTGGTTTTATGAGGACAGAGACTGGGGCCCATTGTTTGAGAGAGTGGAAGGATGGTTATGGAGAGCCTGTACTGCCAGGTTCCTGGGTGCCAGTACTTGCTAAGCCACGGGCATGTTGTCATGTATTGAGGAGTCTCTAAATTGCTTTTCCATTATAAGGCACAAATGATGATACAGTAAAATCTGAGAGAGAACTGCAGGTTGTAATGAAATAATCTGTCATGAATGCTGTTTGATCTGTGGATCAAAAGCATTGAGAGGGTTAAGTGACTTATGTTCAAATGAAGAGTAATGCCTATGCTTGCAGTCTGATGTGAGTAAAAGACGATACTGGGGTGTTTTAAAAGTTACCAGCTCCAAGCTGGGAAAGTATAAACCAGTTTTCAATAAATTACACCCCTCTCAGTGGGGAGCAGGAGTAAGGGTGAGAGGAAAAATCCTACTCCATGGTAACTTTCCCTTTGGTGTTGATGTTGAATGAGATTTAGTATCAAGAGGTGTTAAAAACAGTAGCCAGGGTTTTGTTTTTTTTTGTTTGTTTGGTTTTTTGTTTTTGTTTTTGTTTTTGTTTTTGTTTTTTTACTTCTGTATAATGCAACAAAAAAGCCTGGATTAGAATGTGTAGCTGGTTCTGGCTTAGAAAACCTTCGTGCTCATTGTGACCAGGTCAGAACTGTTAAGAGTTAAGGAACCAGCACACTCACTCACCTGGGTTGTAACTTGCACCACTCTAGCTGAAATTTTGCACTTTTTACCCTCCTAGTACAAATCTAGAGAGAATTCCTTCCCTAGCTTTCCTCTTGAGAGCTTGGGGGGTGTAGGAAACTAAACACATCTCCTAGTAGTCCTGATGTCACGATCAGTATTCTGCTGTTATTTCTGTTGGTAAGGCACTACTTGAGTTGCACAATTTGGTATATTCAGCATCTGCTTTGTAAGTGTTGAGGCATCAGGATAATTATGGATTTGTGTATGGAGATAAATTCTGCCTCTTCAGATTTGTATGTGAATTGAGGGGTAGACAGGAGTTTATACTTTCTGTAAGAATTGTAGCAATGCCTTTAAGAGTAAGTAAACAATACAAAGTAATAAGAAAATAAAGGGATCAATATAGTATTTATGGAATTCCAGGAAAAAAACTACTCATTTGCTAAATAATGTTTAGTGAACAGAAGTCTTAAAAATGCACGGGAGTCACTATTTGTTATTTTTCTACCAAATAAAGCAATAGGATTCATGCCATTGCATTTCCTCACTGATTATTTGTATTTCAGTAATCCAGCTATGATAACATCTGTGAAAACTATAAAAATAATTCTAACAGCGTCTTCACTAGATCGTATTTACTGAGGGTTTTTTTTACAGGTGTGATTTTGAGAGTTTGTTGTGGTTTGGGTTTTTTGAAATTGTAGTGATAGGTGTAAGTTTCAAGTTTAATGTTTGCTGCACATTATTATGGGAATAGAGTAACCAGTTACTATTACATACAGTTAGATGGGCTTTGTTTTGATCTTGCTTTGGTTTATGTGGAGGACATAGCCTAGTTACTTTTTGACATACTAGTGTGGTGTGCAAAGGTATGTGTAAAGAAATACGGACTGAAGTTGGCAGGAAAAGCCTTCTCTTCACAGACATTTGGACAGGGTCTTGTCATCTGACAGTCAAATGTTTAAACGCAGCAAAGTGGTGGGTCTGTGTCTCTCTGAAGGTCTCCAGCTCTATCAGTTCTGACCATGATCTGCAAGTAATGAACAAAATTCTGCCTCTCATCTGGACGTGGAATGGATTTTTGTTTATGAGTTATTATCTAGTTGCCAAACCCATTCAAGTTCAAGGCCCAGCCTGGCATCAATGAGATCAGAGATTAGAACTGTGATTAGAACCCTGGACCAACAGGCAACTGGCTGTTCTGCATTAGAGCCTCTCTCAGGATGCCTCAGTGCAGCCCTTCCACTTTCTGTAAATAATTAATCACCGGACCAGGGCCTTTTAGACACCAGTCTTGAACCTTATGCCTTGAGCATTCAGTTTCTTTTCCTAAAGGCACGTTTCAATTTGTGTGTTTAATCAGTCACCATTTCATTGAAGTCACAGTACGTGTTTTATATGCCTGTCTGAAAATCTTAGCTCCTGTACATTAGTAGGCTGGGGTAGTGTTGTTGTTCTGCTTATGCTGGAGTCCCGTTAGTGCTTTTCTTAATTAGAGTCCAAGCTCTGTGGTACTGTTAAGTGCAATATGGGCTATTTGTAGCGAGATGCTTATGTTTGCTTTTTACAAATTGCTGGGTGCCAGAGTTTCTCATTGCAATTTCAGTCGAGAGATGATAAGCAGGAAGCTGTATATAAGAAAATTAGAGGTTCATCAGATAGGTTACCAGAAATGCAAGCTCCAAGAAGACTGTAATATGTTAATGCATTTTGTCAAATGGTGGGAAACCAAATATGGTCATTTTATAATACACACCAGTTTTTTTCTGCCTGTTCTTTTACAGTGCTGAAGAGAACCTGACAAATTTTTCATTGTCCATGTTAATGTATCACTGGTATAAACTATTGCAAAGGCAGGATGCTGGTGGTTGTTACTTGTTGTAAAGAACCCCCTCCTCTGGTTGGTAGGCAGGTGGGGTTTCCCGAGTGCTTGTTCAAATTCTCAACCAAGTTAATCTGGCTTCTGTAAGAATGGCTTGACACTCACTGCACACACTTGGATCTTAACAGCTTCTTCAGCTCATCAGTCTCTCACCAAATGCCATGGAAAGGCATGGTACAGACAGCTAAGAGAAGGAACAGAATCAAGAAAACAAGGAGATGTTATTTTGTGTTTATCTCAGTCTGCATGCAAAGTCATACAGGAACTGCAGTAAAGAGTGTAACCAGCAGTGGAATAAAACAGTTGCTTTCACTGTAGCTTTAAGTATGACTTTAAAGTCAAGTCACTTACGTTTTAGTGCTGAATAAATTATTATTTATCAGATTATTATTACTTTGGAAGGCTAAATGTAAGACATTATAATTCCATTGCTTCCTGAAGCTTGCCATCCTTTGAGGTGTTCAGAATTAAATTAAAAATGAAGTGTCTCCTCAGCTGGGGCATCTGTACCCAACAGAGAGTACAAGCTGACAAGGAGACCTTATAGAATGGTATAGAAGCACAGAAGACGAAATCAGTGATTTAAGAAAATACCTCTGTGCCAGGACATTCTGTAAATTTCTCTGGAGAAATCCTACAACCCTTTAAGAAAGTTGACCTCATTTGCATGTTTTGATTAGATTGCTGTCAGGCTTCTGACTTCCTGTAAAGAAAAGAGTTTTCTGAATAAGTCTCAAGAACTTCATGTCAGAATACAATCCTTATAAATAATTTTAAAACTGAAGCATAAGATTTTCTGTACTGTGTCTAGGCCTCTGTGGGAAACATGTCCAGAAGATGTTGTATCATAAGGAAAAATGTTCTCCACCTATATTCCATACTCCAGTTTAATTTAAGGATCGTTGATATCCAAAGTAAATTCTTTAAGTATTTATTAGTTAACTAAGTCACTGATCTTATAACAGCTGAAAAAGTATTTCTTTAAAGGACTCTGAATGAAAACATAACAGGGGCATGTTTTGTAGAGATGCAAAACTGTATGACAGCTGCACAACTATGCAACATCCACCCATATGCTGGAGAATCTTTAAAAGTGGGAGCAAAGAAAGAGAAAGATCTTATGCCCCCAAGCAAGGGAGTCTCCAGGTAAAAAACAAACTGTGAATGTCCTAATATATTTAGATACAACATAATGATCTACACATCAGTATTTAGCCGTTGTGAAGACTGCAGTGTTCACTGCCTTTTAATAGGTGATGTGATTCTCTTGAATAAGGATTAGTACTCAAAACTATACTGTCTCAACTGCAGCAGCCATCACAGCACTGGCAATAAGTAATGATCTTAAGAGACACGTAAGCAATTGTAGCAATGGAAGTCAGATCAGTGCCCTAACCACACTCTAGTGTCTAGGAAGAAATGGGAAGTTAAACAGCTCTTACCCTGCTGGCATTTGTGCATGCCAACTAGAAATGTGTAACAGTCAACAGCTTCTCTCCAGATAAAACCATGGAACTGTAAGTACAATGCAGGAGGAGTGGATGTAAAGAGGGAAGACTGAATGACTCTTATGTCTAATATCTAATTCATTTTCTTGCTTTCAGACTGTTTGCATGTTGGGTTTAACACAGGCATGTAGCTGGTACTGCTACTAGCTACTGCTACATATTGCTTAAGTAATCCAGTTGATGCTTCATACAGCTATTAAAATGGGCATACTAGCAAGTAATTTTTCATTCAAATGCTATATCTGCTTTCAAAAATAGTATTGAAATGTGCCCTTTATTGTAGCAGCAAATTAGGTTTAGTCAATATTAACTTAGGTGCATTTTTTTGTCTTTTTTGGATTTTATTTGCTACATTTGCATTTTCTAAAATGTAGCATTGAGACACTATGATAAATACAAACTCTCAGGGTGTTAGTTAAATGTAATAGCAGGAAAGGGAATATTAATTAGGAGAGGTGAAATTAGCCAGATTCATCTTTCCTGATTTCTACTGAAAGATAACCAAGATTCTTGGTCACTCACTTTACTATGTTGAGCCTTTTATACAGAAGTACAGAAAAAAATATTTTCCTAATTTTAGTGATGTCTCTCTTAAACCTTAAAGTACTTACTCATTTGGTTTGTCAAGAGACAGGGCTACGTAGAATAATAGCTCAAGTTCTAATATTCTTACTTGCCATGGTGCTGCCACTCATCTGAAGCTGGTGGGTGATGAGAACAGTGCTTGGTTTGTACCTGGGGTTGATGTGTTGCAGGTAAAGCTTTATCACTCGTTAGCCAGTTGGCATCTTCCGAGAAGCACTGATCGCAGTGATGGCAGCTACATCTGACTTTACTGAAATCGCTACAAACAGGGAGGCATTTTTTCAATTTGTTCCTTGCTTTAATTTAATAAATTTCATTCATATCTCTTAATCTCTTCATTAAGGTGTAACTTCAGAGCTAAGCTTACAAGAGTGACTTTATTCAGAAATTCTAGTTGTCCTTTCTTCGAAAACTCTTGAGTACCAAGATCTACCAAATTGATACAGTAATTGACTTCTTGACATTTCTGGAAAAATGAAGCTAAATCCTTTGTAAAACTGTGTGGGGTTTAGACGATTTGTTTTACAAATTTCTTAATTCTTCATTGCTTGAAAATGCCACTTGAAGATACCCTATTAACATGGACAGTCTTGTGTATTCGCCTCTGGTCACTTGCATTATTTTGGTTAGGGAAGATGAATGTATAAAAACATATGATGGGTTAGGGATGGCAATTTCCTTTTCTTAAGTGCCTTAAAAGCAGAGAAAGAGAGAGCAGAAAATTTAGATTTCTGACAGCTTTGGCTTTTCTAAGAAAAAGGGAAATATTCCAAGCAGTATTTCACCAACCAAAATGCACATTAAAGATGCATTGGCTGTACATGAGGCTCTTTAGAGATGAGTCACAAAGCTCATAGCAGAAATACTTGTGTAAGTGAAGGTAAAAGAATTAGGCTCCTTTCCACTCTCAGTAATAGAAGGTGCTATGGTTTATTTTGGCCTTCTACCATAAAAAGGTAGATATCATATGGAATTATTTTGTCTTCTACTTCCTAAGTATGTGGAAAGATAACCAGAAAGAGTATTACACAGGGTTTTGGCTTTGTTGTGGGTGGGTTTTTGTGGGGGGTGGGTGGATTTGTATTTGGTGTTGGTTGGTTGTTTTTTAATGGTATGGTTTGCATTTACTTACAAGCTGTAATACTGGATGTTGGATTGTGCTAACAAACAACTGGTCATTTACAAGTGAAGATCCCATTGCTTACTTTCTGGATGATGTATCTTTGAGTTGTCATCAACGTAACACTGAGAAATTAAGTAATTAATTTAATGGCAGGTGTTTCCTTGTCTGCTGGAGGTAGCATTTAACTATATTAGGATAAATCAGTACATCTGAATCTCATGAGCTGGACAGTTTTGCCTGCATGTTAGGCTGTATGTTATGTTGAAGTAAGAAGCAGGATGAAATCAAAGACCTCAGGTAGTATCCTCCTGCTCCTACCTGTCCCCAAAATATAGACACAGACAAAAGCTCACAGAGAAGCACAAATGACAGTGGGAGAAGGGAGTTGCTGATCAGTTTTAGTACTTTTTGTAATTAGAGCTAGCTCTAAACCTCGTGTTTTCCTCAAAAGTTGGAAGATTTGACTACTTAGTCTCATCTCAGTTTTACCTCTGTTAAAGCAGCAATGAGGGAAGTGCAACACATCCTGTGTCTTATCAGTACTAAGAACAAACGGTGCCAGGGGTGTTCCAGAGTTGCAGAACACATTCCTAATGACTCAGACCAGCTTTTAAGAGAGGTATATCCTATGTTGGCCTTTTCCAGTTTGAGATAGAACTGTCTAGGCCATGCATTCAGTCATGCATGTTGTACATTCAGAGCTGCAGTCTCAGTTCACTGTCAGTTGGGAAGAAGTATCAAATCACCAAAAAAATAGTCTTACTACAGTGAGTCAGGCTATAGTTGTACATAGCTTCCTTTTCACTCCAGGAGGTTCAGGGGGCAGAGATTGAATTTCTGCCCTGGCATGGTTTTGATGGCAAAGAGAGAATCATTAAATGATATAATGATAAAGCCAGTTATTGTTTTATTATTTATTTTGCCACCACTAAAACAATGACAACCAGTTGCCTTGTTTTTCTGCTAAGCTCAGAGATAACACTTCTATTAGGCCAAATAAACCCAATGTTGTGCAGGGCAAGAGGAAGTGGAATACCAGGAATTTTATAAAGGTAGCACACAATGGCTCCAACAGCTACAGGCTGTTCTGTTCTTTTGCAACTTGAAAGCTGAATTGCACCACTGGAAGTCTTTATCTGTCTTCACTCCTTATGCCCTCTCATACAGCAAGTGTCTGCTGTAGTAAACAAGGAAGGACATCCTGAAAGATTTTCTGTCTCTTTCTTTTTTTATCAACAGAAGTGTTTGTTGTAGTAGAGTGGGTTTTTTTGTTTCTTTTTTTTATCAGCTGCCAGTGAATGGTTTTTGAAATGTTAATGGCTGGGGGAAGATGCTGACATGTTGCAACAAGCGCTCATATTCTGCTGGGGGTATTGACTTGTATGCATCTGTTGGTCACCTGTTCCTCTCAAACGCCCTACCTTGCAGAGAAATGTTGGGTAGGGATTTTAGAAATCCCACCTGCATGCAGTGGGCCCAGCTGCACGGAGGAGCAATTCTAGGTTCTTTTTGTAAGATCTCTACGGGCAGTTATCGTCATTTCCAGTCAGCCAAGTATAAAAGTAAACTATAAGAAACAAACACAAGACTTTTAAACAGGTTGAGAATAAGGACATTTAAGGTCAGTCTGTTTCACATCTTTATGCCATTAGTCTTTAGAGACATCTGTAATTCAGACAGTCCTAATATCCTTTGTGTTTTTCAGTTTTACATTTTGGCATCATACTCAGAGCAATTTTCCAGAACATTTAAAGACAGGAAAATAAGACGTTTGGAAACAGTACTACTTGCTGAACTCCAAGCTCCCATTTTCTTTGAGAAATGTTTAAGCAGCTAAAATTGTTTCCACTTTTAATGGCCTTCATTCAGTTTTAGAACAAGCCAGTGAGACTTTCTTCTTCTTGCAATTTATACAGTGTTCAGAACTTCAACACCCTTCAGTTAAGCAGAAGCCTCTGACTTCTGTTGTTCATAATACATGTTGCAGAGTATGTCAACAAATGATTGTTAGAAATAAAAAAAATTAAAATCTTCTGGTTTTCTTTCATTCACTTCACATGGCCTTAAATGAGAGCACTTCTAGCCTCAGAACTTGAGAAATTTCAGAAATCGAGATGTATGTAACATGGAAGGGTTTTGTAGGTTGCTTTGTTGGGGTTTTTTCCCCCAAAAGCAGTGATCTCTTTCTGCTATATAATGAAAGTTTATTCCATCTATTTATCTAAGCTATTGGTTCTGTTGTTTTGTTTGGGGGGGGGGGGAGGTGTAATTTATGCGACTGTGTTTTTAATAAAAAAAAATTAACGGTTGGACTTGATGATTTTAAAGGTCTTTTCCAACCTTGTGATTCTGTGATTAATTTGAATTTCTCCTTAAAATACAGAAAGTAAAAGCAGCTGCATTTCTAAAGAAGTATCCTGTTTTCCAGCAACTCTCTGAAGGCTGTTGTTCATTTATTAGATTGCACTCCTAAAGGCCTGGCAAGCAGTGAGATTTTCACACAAATTCTTTTCAAGGTGAATTTAACAAATGAAAGCTTTCACTGAAAGGTTAGTGTGATGATTTTTTTCTATAGCCTAAGCAACTATGAGTGTGCCTGCAATTCAAGAAGGCTGAGTGTGCAAGATGTAGCTTTACACAGGCTCTACTGTGTCCTGCCCGTCTCATGAATTCTTCCCTCTGTCTCTTTGAACACAGTGTGTGTTGTGGGCAGGCATGTCACTTTAGTCAGCAATGGGCTGCAGCCTCACTGTGAAAGGAGAATGACAAAAGATCTCATCCTAAATGTACCTTAAGCTGCAGGTCTGTCCTGATCCCATTCATAGCTCTCAAAGCTGAATAAAAGTTTTAGCTTAGTTTCCTGACCCTCTCTGCTACTTGCAGAAGAGCACAAGGAATCTCTTCCAAGCTCTAGGTGTGCGTTTGTTGAGCTCTACTATTAACCTTGTTATCATTTTACCTCTCTGGGCTGAGCTGTACAATGGAAGGATTCCAGCTTTAAAAGCCTTCAATTAACTAACATCTATGAAAAAGTGTGTGTGCTAATATTCAAAGGCTAATATTCCTCCTAGAGAGGCTAAAAGCTCACTGATAGTTACAGTGGTAACAGTCTTTGGAAAGACTTGCAATCCTGCCGGAGAGTCCAAGGTGTTCAGACTAGAGAGTCCAACCCATCAGGCAGATCATTGCACTGATCTTCTTTTCTGACAGCTGTGTCCTTATATAACTTCACATACATTAATAGATCTGATGCATTTTGAAAAATTTTCAGTATACCACACGGAAGGGTCAATTTACCTGTTAACACAGGCAGCTCCATCTCAACTAAGTTATAGATACTATAAACTTCTTTAATTGATAACATTCATATTTCATGGTAACTATCTAAGCATCAAAAGAAACACCAGAGAAAACAGGTTTCTTTGCCAAACATAAATACAGAGATGGTGTATACACAGTATGTCAGAGAGAGAAGAAAAATAAGTCACATTTCCATTATATAGTACATGAATATTTCTTCATCTAAAAAGGCTGACTTCCAGCCATGAAGAGTTAACATTCATGAGGAATGTGTGGAAACCTTACATAACTCGTTCAGTCTCATCTCATGGGTGTTTCTCTGTACACTCTGCCAGAACTAATTTCACGGTTTTAAAACAACTCGTGGTACAAAAAGAATACGTAATGAGTTGCCGTGAGATATGATTGTTTCCCATTTGAGAGATAGAGAGACCTGTAGCTTTCCAGGACTTATTAAGAATCATTTCTCAATTAAGCATGGGATGTATAGCTTAACAAAGGCTGTGTGGTTCCTCTTGAATACATCAGGGTTTGGCTGTGGAAAGCATACCTATTGCAAGAATGTGAGATACTCTTTCCCCTTTTCTTTCCCAGCATCTTTTCCTCTGCTAGTTTATAAATTCAAAGAGACCGTAAGCTTGTGTAGACAAAAACACTGACCTGGCATGGTCTGTCTTATCCTGCATTCTGAGTTCCTGTCATATCTCAGAGTTTGAGAACAGACAAAGCTTTCTGGTGCTGTCAAAAAAGTCATCTTTGAGAAAGGAAGCAGCATCCAAACTGTCAAGGCCAATACTTGCTCCCTCTCAGCCAGGGACGTTTCACTCCTAAAGCCTGCATAGCAATAAACTACTTATTTGAGTTATCAAAAGCCATAGTCTACATGAAATGCGGGCAAAAGCAGAGTCCCAGGAACGAAAGTTGGTTGGAATGGAGTGGTGCAAAGGAATCCATTCCTTTTAAGATGAAATATCTATGGATATGTAAATTAGGTTCCCTCATTCTGGGAGAGACAGAAAATAGTGTTATACACTGACAATGTTATATGAAATGGGGTATGTTTTAGAAAACATGCCTAGGGTGCAAGCCAACAGTTCGTGGCACATTTCATCTTAGTTGGAAGAACAGCTTTTTGGCAAATGCAGAGAGGTTGCGTTTGTTTGCTGTGGCAGAGCCAGTGCAGTGCAGACCATAACACAACTCTGCCCAGCTCTGCATTTTAAGCTGATTTGAAGCAGAGATAAAGTTTGGTGTGATAGCCCTTGCAAGGCCTTATCTCCCTTTAAGGCAGGAAGTCAAAGGGGAAGTAACTGGCCAATATTTGCCCAGATCTTTCCAAGCCAAAGAGTGAGATTTATTTTGAGTATCAGAGCCACTTCAGCTCAGATGAGTTAGTGCAAGCTTAGATGCTAAGAGAAATTTATGAGAATCTTTGGACATCCAAAATACTTCAGTAAAGCAGCTGGGATTACTAGTAAAATTTCACTGCCACAAAAACGTGATTTACAACAGAAACATGAATGGATTGAGAGGGATCTCCTTGAACACAGTACGTGATGTTACTGTGCAGCTGGTAGACTATTGTTTCAGTCAGTAGTCTTGAATCAAAAATTCAGTGTGATGACTCACTCTTTTCCACATCTTTATGTGCTATAAAGAGGGAAGCAAGGCAAAGATTTCTTGGTCTATCCTCTTACTTACCCTGCTGTTGTCTAGCTGCAGTCATTATGGATATCTCTCTTGCGGCTTGACCAAAGAGGAAGGGTCGGTGGGATGGTGCACAAATGCATTGCTTCTGTACTACCAGGTGCCTATTTTAGGCACAAGGTGAGGATTAAGTTGTGAGGGTTATACTGATTTGTCTGCTAGGCAGAACTGGTGACATGGCATGGTTAATTCAGGTTAACCTCTAAGAGTCTCTGAACTCCAAGAACAAACGTCCGTGCTTCTTATTCCAAATGTACTAGTGATGAAGGAAATCTTACTTCAGTAAAAATCACTTATGTCCCAATAGGAAATCATACTTTTTATAAGAAAATTGTTCTTTCATTTGCAAAACTGTCATTTTTCATGTGGGGAAGAACCAGATGATTTGAGGCACAAACACACGTTGATTCTCTTTTTAGAAAACCAGTGAGAATAGGGATGCAAATTAGTTCACTGTACAGATCTAATTAATAAGTCTCTCTCCTCTCTTCTTTATTCCAGTTACCTTGAATTAGAAGTCATGTTATCCTTTGGGCTCCAACTGACTTAATGTTTTAGAAAAATGCCTGCTACTAATCTGACAAGGAAGTCAGAAAGGGTCAATACTCTTTGTATTGTAGTTACTCCGAAACAATGACTGATTTTAGTTAGAATGGTATTCTGGGGCTATTTTTCTTCTCATATTTCAAAGCACAGATGAAAATAAAGGGAGTGTGCCCTGAGACACTAACTGTAACACATGTTGAAGGAATGTTCTATAAAGATAAACCAAACAGTTCCCCAGCATTATCTGTAGATAGAATGAAGATTTGATTATGATTTTTGACCCATCCAAAATGTGGAGATGTCTGAGCCTGAGGATTTTTTTTTGACGGTCTATTTTGCAGGGAAGGGACAAGAAGGATTGTGGTAGAGTAAGCAGAAAATTATTCAGCAGTTCCTTGTTCTGTTCATTAAGAAGGCAGACTTAGGCTCTGAACTGTTATTTCAGTCAAATCTTCATTTTCATTTATGTCACTATTTTGTAAATAATTAGCATGACATTTTAAGTTGACTCGTTTCCCAAAATAGCTGGAATACAGTAATAAACTGCGCTGTGGTCAAGAGAAATAGCTATAATACTGTGTCCTGTTTTGAAATGATTTTTCACTTACCAGTCAAGCTGAATGTTAGTGCTTCTAGGTAGGAGGTTATTAACTATATTTGCTCTTTGAAGAGAAAAGAGCTCCTCATAAAGGTGACTTCGACAGCAAAGAAAGAATTCACAGCAGTAGCCAATTTCCTCAGGGAACAATTCCATGATTGCCCAGTCCAGTGGAGATTTACTCTTCTACCCATTCAGAGTCAGGGGCAGGGAAGCACAGGAGGCTGTTGAGATGGGAACAGGGGAAAATTTCAAATGCTGTAGAGACTTTTAACTGTATCGATGCCAACAGCAGCTTTTCAGGACAGATCTGCTAGAAAACCATGCAGCTGAACAGGGCCTAACTCCTAGCTCTTCAGCAAATCACTCAAGAAAGCTCTTGAAGTTCTACAAAATATTTTTCAGGATTTTTCCTTCAGGAAGGTAATACTGAACATTGGCTATTCAGTCCTCTTCTAGGACCGAGGCATTTTCTCCCGTGCCTGCTTATATGGGAGCTGCTTGTGCTGATGACCTCATGCACTTCTCTGAGTGGAAACCTTCTTAGTACAGCAGAGACATTGCTTAATGTTTGGAATGGCTGAGCCACTGGGGAAAAAGCATTAAAAGATCACTCCACACTCAATGGCGTGGCTCTAACATTGAAAAGATGGCAGTAACCTACAGGGAGAAGTGGAAAAGCACTCGTTTATTAATTTTGCTCATTTGCTAAAATTCTGAGAGACTTAAGCAATGCAGCCAAGTTGACTTTGCCTAATTTTTTGTTTTATCTTCAAACTGAGAAGGCCCAGAGAAGGATGTATACTGTAGCACTTAACTGGTGTGCAATTCATGCTTAGTTGTAGTGAAGATTTGAGCACCAGGTAAGATAGTTTTATTTTTGGAGCTAAGGTCTTTGCTTGATTACTGTGGTGCAACATTCTGGAAAAGCTGGGAATAATTGATCTACATGGCCAGCTTTTATGTGTTCAGATTAACTCAGAGGAACAGTTATTATTCTGGGTACTGTAGGGTCACAGATGCTTTTAAGTGGCACCGAAGGGTCACCACTAGACTTTGAATAGAATCCCAGGCTCCCAGAATTTTTCTTCTGCATTTTTATTCATATACTAGAATTCCTAGCTTCAAATGTGACTTACGGCTGCAGTCCACAAAAAGAGGACTGCTCAGCTAAATTTAGCCCAGTGAAGAGAACAGGAAAATCTTTTTAAGATGTCATCCTGTCCTTCCCCCCCATTGCCCCCTTTTTCCTTTTCTAAGTTGTAAGAAATGTTTCCATTGCCTCTAACTTTTCTTGACCAATTAAAGAATAGGTTTTAATTTTAATAGCTCTCTCAAGCTTTAACATTTAAGGAAATACTGGTCACAAAATGTGTATTATTTTCTAATGCTGACAGGGGAAAGTAATTTTTCATTCTCTTTTTCTTCTCCTCTTTTTCACTTTGGGATGCCAGTCTTGCAAATCAATATTTCATTTTGAAGGAGCCATGTTTGATGCCAGTTCTACTTATTTGCTTTGCAGTCACTGCAGTAATGCTTTGTAGCTCTGTCAGTATGTAAATTAAACCAAGCATAGATAGCTTTGTGTTGCTTAATGTTCAGCTGATAAAAATTAATGTGGTGTGAAATGAGCATTTTATCTGACTGCAGATACAGTGCCGGAGTTAATTAGACTGGCAGAGCAAAATGTTATTAAACATACAGGCCCCTGATCATCAAGAGCTGGGTGAACCTCAAAAATGTGGGTTTGGGTGGGCAGTGTAATGTAAATTGACTGAGGCAGGCTCAAAGCAAACATACTGAGAATGGTGCACTACTTCGGCAATAAGACATGACAGACTGAGCAGTAGTGCTGATGAATGCATGCCTTGGGTGCACAGTGTAAGGTACAAGGCAAGCCAAATGCTTCCAGCACACTTGGGAAGTGCATTAATCAGCATTAACACATGATCTACAGTGTCTTATTGTCATTAAACATCGCTGCTTCTTAAGTTCAGAATTTGGTGACAGTTAAATGATCAGTAAGCCAAATCAAATAAAGCGGCAAAACATTTAATTCAGCATAAGTTATTTCAGTAAAAGTATTTTCATACATTCAGTTAGTTCTCTTGGCAGATTGCCTTGCAGCACTGGTGTGGTACATTGCTATTTTCTGTAATTAAAAGGAAAAAGCACTAGCAATGATACCTTTTATTCTATAAACTAAATATATCCTATAAATATTTACTTACTACTCTGTCTGAATGTGGACCCTGCTTTCATATTCCCTATTCTCTGTTTATGCAGCTGGATAAATTTATGAAGAGAATCAGATACATTACAGTGTTGACATGAAAAGCTATATCAGACACAACCAAATCATAGAATCACAGGGGTTGGAAGGGACCTCCAGAGCCCATCGGGTCCAACCCCCTGCCAAAGCCGCTCCCCAGTTCATATTGCACAGCTCGGCGTCCAGACGGGGCTGGAATCTCTCCAGAGGAGGAGACTCCACACCCCCTGGGCAGCCTGTCCCAGGGCTCCCTCACCCTCACTGGAGAAAAGTTCTTCCCCATGTTGGTGTGGAACATCCTATATGCCTCTTTACATTGATGCTGTGGATAGGTGAGCTTGAGACCGGCATCTGACTTCCTCGGTGTTACTGCCTAGGCAGGGGGCAGTGAGTCTAATGGTTCTAGCCAGCGAAACACACAACAGTCTGTGTGTTTTGGACCATGACATTTGATAACATAGAATTGAAGACTTTAGGCTGTGCTGCTTATATTCAGAAACAGGAAGCTTAAGTCACGTTTAAACATACAAGCCAACACCTAGAATTTCATGTGTCTCTGTGGATGCTTAGGCATTCAGGTTTAAAGGACTCTGTAGAGGCAGAAGATCACCTGAGAGAAGCTCTTGTTGAAGAGTTTTCCAAAAGGGCCAGCTGGCACTGGGAGCTCATGTGCAGAGGCTGTTGCTGGGCAGTGAGAGCTCAGAGCATGCTTTTCTGGCTCCTTGTGAACCCTAGAATACTGCTGAACAACCTCTGTTTTACTTCCTAGCAACCTTGCTCTTAAATAATCTCTCTTGGTAAGCCTAGGAGTCTAACATAATTTTACCTAGGACTTTGTCCTCACAGTACTCTGATAAATAGTATTTCCATAGACCTGATGTTTGTCTGTAGTCCAGGTGATCCGTTGTGTGTACTTTATCTGTTTATCTTGTACTTTGCTTTTGACAGTACTGCCTAAGTTTATGCTTCAGAACTCAGCTTTAAAAGAATGGGCTCCTTTTGTTTTCCAGTTATTACTTCATTTGTCTTATGCTGCTCTGATATCCAAATAGTCCTCCAAGTTGGTGGTTCTGTTTACCTCTCAGCCCTGTCAGGTTGCAAATTGCTTTCCTGGGGCTATACTTACGACTGTATAGTGTAATGCCACATCACTGCTGTGGTTGTCTGCAGCAGGTAAAATGGGTGAACTCTGCTTGTAAGTGTTTTTGGAAGAGCCCCTTATGCTTTTGCATTATGTAATACTAGTCATTGAGAGTCTGTTCACAAAACTATTTAAAAGGTGTGGAGGGTGACCAGTACTTCCATGGATGCACAAATTGATATCCCTATTAACAGCTTCATTTGCTTGACACTAACTGGAACTTCTAGACAAAATTGAATAGTCTAAGCTTTTTGGCTGAAAGGGTCTGTGAAGGTGACCAAGGAATCCTCTGAATGTTACTACAGAAACCTCCCAATAGAAGGATTCAGGGTGCTTCTTTTAGTACACATGCCTGTTTACATGTAGGTGTGTTAGTGAGAGAGAAAGGATGATACAAGGCAGTCTCAGTATTTGTGTGCACTGCTTTGGCTTCTTTATGCCTTGGTGATTTTCAGATAAAATCTGAATTTCCACTCTTTTCACTAGCTAGTTATTTAAAGTATTTGAAGAAGCATTGTAAATTCCCTTCCTGTTTTCCACAGAGTTGAAATACTGAGGAAGCTGAAAGTTTGTCTTGGTGTCAAAACCCATACCATCTCCCTCTCCCCTTCAAACGTCGTAATTCAGTGGTGCATATCTCTTAGATCCTTAAGAGAGATGCACATTGCTGCTAGCTTCTTACATGCCTGCAGTTGAAGACAAGCAGTTTACAGATGGTTCAGAATTTCAGGTATGCTCTCTAAAGTTCCTCCAAGTACCCCAATGTAGAGAAAAATATCAAGAACAGTATTAATTACTGTCTTAACCCTGAATCAAGTAACTTGCAGAACTAGAAACATCTGCATGCTAATCTGGAATGATCTGTATGCCAGATCTTACCAAGTTGCTCCATTACATTTTACCCTGCATTGAGAGATTCTTTGTCTTTTGTGGAGTTATATTTTACTTAGTACTGCTACCTCTGTGATTCAGTCTGCCCTTCACAGGGTCTTCTGTGCTTCTAGGAAGATGTCCAGTTATTCAGAACTGGTTTTGTCATCTAACTTATATCCTTAAGGCTACTGTATGATTTCTTTTTTTTGTTAATCTTTCCTTGCAGGGAGATAAAAATTAGCCCACTTCCTCTATAGTAGTTTGTATTTGCTGCCTTTTACTACTGTAATGTCCCCGGCCTAGTTTTGGGGGACACTGTTTTTTTGCATATTTATTCTTTTTCATACAGCTGTCCAAACTTTTAACCTGCACAAGTTATGAGTTACTAGGGCTTCAGTTTGGAATTTTGAGAAGATATCCAAAAGTACAGGAGCTCATCTTTTTAGGAGTGGAATTTTGTACTGGGAAGAGTCTTTCAGAGATTTTTGCAGACTTTGCCTAGAATTACGTAAAAGAAACATGTGATGTGTTGCTAACCTTCTTGAAGTCATTGGTGTGCTGCAGCAAAAAACTACCATCATGATAGAAGATAAAGCTATCACTGCATTTCATGTGTTCAGTCATGTTAGAGACTAGGTGAGAGCCTTTTCCTTTGCCGTTTGAGGCTTCCATCAGGGATATGGATGTCAGTGATTGGTCTTGCACCAGTCCTTTAATTCACACACCTGCCCATACAGCTTAGTCGAGGAATACCCAGAATAGTGCTCAGTATCATGTACAGACTACAGCCTAAAGTGTATATGCAAAAGGCTCAGATAAATTCACTTCGCTGCTTCCTCTAATTGTTTAGATTCAAACTGTGAACCCAGGGGGGAAAAAAAGCAGCAAACTTCCACAACATCTACAGTCCACTAGAAGGCTAGAAAGTCTGTTATTTAATATTTGGAACCATCATGCCTTTGAAACGTGGGTTCCTTCTTTTTGCCTCTGTGCACTCGCCTCCCAGCTCTGGGGAGGCGTTCAACTCAGCGGGTTATATAACTGTGACTTGACACCGCAGCCAAGTTACCAGTAGCTCTGGAGTTCAGCTTACTGAACTGTAGCAAAGTGTGAATTCTCCTTAGTAGGCTTGGCAGTGGTGCTGACTGCATGAAGGAGCACACTTAGAGGATAAATGGTTGACTTGGCGTTACAGAGCAGCTGTATTTAATGCACTAAGCTGTCGGTTACTGACTTCATGCCGTTTGAGTATTGGTAAACGTGCTGAGCAGAGCACAGAACCTGATCAGTGAAATTAATAGCTCTGTTTTGCCAATCTGCATTTAGGCCTTGCCACATTAACTTGGAGTTACTGTGCTCAGTATTCACCTCATGGAAGCAGCAGTCTCTTCCAACAGTGAAGTAGTCAGCAGCGTGTGGCCGCAGAGCGACTGGATTGCAGGCTGAGGTTTGGGGTTTTTTTCACTTGCTCTTCCCGAGCTTTAAAGCCAAAGTTGTTTAGTTCAATCTCATTCAACTCAGTTGCTCTGAATGGAAGCGACTTGTACAGGCAGGACTGTGGCAATGTGTGTGTGTGCCTGGGTAAATCTGAAGTAAATATTAATAGTGGTTTATTTGAATAGATATTTGGTGGGTACTTAGTATTTGCTAATATTTGAAAAGCTTGTTTTGAAAATAAAGGCTGTGGCTGGTATCAGAAAGGATTATGCCAATTTTCATAGCTATCCCTAGAAGAGACCCTTATTTTTATAGTATCTTGCCTATCTAGAACATTGACATATTTTTCTTTACAATGAATATGTGAAAACTGCATTTTTAGAAGTCTAGTCCACCTAAATATTAGGCCCCATTAACTTTATCAAACCAGTCTCAAAAGAAAACATTTCAGTTTACAACAAAAATCTCTTAGAAGAAAAAATCATCAGATAATGGGAAAGGCAGGTAGATCTGTGTTTGAATAGCTCAGTGTTTCTTTAACTGTCAGTCCTAACCCTGAGGGTCATGGGAGGTTCAGAAGAGACTATGAAGTTTGTGCTAGCCAGGGTTCAGCTACCTACATTTCCTTTCCAGCAGTGGCTTGGCTCCTGATAACGTGATAAACATAGCCTGCGATGCTTGCTCTTGCTCCTTGCTCCTCCAGTGTTAGTCACCACAAGAAACCAACGAGAAAGTTGCTCTTTGGTCAGTGTGGAAATGTGCACAGCAAGTCATTTCAGGTGGGCACGGACCAAGGAGCCCAAAAAGGGATGTGTTTACAAAAGACATAAAGTTGTGTCTGAAAATTCTCCAACCTGTTGCCAGCGAGAGGGCACTCCCTGCATTCTCTGTGGATTTGAGTATCTCCAGAAGTCATACGGTGCAAAATACAGTAAGCAGGAAGAGCACAAGTAAAGGCTTTTTCTCCCTGCCCCATCATATATTCGTTGGATTTAGAGATAGGGTAGGCAACAGCACTTCACAGCAGTGCAATACCAAGTATGTGTGTGAATTTACATCTCAGTATTCGTGTGAGTGTTCATTTGTGTAGCTGACAATTGCATGTGAAAATTTTGGTGAATTCTGTAAAAATACAGTGAATGACATCCAGAAAATCAGACCAGGTCAGAGCAGGTTTCTAGTGAAAGATGGCTTAGGAAATTTGTGTGACAGCTCTAACTTGAGCCAGTTACAAATTCTTCCCACTATTTGAGCCAAAAAGCTTGGATTGTTCAATTTGCCTGGAAGTTCCAGTTCGTGTCAAGCTATTTTCCAATAGTTATTTCCTATTGGGAGTATCCCAATTTGCTAAAGCATTTTGTGTAATCAGAGGTACCACTTTGTGCAGAGAGGCAGTTTCCAGTCAAGACTTTACAGCCAGATCCTGACTCACTATCTACTGCTATTAATCAAGATTTAGAACAGAACTGGAACTTTCATATTCCTGATAAGTAGATATGGGCTTGGTATGTCCTGTGCATCTTTAATTGGAGCTGGTTTACTTAGAAGAAACAATTAATGATTCAAAACATTGGGAAACATATGCTCTAATTCTGCCTTAACAAGGAGTGACCTGATGGGGCCCTAATGTTGCAAGCTGCAAAATGTACTTTTAATTGCACCTGGGGATAAGGCTGCTTAGAACACCAAAGAAACACCAGAAGTTGTGGGGTAAGGTACAGATTCTGAAAGAATGAATGAAGGCAGATTTGTAGTCATTTCTCTATGTTCCAGAGGATTGCTAGCTGTGAGAACTGGTGGCTTTTAGCAGTCCCAAAACCATGGTGTGTATGTCTGTAACTGTACCAGATCTGTATGTATCTCAAAACCTTGGTAGTCTGCAATGCTGTCTTAGGACTGAGGTGATTTCTTGAAAGGTGACAGCAAACAGGAGAAACTTCCCTTGCTCAGTTTGCTCCAGTGAAATACAGGATTTACCTGAGGCTTGGAATGTTTAAACTGTGCAGCAGTTTGGTGCAGAGATGCATCAGTTAGTCCTGACTGATCTAACCAGAAGCTGTGTGTTTTCATCAGCATGACCCTACAAACCAGCTAACTGGATGACCTCAGAAACAGATTATCAGTCTAACTGCAGCTATTTCTTTTATAACTGGGCTTGCATTTCTGCAGGCTTCTGCACTATCAAAGTGTTCAGGCAAGAGGATGCTGTGAAGTTTTGTGTTCTGTGCCATGCTCCAATTGAGTCCATTTTATTTCTCTTACCAAAGCAATAGATAGGGTCATCTCAGATGGTATTGAGGATTTAATGACTTTAATAGGTAGAATAAGCTTGTTCACAAGTTGATGATGTACTTTGAGTGGCTTCTTTAGGAAATGTCTGCCATCAGTTCAAGGGTAGCTGAGGTTCTGTTTTGTCCATTTTGGAAGAAAGTTTTTCCTCAGTCATCCCCACATGAGTTGCCTGCTTCAGTCTGCTCAACAGTCTGTAGATTAACTGTGTCCATCAGTAAGTTTAAAAATATGCAGCCTGGGTTGGGGTTTTGTTGGGATTTTGTCGTTGTTGTTGAGGGGTTTTGTTTGTTTAAATGTCCATTCTGTGGACCTTTTGTGATAGCAGCAAAATTTACTATTTGTTTCTCACAATGGCAAAAGACAATCATGAAGCTGTGCCTCATGAACTGTTTTCTAGGCAAGAAATGGATCTTAACATTTTTGAAGCTTATATACCCCACCAGGTGAGCTTTTGTGATCCCATTTTCTCACTTTGAAGGGAGACATTTTTAATAAATTAAGCTAAAATATACTGTGCTACTGGATGACATGACTGATGTGGTTGGCATGACAGGTAATCGCTCCATTGAGATCTTGAAGGTGGCTTTTAAATTAATGAAACTGCCACACTAGGAAGGTTGTAGCCTGCGTGTTCTGTGGAACTACCTGGTATGTCCTGCATCACTCCAGCTTCTTTTGCCTCTCAGTCAGGTAGCAAGATGTGGAAATTGTGTACTCTGTACGTTTCTTAGGAATTCTGTAGGGTGGAGTTCCATGTCAGAAGCACTGGAGTACCGTTTCCATCTCTGATAGCTAATTCCAGTATCAGTTCTAGAAAACAGCAAGAAGCATAACACGTGCCCACAGCTAGAAGAGTGTGTACTACCAGCTTTGCTTAGGTGTTTGAATGAAGTTTGTTATAGCCAGTTATATCCTTTGCAGCTAATAAAAGACAGAGAGATGGAGCAACTTTTGTTTGTGTTGAGAAAGTACATTTTGTGATTGCATTTTGAAAAGGCTTTCCAGAAGAAAAATACAAACAAGCCAACCCTCCCCAAAACAAAAACATGGAGCATAACCTTGTCCCTTATAGAAACTTTGAGGCATACCTAAGTTAACAAGCTGGTATTAGCCAAGCTGTAAAATAGATGTTAAAAAAAATCCTTGAGGAATCTGAATTGATCTATGGATTACATTTGTTCCCACAAAATGCACGGCTTCATAATTGTTTTGTACTGAAGGAACAAACTCCAGTGATATCCATCAATATGGCTTTGCAGTGCAGTGTGCATCTTTGTGTTAGGCACCCCTTGCTGGAGGCTATACTTGAGCTCTGTGTCAATAGAGTCTCCACAACAGAAGCTTGTATTGACTCTTGGATTAAATTTAAGTCACTTTCTATTTCTAAGCTCAAATTTGAGAATGTGTAAGAGTGATGTGACACTCCAGGTGTCCTTTTGTTAGATTGTGTTAAACTGTTCCTGTTTTAATACTTTCAAAGCCATTTTAATAGAATGTAAGTATTTGCAAGATAGAGATTTGTGACATATTTGTGTATTTTATGCACGTGAGACTGCAGTTGGAGTTCTGCTACTCCAAACTATTTTGAAAGAATACCCAGAGAGATGAGCCTCCAGACTTTGCACCCTGCCTGTTTTCCCTTTAGTTCTAGGGAAGTGTCTGTCTGCCCAGCAAAGGAAAGCTGTGTTTACAAAAGGATTTTTAACCCTTGCCAGCTTGAGTAGCAATGGGCAGTTTCCATTTTAAGCTGATTTTACTGGACAGTGGTTTTGAATTTTGCTGATCACTACTTGTTCTCTAGAGTGGTTTAAAGTCACTGCTTTATATGATGTTCATTGTGGATTCCAAGTTTTAGCCTCTAGCTGAAATGAGAAGCATTTATTAAATAAATATGTTTGAATTTGCAATAAGCTTTATTTGGGGACTGAAGCTTATTGACATTAGTGGACTCAGAAAAAGAATGAGGTCAGATGAGCTACAACTGTAATTTATTGGGGTTTGATTATATTAAAACTGTGTTCAAGCTAAGCTTTTTTTAATTATTTATTGAAACTGAGCCAATTTATCATTAATTCAGGTAAATCAGGAGGTGATTTTTAAAATCCTCATCCCAATGCAAAAGAATGGAATTCAGCTTTTGCACAAGAATTAGTTATAAAATTAAATTTCATTTTTCATGTCTGTGTTGCCACAGTGAATGAGGTTTGAAAGGGTAGGGAGTAGCGCTCAATTCACTGAAGTGTGACAATTCTTCCGTGTCAGTGATTTCAAGCCTAAAGGGGATGACATCCCGTAAGCACATTCATCCATTTGTGTTTATTAAATTAAAGCCTACGTGAATTTGCAACAACAGACTGTTCATTAACAGGAAAAGAGACTATTGCTTTCCTCTTGGGACTGTTTTGGCTTTGATCCATTGATCCATTCTTGCATTGACATAAATATTAGGGGGTTGTTTGTTTCCTTTTCTTCCTGTGAAAGATGCAGCAGTAAACAGCAGAAAATGATTTTGTGCTGGTCACATTCATATCTTCCATATAATGTAACTAGCAAAATTAGTTAGAAAGCATAATAAAATAAATAGCACACAGTGCACTGCCCTGTGGGGAGAAAAGAATCCCCTACAATTTTGCAATAGTTTGCTTTATACACAGGTGTTGGGGGGAGGGAAAAAAGAGTAAAACCTAACAAGGCAATGTTATGTGACATAGTGTTTAACACGCATGTTTCACTAGCACTCAAGGATTTCCAGGCAAAAGCAGTATCTTTACTGTGCAGTGCACTGAAGAGAGGCATGAAAATAACCTCTGTACTTCCAAGGGTTGAAGCTTAATGTCAGACAAATGGAGGGAATAAATCTAAGTTGCAGTGTTTTCAAGTTCCCTCCTCCCTCTTTTAACATGTTTCAAATAATCAGGAAATAGCAAGTTATTAACTGTCTCTGTACAGTGGGGCAGAGGATTACAGGAAATGGGTTACAGTCTTTTTGACCCATTGATGAAGTTCTTGAGAAAGGATAGAAAGGAGAAGGCATTCACATCTTCCTGGAAGAAACTACAAACAGTTATGGAGAACAGGATAATAGGTATAGGGGCCCCATAGACTGGGTACTTGAGTTCAGCAGAGAACGTGACATAGGTGAAAGATGATGGTACAGCTTGAGGGGTACAGAAATGATGGCTCTCCTTCCTCAGGGTGAAAACAAGGTCTGACTGTAGAAGAGGGAGGAGAGAAAGCAAAGAATAGAAATTTGGGGATGTAAAATTTGTAGTAAGAATAAAACAATGAATCCAAAAAAAAGAGAAGGATGAATTGATGGAGCAATCATGCATGGTGAGGGGGTGGTTTAAGATATTGGAAGTATCACCTGGAACTGGCTCATGCTGAAGAGCAGGTGTGGTATTCTGCATGGGAGGGTCAGATAGAAATCAGTCCTTTGCAAAGTTGTAGAATGGAGACAACATGGATACAGCATGGAAATGGGCTAATTATTGAAGTTGAAGCAGCAGAAAATGAGTGTGTGGGATTATATGACGGTATAGCCAGCAATGAGTCAGAGAAGGTGGCAGAGCTAACAGAAAACACATGAAAAAGAGGGTAGGAGGGTGTGTCAAGTTATAGCAAACATAGTTTGGTCAAGTTAACGGGGCTTCCTGGCTGTGGTTAAGATTAGAGGGACCTTTGGGGTAGTTCAATGTAAATTGGAAAAAAAATCCCCAAAACCACCATAAGCCCATCAAATGAAACCAGCATATCTAAAATGGGTCATAAAAAAAATTTAAAGATCAGGATAATTAGGTATAACTTTGAGAATTCAGTCTGGGTGAACTGATCTGAATATTCCCAAACTAAGTATTAACCTGTCTTTTTCTAGCTTCTCTTTTCATAAGTATGAGTATGTTTCAATTTTAAATCTCAGGTTTGTACCTTCTGGTTAAAACCTCAAGTTAGCTAAGAAATGTGCTGGAGAAGAAGGGTCTGAAATACAGTTAGGTATGTCAGATTATGCCTCCCCATCCTTTCTTGGATTTGGCAGTTAAAGTATTGAAGCAGTTTGAAAAACATCACATTGCTATTAAAAAAAAAATGAAGAAGAAAATAAACACAGAAAACTGTATTGGTCCAAAATGCCTTTTAATTATAACTGTTATTTATGCTGCTCAAATATAGCCGTTCCCAAATGTGAACTTGGGAGCCCGAAATCTGTAACAACTGTAGTTTTGTGTCTTTCATACTATTTTTAAGTTTTCTGGACTAATTTCTTTCTCCCTTTTATGTAAGAAGGGGGTCACAGACAGTGCTCACTGTACACCAGCGTTCGACCTCAGATGGACACAAGCTCTGGACGGCTCTCTGGAGGTGCCCGTGTCAATCCGTTGGTTGCAGAGGCAGCTACAGTTGACTGACACAGGCTTGAAATGACTGACAGGGCCTGTAGAGTGGGGTCCCTGTGCCACCCCTGAGCTGTGCAGGGAGCACAGGAAATGTTTTGATCTGAGTACCTACGTTAGGTGCCTGGGGGGGACGACAGGGGTGTGGGGACTGCATGTATAAACCTGGACAATGTCTCTTCTATTGTGTGAGTGACAGCCAATTTATTTTGGCAGTACTGTCTTTGTGCAACCTTCTTTGCTACTGACTGCTAGAGCCCAGTTAGGTCAGCAGACTCTGCAGTGAGCAAGAGGACAGCACGGAGCCTTCATCCAGAGATGTGCAAGCTGTTCATGGAGAGGGAAGTTCATATGCAGACACCTGGGAATTTTCAAGGGAGGAAATGATTTGTAGCAAGTTTTTCAACCTAAACAGAAAAAAATAAATAGCAAAAGCTTTGTACATGGCTCTCAAGGATGAGATGATACCCTCCTAAGGAAACTATATCACTTAACCTATTACAAAGAAATTCTGGGAGGTAATAAAAGGGAGGCCTTCCATGTACAGAGGCTATGCCCAAAAGAGAAAGGTAATGGCAATCACAAGAACCAGTGGCTCGTCTCAGATTTGAAATTCTGAAGCCTTGACCTTCACCTGCCACCCTTTTTCTGAACCAGGCTTGCTGAGTTACTTGTCCTGAGTTTTGTAACATGTTTGCACTGGGTAGGGAACAGCTGAATCACCTGCACTGGGCATAGGCTATAATGCTGGGTGTTAAACCCTATAGTTATTGAGGTTTTGGGCTCCTCCGTAATTGTGTTTCTTTTTTCTTAATTATAAATGTTAATGGCACTTTATGTCATGCTTATTTACAAACTGTAGTTAAGAATACCTCTCTTCATGGCTATTTTTCTAGCTCATTGACTTTGCATGATTGGCAATGACTTTATTTTTGCAACCTATACATCAAATAAAATAAGCGTGATGATTTTGCAATAGAGTTTATTACTCACTCACAAAGCAGTGTCCAAAGTATTTTAATTGTAAAGATTAGACTTTTTTTTAATAACTTCCTTTAGACTTGGGTAATATATGGAGAGTTTAGGTTCTCAGAGGTAAGGAAGCCATCGTGTCACTGTCCTTACTGGCCTTCTTCCAAGTGTGGAAGAGGTTGGGTCAGCTGTTAAAGGGCCTTTTTGTAAAATGGGATTGTGCTTCACATTCCAGACCTGCCCTAAAGCTTCAGAAAGACTTGGATATGGCATTTTGAATTTAGGTGTATTTATAAAGCAGTTTCACATGAAAAGAGAACTGTGTGGGTTAAAGACAGAAGCGTGGGTACCTCAGGTATTTAAGGACACACTACAAGGAACTGGGGTACAACTGAGTCTTAGGAGTTGTGATCTCTGAGAAAAGGAAAGCAGATATGTTTTTAGAGATCATAAAAGCTTTTTGGGGACCCTCTGAACCTGGTGCCCTACTGTAGCTTTTGATGTGGGCCAGGTGTGAATGTTTATTCTCTGGGAAAGAACCGACACACGACAATGGGGAAAAGAGGAAGGAGGATGTGCCAGGAAAATACTGTTTCGATTTATCATCTTTTTGCCTTTCTTTCCAAGATGGGCTGAGGCTTTGCAGTTACCACTTAGAAACAATAACAGGCAACCTGGAAAAAATAAGGTTCATTCTAAATGTGTTTGTGTTGGTGTTAGATAGCTGACTGTTCTTATCCCAGTGCCTGTAGTAAGGCACACTTCTAGCCAGTCAAACCATGAAAACAAAATTGATGCTGTGTCAGCATCTTGGCTGCAAATAACACTCAAAACAGATTATAGGACATGCTAGGAATACAAAATAAGGTTAGAAATAATGCTTCAGCTGTGAGTTCTTCAGGCTGTGGAAATAATAGAGCATAATTTAGTAGAAGAGGAACTAGGGAGTCAGCACACACAGGAAAAAAATGAAAGTAGCAAGAAAAATGAAGGGAAATGGAAATAGATGTAGGGGAAGTTTGGCAAGTCTGTCACTGGTAAATTATTGTGCTGACTGTATAGAAGGACCAGAAGGGATTTAAAGAAGAGCTAGAAGCTGTTCTCAAATAAAGAGAGCAGTGACTGATGTCTCTGAGAGCTGCACTCAGAAGTCCTGAAGAAGATATAAAAATATAGGTAGAAAGTGGGTATTTTTGTTAGCAACTTACAAATGTGCCCAGAACAGTGCAAGTGCAACAAAGTATTTACAACCTGTCCCTGCCTTTCGTGGGTGCTTGGAAAGAGGCCTGCAGTCACTCATGAAATCATATATTCCTTTTCAGTAAAGGTCTCTTATCAGTCTTTGGCTATCATTACACATGAAAATACTTAGTATTGCTAAAAAATAACTTTGAATGCTTATTTAATTAATCTGTGCTTGTTTTTTAATTTATTTGATACATTAAAAGTACTGTGACCTCCTCAGTACTGTGGGAGGCTCTATAGTAAACTTGAAGAGCACTGAATATGCTGTACAAGTGCTGGCTTTCCAGCTGTCATGGACCTCATTTCTACACATTAGGTGAGATTTAAACCCATTGATTCAGACAACCTTTTGTTTCAGGAAGGTGCTGTGAAAGTCTGCAGCACAGCATGGGGACTGGGGACGACTCACCATTCCCAGTTGTGGGTTTCTGTAGCTATTCTTTCTGTGCTGCTTTGTGCAGTGTGCAAATGTCTCCTTGTGAACTGAAAGCAGAAAGCTCAGTGAGGTGGATAAACACATATTTGACTTTTTGCCACTTGTTGAAATGCCATAATGAAGAATGAAGCTGAAAATACGGAGTGGAACAGAATAATGGAAACTAACCACTGCTTTGAAAAACTCTTACTGGAAGTCTGGGTGCTTAGTGTCTTTCTTCACCATCATATCACTTCTACTACGTATTTCACCCCAACCAAAACAACTCTCCCAGTATCTTTCTTCTATTTAGAGCAGTGTGGGGGCATGAATTTTTAACAACATGTTATCACTTCTTATTAAAGCAAGCATAAGCTGAACTGCTTTCTTGAGAAGCTTTAAACACAACACACTGTATCCAAAGCCCCACCCTTTCTTCATTGCAGGTTTCCTACCTGAGGAGCGTTTAGCACCTCAGTTCTACTCCTACCACTAGTGAAATGGAGAAGACAACAAATTGAGAGATGCAAACTCAGCCTTCAAACAGTGCGACCTTTCGGCAGCCTTCCTGTTGAGTTTAGCATACCTAAAAGCAGTAAGGAACAAGGTGGGAACACTGACATTTCTGAACAGGGTTCAGTCTGAGAGGAGCAGAGTCTTGCAGTCTGTTAAACAATGTGTCACAATACTCAAGCCTAGATATCACAAAGGGAGGGATTCATGTACACACATCCACACAGGAACCTTTGATGCTTTCAAATGGCCCTCGTCATCTGAAAACCAGTCAGCAGGCATCGCCTACATATTTCACAGCAGTCTACCTATCTGGGCATTTCAATATGACAGTAGGGAAGCCTTTTGAAATGATAGTGAGACATCTCAGTGTAGCTTGCATTCACATCTATGGTTGGGGGTTCGTTTATGTGGGTATATATGTAGGTATGTCTACAGACACTCAGCTAATCAAACCAAAGCTAGCTAATTTAGCATCTAATTTTGAACTTTACATCACAATAATGTGGTGGAAATCTCTGTAGTAGTTTGTATTGCAATAATAATACTCTCTAGCTATAACTGCACAATAGAAAGAGGAACTGATACATTCTTAGGTAGTAAGAATGACAAATCTACAACAATGTTTTTAAAACACAAAAAAAATCTGATTGTGTAACTGCTCCCCATTTTTGTTCCTTTTGAAAGAAGATTGATTAAATTTTTTTGGATGCAAATAATTTTGGAGTAGAAAAAAAAATTGAAGACTTGGAATGTCTACTCAGTATTTGTCACTAACATGAGGAAGAGTGATCTAATTCTGTTTGATTTTTACCTTTAGGGTTTCGTAGAGAGTAAGAACTAGAGAATGCATGAGCCTAAGGTAAACACCAACCAGAATATCATTGACAAATAGCTGGACTTTTAAACTTAGTCTTGCAGTCGTTCAAACTAGGGGTAAAATGAAAAATTGAGGTACATCTAATGTCATCCTTGTTCTGTTCTTGCCCATTAAGAGACATTCACCCCTCTTGCTGTAGCAGTGGTGCAGAAAGCTTAAAGTATGCCTGCCCAAATTAAGTTAATTATTATTCTTTTGTAATCTTCCCTCAGCATTAAATTAATTCAAATATGAAGGAATAAGACAACACCCATTAAAATCAGTAAGGTTCTCCTCACATGCAAGGCAAACATGCATTGGTCCTTAAATGAGATTTGACATTGATCCAAATCCATCTATGTAAATCTATGATTAAATGACAATTTCACTAGACTGTTTAATTGGCATGTAGCTGGGCAAATTTTAAATGCACACAGCAAGAGAAATCTTTCTGGATCCCCTTTCCTGCGGTAGAGGAGACCCTGCTGGTGTCTTGCATGTAACCTATCATGAATACAACACAAGCTGTCATCCCATGGTGCTGGTAGTTCACTGTATCACCACTACTCTGGTAGGAAAATACAAAGTTTTTAGCGTAAAATGTCATTAAAGTGAAGTATATGGATACAATTGTAAAATATCGTGGTTTATAGAGTGTCAAGTAGAAAAATAGGAGATAGAGTAGAAATAAGACAAGGAACAAGTGTAACAAACAGTGATGTGGACAAATACAATGTGATTGGAAGTCAAGAGGGGGTTCATTGCAGAGACTTAGCGACAGCAGAGCCGTGTTGAGTGAATGACTCTCCCTGTATGCAGTATATGTAAATGAATTAATAATCAAGGGAAAGTCTTTTAAAAATATGTTTCAGGTGATAGCTTAAAGTGAGTTTGATCTCTTTTAGCCGGTGAAGTCTGGTCTCTAATTAGGTTTCTATTCTTACAGTGATGGATATGAAGTACTTTCTGAATCTATTTGACCTTCTCAGCCTGGGGAGCAAAATTATTTCCATCCTGCTTAATTTCACAGGAGTTTTGCGTTTGTTGCCAAAGAGAACTCTCACAAACAGGGAAGAAAGTTTAAATGGTTGAGAGACCTGCTTAACTCCGTGCACTAGGCGCGGGCTTTATTACCACTTGTTTGCCTGTGGAGTTCTTCCCCACCCTGTACATCTGTTTCGGTATGCATGTTATCTCTTTGAATTGGGCTAGGTGGTTACTCACAGGGAGCCTCTGCACTTGCATCTATCTTCAGCATTTCTTAATTTCTTTTGGAAATACTCTATTCTCTCACCTTATTAATGTTAAAACAAAAAAAAAGAAGGAAGGAAGGATTTTATTGCTAAAGGCAGCAGAATAGTGAACAACTTGGTGGAGTACTGTGTCTTCCCCTGCGAGTGAAAGCTAAATTAGTTCTGAGGTGCTTTCACTCAGTGGAAGCATAATGAGAGACACCAGCCACCTCTTCATTAATAACGTGCCAGTCACACTGGGAGCGGCATACAAAGCCTGCTGGGAGAGCAGTACCACCATCAGAAGCAGGTAGGAAGGAAAAAAACAGGCTTAAAGGAAAGGAAATGCAGGTGGGGATAGGGGCTCTAATGTTACAGGGTGTAAAGTTATTTCTGTCTGCCGAGCAAGAGTGACTCAGCCTGGCTGGAAGGGCGAGGTCTGTGCTAATTTACAAACTGCCACTGTCATAATATAACAATAGGAGTACTTCTACTGCTCAGGAAGAGTTGGCAACAGTGTAGGGGACAAAGTCATTTTTTCTGAAGGTCTGTTTACTTTTATTACCTGTTCATGGTTTATTATCTTATTTCCTTAACAAAACTGGGATGGTTCTGAGTTAGTAGCCCAGTTCCAGAGGTATATGTGTGACACTGTTCTATTTGTCAGACATGGAGTGCTGAGCATGATCTCTGTTTTTATGAGATTCCCATAGTATTTCTCCTAACTTACTGTCCTGACTTCATTCTTACATTGGACTCTTTACAGAAAGAGTGGTGAGGTGCTGGAACAGGCTGCCTAGAGAAGTAGTAGATTCCCCGTCCGTGAAGGTGTTCAAGGCCAGGTTGGATGGGGCCCTGGGCAGCCTTGTGTAGCTCCAGACCTGGAGGTTGGTGTCCCTGCCTGTGGCAGGGGGGTTGGAGCTCTATGATCCTTGGGGTCCCTTCCAACCCAGACCATTCTATGATCCTATGATTAAAGGTTAATTTTTTACATAGCAGCCAGGTGTAAGAACACAGATGGTGGGTTCCTGCACTTTCTTCTTTCCACCAGTGGAAACCAGACAGGCAGTAGAGTTATAATCTCATAGCCACAACTGTTAATATCAGTATTTAGGCTTGTATGTTAAACTCTGAGGAACCGTAGGCATGGCTAAGGTCACCCTGATGTTCTGCTGAACTACAGCAAAAAAACCCAGAAGAGGACAATGTGGTCCTGCTGGTACAGGAACAAGGATAGACTTCATGTTCTGTTGGACTCAAAGCACCTGTTGGTACCAGCAGGCAGGAAGTTTCTTGCCTATTTAACCAGAGCTCTCACCCCTTTGCATGGGGAGCTAGCTCTAGTTTTCTATTTGATTACTCTAGTTTCTGGGTTTCTTTGTTTCCATAGAAAATTGTCTGCATTAGATTTTTGGGTAAGCTGACCAGTTTTCACAGATGCAGACTGTGCCACAGACGATCACCTTTCGCTTTGGTTTGCCCACGCCTTTCCACTGATATTTCTGAATCTGTGTCATCAGTTTTCAAACGCTCTGATTGGTCCTAAAATTTTTTGTATTTCTAGGTTAGTCGTCCAGTGTTACGTACATAGGTAGAAAAAAAAATGGGTAAATTCAGGAGAGAAATGTTTTTCACAGTCTGTGGTCCAGAAGCTCAGCTAAAACTCTGGTTTTGTGCAAAAAGAGGCGCATCAAAAGGGCCACTGTCGCCTCTGTAGAGGTGGACTGTTTGTTGCAGAGGGCATTTCTCTAAACCATTATTTGAGTCTCTGAAGCTTTAAATACTTAAAAGACAAAAACCTGAAACCACAACTTAATGAAACGTCTGCACATTTGCTTAGGCATGGCTGTGTCCTTCAGGAGCCAGGTAGTGACAATTTTAATCGGCAAAACAGCATCTTGAATGTAATTCTCTGAAGTCGTTAGACCGTGTCCAGCAGAGAGAGGAGAAAGAGCCCTGGTTTAAAACACTTCAGTGTTTTCTTTTTTGGAGACTTAATCTTGGGTCAGCTCCTACAGAAACTGCAGAGAATAAGGAATGAAGTAGGTTTATTATTATAAGCAGGAGAAGCATCAGATAAAATGACATTCATTAGATTCATTTGGCTCCTGCTGTCTGAGGAAATAAATGCACGGTTCCTTGCGCTGGCAAGTACATGTGCGCATTAAAGGATCTGTGTTGCCTGTCTGCTCAGGCAACCCCTGATGTAAGTCAGTAGGGATTTGTCTGGGGTGTCTTTAGTGTATGGGAGCAAGTCCCATGAATGGGCAAATTGCTGACATAATTCTGCTTCATTTCTATTTTTGAATAATCTTCATAAAATCATAAGCTTAATAAAATAGTGCCCTCTTTTTGGGTGGGGTTTTTTTTGTGCACAATCCTTAGCCCTACTGTCATCAAAAGAAGTTTGAGTACAAAGATTCAGGCATGTAAATAGATGCTTTATTAAAGCTCTGGCCCTTTCAGTCAGGTCTCCAAATGATGCCAATCTCACGTTACTTTTGGTGCTGTCTTCAGTCCTTGATAAAATGCTTCCAAATGGTGGAAGTACTGGTATATATTTTATGACTTCTGCATTAGCTTCTAATGACTTAAGAACACATTAGAGACATAAATTGCATATTACAGCACAGTGCCCTCAGCTGTCACCTCAACGTACTATCATCCATCTTAAATACGTAGAGGAGTCTGAGGCTGGAGTTTTTCCTGTGCAGAAATTCAAAACGAGTCAAACTAGAATTCATCAATGCCTTTGGCTTACAGATATCTCAGGACGAGAAAACATGGTATTGCAGTGGCTACTACTAAGAAGTTGATCACTAAATGCAGGCTGGAGAGTCTGTAAAGAGTTAAAAGTCTTGAATGGAAGCCTTATGAAAATATTTCTCAAAGTACCTTGTTGAAATCTCTGGCCTTTTAATTAAGGTCAACCATCCACATGACCCTACAGATTATTTTTTTGGCAATAGTATCTATTCTTCCCTGCTCCCTCCAATCCACTCCACTCCCTTCCCACTACACCTCCCCCCCTCCAAAAAAAAGTTATGGAAGCTTCTTGTGACTTGATAGCATCTATATCAGCCAGCTGTAACCACTACTGTGACCATTGATTTTTTAAAATTATCAACATTTGGCCAAAGAAATTTTGTTTTTGATTGAGAGCTCTGGCAGATGAACTGCAGCAGTTACACCAGAATGGTTCAAGATATTACCACCTCCTCCTATTCACTCTCCAGGCCAAAGTCACAGACCAGAATTGGTGGTAATTGGTTTTCAGCCCAACCTACCAAAGCAGATAGAGATTAGTTTTCAGGTTATAGTATAGTTGTAGTTTACAGTATGTATAGTTTATACTTATATATATAGTTATAGTATAGTTATAATTTAAATCCACCCCCGAGTCTGCCAGAGGCCTAAAAAACCCAGGGTTTTCCTTTGGGATTTCAAGGCCACTTATTAGGTTTAGTCTGAGAACTTAAATGATATTTAATGCTGCTGAGGGTGTTCGTGATGTATCTTTGAGTACCAACTGCTACAGATGGTCTGAGCAGGGGTGCTCCTGTTTGTAGTACTGTGTTACTTGCTAGAGAAGTGTCGGGCTTGACATTAGACTTGGGGCAAGGGCTCTTCCTAGTAGTGGTGATAGTAGTAGTGTCAGATTCAAAGGACTCCAGTGCAGTGTTGTCTTGGTGTTGAAAAAGTAAAAGTGTTTCATCAGTTTATGGGAAGATGCAGTGTGCTGTTGCAGTTGGAGGAATTCATAAGTTCTGCAAACAAAATTGTTCTGTATCAAGAAACTTAATTTTGGCTTGGATTCTTCAGTCTGACTGGGAGGTTTTGGTACTTTGATTCTAGGGTGTCCAAGCAGGGGCAGAGAGGAAAATTTATAGGATTTGAAGTGTCATTTGGCACTGGTTAGATATCCAACATTACAAGCATGAAAAAATAACCTCTTCTGTTAAGAAAACATTGGTGACAGATCAGTCTGTGTATCTAGATCTTGGCTGTGTTTCAGATGTGAATAGTTCATTAACAGCATTGAGAACTTTGTTGGCTTAGACAATTCATGAATACTACGATCCCTCCTCCACAGTCCCGTCCCCCCCCAAAGCCCATTTCATTTTGTATAGAGAAATTATACAAGACAAGTGTCTTTAGGGCAATGTTAAAGATAGAAAAATACCAAACAATCAAACTGAAGGAAACCTAACCTACATCTGGGTTTGTTTTTCTTTTCCACAGTACATTTTGTGCCTTTGTTATTTTTTTGTGTATCTTGCATGTAGAGAGCAGCATCCTATAGTGCATGCGATGCTGAGGGAGACAACATTAGGACAGCCTAATTAATGGCAGTTCCTACCATGTAATGTTTTCTCTGTAGCATATGCAACATAAGTATCTGTGAGCAGATTGAACACCTAATAAAGGTGACCACAGGTTAGACTTCTGTAATCCAGTAACACGATGGGCAGGTTTCATGATTATATGGTTAAAGGAACAAAGTAATGTGTTGTTTATTATGTTTAAATCAGATTAATGGTAACAAGTTGTCTTAGTTATGTAGAAATTACAGGCATGGGGAAAGGAAAAGCACAACAAATTACAGTATGTCTGGGCATTCATACTTGCATTTCATCAAAGCATTGTAGTGTTGATAGAGAAGAAAAACAAACAGGAAGGAGCAGGAAAAGTAGGTTTAGGTTATACTTCCAGCATGACTACCTCATATTGTGTTTATGACACTTCAGGAAAGAACTTGTCTTTGCATGATCTTCATCATTTTTCCCCATGAATACTGATAAAATTTCTGTATAGAGAGTTTCTATCATTTCATATGCTCTAGAGATAAGAAAAAGCTTGTCTTTTTACCTTGGTGAAGAAAGAAGGAGAACACATCAACGTACTGTGACGCTGTAGACTTGATCAAACATAAAGAGTAGGTGCTGTGCCAGACAACCTCCAGGCAGGCAGAATGGTTTTGAGAGCTGAACATACACATGACCATACCTGTGCTGGAGGAGGCTGCGTTGAGTGACACTGGAAATCTACATGTTTTAACATTGTAAATATAACAGAAAGTGTAAATACACTACAGAGTATTTAGTAGAGCACAAGGAGGAAATTAACTAACTAATGGTGCTAGGCCTGGTAGATTTACTTGTCATGATTAAATTTGAGCATCTGAGAGTTCAGATACCTTACTGAAATACTGCCTTGAACAGAGTGCAGCAAGTGTCGCTGTCTCAGTACAGCCTGCGACGGTGGCAGGCAAATTCACACCCCTCCCAGTTAGTGTGCTTACCTCAGCTTATAAAGCTGGAAAAGCACAAAGGATGCTGCTATGGTGTGTCAAGGTGTAAAACTAAAGCTGTTGTTAAACCAGAAGAAGTTATGTTAATTTGACTCCATGAAAAGATATGTAATGGGAAGTAGGGGACTGCATTGGATGGGTGAAAAGGTAAACAGATAGCAAAAGGACTGATTCAGATATTTCTGAAAAGTTGGACCCAGGCCCAAATTTTAGTTATCTAGACAGCTTTACAGAGCAACTCTTGAGGAAACAACTGTTTTTCCAAAGGAAAGGTAAATATTTTGTATGTGCCTTGTACATAAAGGGTTAGGAGTGATCGCAAACCAGCTGTGCCAGCTGCACAGCAGGGTAAAGCCTAGTTAATGATTGCTTTCCTGTGCCAAGCCAACTAGCAACAATCAATATAAATCTGCTAGTTACAGACATGGTCTTTTAACCCTTATCAGAAGACTGTCTTGAGTGCTAAAATATTATGTGCATATAACCCTATAACATGATCCCTATCTCAGCATCCCAGCAGGAAGAAATTGTTTGTACAGGAAGAAAGGGAGGGACCATTCAGAGTTACTGAATGCCAGAGAAGTGAGATGTATGACGTCAGGCTTCTTGGACTTTATATAGGTGGGTTTACTCAATGACTCCACCTTGATTTAAAGTAGCAGGAACTTGCTACATTTATTACCATTGGCAATAAGGCATCCTCTAAGAGAAAGTAACACTCCAAGTACGCCTGTGCCTCCATGCTTGTGGAAAAGGGTTTCCAAGTTGCCTGTTTCTGCTGAAAGGCTGTGTGCAATGTGGTTTTACCTGCCATTCTCTGTCAGCTTTCAGATGGTGATAGGTGGTTAAGAAGCTGATTCACTTCGATGGCTCTTTTTACAGTGTGCGATAACAGCTTGCTTTGTTTGCAGTCCTCCCTACTCTCGTTTACAAGGTCAGGGCTGATGTTTTGGTTGTTTTCCCAGAAGTGTTCTACTGACCCATTTTGCCTTAATCCCCTGATGTCACTGAAATAAACTGGGGAGGGGGAGATTTCAGAACTAGAAACAATTTCCTCTGCTGTTGTGCTCTGCTGCAAATTAATTTGATACTATTATGTAAGCGTAATCATCTCCTCTAATCACATCACAAGATTGGGAACAGACAGAAATAACAGAAGGGAACATTCTGGATAGCGAAAGGGAGTCAGTGGAATAGGCTGTTGGTCAGGGCCTGAGCTGGAACGCTCTGAGAGTCAGTGTTACCATTACTCATTTGTGCCAGGGGTCTCTTCTCACACTGTGGCAGACATTGCAGCTGCCTTCAAGTTGGAGCCTTGTGCTCCCTACACTTTACTAATAGTACTAATGAGTTTTATGTTTCTGTTTTGGGTGGAAAGCTGCAAAGTGCTGAATTTTCTAGTGGAAGCTGATAGAAATGAGACCAGCCTTGTTTGATCTTGTGTTTTGAGTATTTATCTGCATTTGTATGAATTGAATATGAGATCTCCTGCTACACTCTGTATCCCAGTGGCTGTTCTTCTCAGAGACTAAACAAATTTATAAATGTGAGTCAATAGGCATATGGGCCTATACTCTCTCTAAGAAGCCTCTGATGAATGTCACTGTCGGGAGCTTACTGGCAGATGTTTCATTAAGTCTTTTCTGAGTGCAGTTAGCTCCTTCGTCTGAAATGTAACCTCCACATCTTTCATTCAAGCAGAGATCAGAGAAAATACAGCTTTTTTTCCTTGCTGTTGAGCTTGACATGTATAAGTTTTTCTTCTGCCAGGGATGCTCAGCTGTGTGTAATGTTTCCCTTTTGCTGCCTATAGCAGAACCATCCAGCGTGAATTGCTCAGGCAGCTTTTGGCGAACTTTTAGAGGGAGCTTTGTGTGTATAAAGTGTGCAGACTTGGAACACCACTTTGGTTGTTGTCTCTTTTTGGTTTAGATGTAACAAAAGTTCATGTTGTGTAAACACGATGCAATCTGCATTCCAGCTTGGCCTCAAAATGAGTGAACACAGATGTTCTCTGCAGCATGCTTTGACCTCCTTAGCATAATTTCCTCTGGAAAAGTAAATGGAAGGGGGAGGGGGTTACAAAACACAACAACACATTTGAAGGCCTGATGGAACCTAGTGTGAGCTGTGAGGCCTTTGCTTTTATTCCTGATATTGATTAATACTGTAACATCACATCAACTACCCCACTGGCTTATCTGGTTTTTTGACCCTCATGTGCTATCATTCCCATCTCCCACAGCCTGTTGAAAATGAAGCCTCTGAAAACCCACGGAGTTTCTCAGATGTTTAAGAGCATAACCTGGCTCTGGGACTGAATTCCAAACCTTTCTACATCTGACCTCTTTGTTAGAGTTGAGTGAACACCATTTACTTTGCCAAGTCATTGTGGCAGGGTTAAAACATTCTGGAGTCACTTGACCTTATATTCTACTTTTTTGCTTCTTGTGATTTTTTTTTAACTTTTCATTTAATTTTATTTTACATTTTTAGGTTTGGGAATATGGCAGATAGCACACAGGGAAAGAAAGCACAGGTGCTTAGAGTTACATGAGATTTTATTGGTATTTTTGAGAGGCAGAGCTTTGTATTAGAGTAGAAATATTGTCTGTTGCATTAAGCAGTGTAACATGTCGTAGGGTGTGTAGGTAAAGAGTTATAAATGTAACTGCTGCCCAGTTTAATGCCCAAAAAATCATTACTGCCTAATGGTGACCTAATTTCTTTCAGAGAGGAATTGGTGATGGAAAAGCAATATCATTTGGGAGATTTAACCATGAACTGACATTGCAAACACCTGCTATTAAATCTGTAAGAGAGCTTTGTGGAAGAGGCAGAGCATGGCAAGGAGAAGACTCCAGATGACATTACTACCATAGGTACTCAAATGGTGCAGACTTTCCTTGCATGTGCAAGAACGTGATATTTGAGTGAGATGTTGAAAACAGATGTGCTTGATGGACAAAGGAAAGGAATCCTTGTGAATTGGTAGCTTGTCAAGTCTAAATAGGATTAGCAAACATCAGCTACTTTGTGGGTAGCCTTCAAAATAGGAGCAGGGAAGGCTGAAGGGACGTAGTGGAGCTAACTTGAAAATACAGCTGTTGGGGAAAATAGATACATCTTTTCAAAGAATATCAATTGCTGTGCAACAAGATTCTTCATTTACTAGGTTTCTGCTTTACAGTGAAGGACATTACCATTTCAAAGGCCCGAGTAAGCTTCTGGCTAGTGGAACCACCGGCATTATTTCATTACAGTCTGTTTGCTGA
Source organism: Gallinula chloropus (assembly GCF_964237585.1). NCBI lineage: Eukaryota > Metazoa > Chordata > Aves > Gruiformes > Rallidae > Gallinula > Gallinula chloropus. The sequence continues at coordinate 3,177,414 of NC_140094.1, forward strand.
AATTGAGTCTTCCTGCCATGGTTTTGACTTTTACTCTGCGTAAGTATAAAAGGCTTTATTTCTGGCATGCAGTCTAACAAAGCAATTACTGCTATTTACCTCTGTTCACTCAAAGGGAATCGTTTCACAGAGACTGTGCTGCATTGACAAAGCCTAACAGTATCGGTAGTGCAGCTTTTGATGATTTCTCAGGTTCCTGTTCAGATCCAGGAACAGGAGTGGCTTTCCCAGACCGAACCCTGTGCCTTGTCAGAGTGAGAGCTTCACGTTGGAAACGGACAGTCAGAGCTCTTGCACAAGATCAGTTTTTATTATACAGACCTGTGAAGCGATTTTTTTTCCATCTTAACCTTTCTTCTCAGACAGAGTTTCACTTTCAGATCTGTGTTTTGACTGGATGATCAGTGAATACTCAGGAATAAATTACACCTCCCTGCAGAAAAACATACCGCCGGTGCAGTGTAACCGAGGGCAGAACCACTGAGAGCAGCAGTCACCCGCGGGCCACGGGCTTGAAAATAACTGATTCACCTTTACCGAAATGTGGAAATCTCATACACTGATCAGCAGAACATGCTGTACAGCTTATACCTGTACCAACTGTGGAAATTTATTTTTAAAGGAGTGCTTTAAAGCAGCATGGGGAATTACTCTTGCAGATTGTAGTCATTGCAGATACAGTCTCGGGGCTAACTTAAAATATATGAGCAAAGGATGACTTGAGATGAGGCAACCGAAGAGACAGCACAGAGTATGCAAGCCAAGAATTACATCACAGCAGGATTTCTCTTGAATATCTAAGCACATGCAATGCCAAGTAGATTAGTACAAGTCCTGCAGGATGATTTGGTAGGCAGCCTGTCTGTCAAATTAAGCCTGTGTGGGAGAAATGAGCCAAACCTTGACTTCCTGTGTTTATGCTGAGGTGTTTAATTTCTTCTCCCATTCTGCCTCTTGGGGGGGCACTGTTCCTGGTAGCTGGTGTTAACCTTTCACTCACTGGAAAGGCTTTGAGAAACAGGGAATAACCGTGCTTCTCCCAGAACCATTATGTAGTGCAAGAGAACGTTGAAATAGACTATTCAAGTGAAATGACTGCTTGTGTTATTTGGAAATGCATGGAGCTTTAAAATTATTTTGGACAGGAAGTGGGTTTGGGTTTTTGTTTGGGTTCTTCCTTTGGGGTCAATTCTTTTTCCAGCAAATCCCTGAAATGCTTTCACACTTCATATTCTCATTCATGCAGGATAAGTGAATGAGAAGTTGGTGAAGCGGAAGTTACAAGACACAATTAACAAGCCATGGTCCCAGACTTAGCTCTAGTGGGTTTCCTGTTTGTTATGAACATGAAGGGTGAGAGGATATGGAGTGTATTTTATAAGCAGGCTAAGTCTGCTTGAGCCTCACTCCCAAATTGTTAAAGAATCTCTAGGTGACACAAGCAGCACACCACCCAACGCCAGAATTTGCCTAGGTAAATGGTTACACTTGAGGAGGTTGGCTGTCCTCTGAATATAGATCATGCACCCTCTACATTCCCTTTACAACTGGTGCTGGTGTGTATTAAAATGGTCTCTGTCTTGTCCAGTGGTTAAATTACAGTTGTAGAAGTCTCTAGTCCAGCTGGTGAATATCACTGTTAACTCATTAAGTTATTTCTTCCTAAAAGAGCCAAAGATCTTCAGCCATCAGGTATGTCCCCCAGTGTTCCTTTGTAACTGCTCATGTACCACAGAACCACTGAGGGATTAAGTAACAAAGTCTGTGGCTGTGCTCTGCGAGACTGGCTCCTGAGTGTGTAATGGCAATGGTTTACTAATTTACTTTTTCTCCTGCAGAGGTCAAGTTGTTTTAAATCACAAGTGAATTAGTCAAAGCCTATTCCTAACTAGGAAGAAGGGAGGATTTGCTGCAAAGATGATTCTGTAGGAATAGTTCACTTAGGGGCACTTTGTATGTTACAGAGGCTGGGGATAAAATTCTTTCTCTCCTGTCCAGAGAGATTTCAATGAGTCTTGATTGTTTATAGCTCACACTGATTTGCTTCTGCAAATGGAGTGGCTGAAAACCTGATGACATTAAGCAACTCTCTTTAATTCTGGCAATGCTACTTAGAAGTCACTGATGCTTAAGTCAGGTCTGAAAGCATCTCCAAAAGCAAATGAGCCAATTATAGCAGGATCTGAAGAAAATCACCTGAAATTGGAAATGTAAAAGAAGGGTTTAGTTGTCTGCAGGTAGCGTGCTGGGCAATAAAAGGCATTTATGGGCGGTCAGTTGTTCTCAAGGCAACTGCACCATGGGCTTTGGCTGCCTGTAGCTTGCCTGTCTGTGGCCCTTGGAGATCCAGCATGTGTGAATATTTTTAATAGTTATGCAACTGCCCTTAGCTGCCATGAGTATCTGTTAGACAGAGAAACCTAGTTAGAAAGCACAGTGTCAATTACTTACTGCTAATCTCATTTAACTTTCTCTGGAATATTCACCAATTAGTATTGTTCTGTCTTCCTGCATGTCTTTCTCCCTTGCCAATTTTCAAGTAGTTATGTCACAAGATTGCCCATGAAATGTAAATCTGCATAGGCTGCTCTGTCTTGCAATGTCATTTGTATGAGTTCAGAACTCTTTTTCCAAACAGGGAGAAATGTTTCAGCTACAGTAACCAAGCCTGCATTTTCACAGACCTGCATTTTGAGCCTGTGCTGCCCAAGCCAGTGTTACACAGTATTTACGAGTTCATGCATAGGAGTGGGATCTTCAGAGGGAAGTTTTCTGTGTGGGCTCTTGCCTGTCTTGCACTGAGCATATAGCAGTGTGCTTGGAGAAAAGAGATGCAGAACGATCTCAAGAAAATACATAAATCCTCTGAGCTTCGATAGTCTTGCACTGCGCTGGAAAGAGCAACTTATGCGGTTTCCTTGGGTTTGTGTCCCCTGAACAACTTCAGGACAACTTTAGTAAACTGAAATTCTGAGAAACACAAGACTGTTTGCTGGGCAAAAAGTATGTGAAGTGTAGTGCAGTGGTTAAGAAGCCCTACAAACCTTACAAGTTAAATATGATTGCAAAGCAGCTTTATACAAGGGGTATTTCCATTCTCAGACTATCAGTAATCCAGGTAACAAGCTTCCACCCCTTTGGATAACTCATAACAAAGCAGAGGGAGCTGTGTTTGGCCTATGCTTAGGTTGCCTAACATTTTAAATGAGAGTCTTGTAGGCTGGTTTGTGATTTTTGTTTTTCCCCTCTTTAGACTAATACCTGCATTGTTTGGAGAATGCCTTTGAAAGTAAGCAGGGCAAAAACTCGTGTAAAGAAACGTTTCATCTATATTCTGTTCAGCTTTATTTCAGTTAAAATGTTAAGATCACTGTCTCTCACTTTTATTTTGTGCTGTGCAGGAAGGAGTTGGGAGCCTGGTTATTTAGCAAATGAGTGAAAGAAGAATTGGGTTCTAGCTGCCATCAACATTTAGTATGTGCTGAAGGTTGCAGAAAAAATGCCAGGGAGCTGCCATACTCTCTGAAACGTTCCAGATATGTGGTTCTTTGGAAAGAAACAGAAAAGCAGTTCTCTGCTCTCTGAAACAGGAGAGAAAAAAGGTTAACGTACCTACAAATTTCCCACCTCTGATTTCTAGGCTTACATTATTTATTCTTGAGGTTCCTTCATACCCTTAGCATAAATTTAGCCTATATTTACCTGACTACTGCTTTAGTATTATTTATCAGTCATTTCCCAACTCCATGAGCCACATCATAAACGTTTCTTTTACCTCGATTCAGAAGATAAATATGGACACCTTTAGAAGCTGAGAAAGGATAAGATTTGGGAGTGAATGGTCCCTGGTTTCCCTGCTGGAGACAACAGCATGCAAGAACCCTCATGTTGGGCTCTTGTAATGTCACAGGGCAGCTCAGCAGCTGTAGCCTCAAAAAGCATGAACGGGTTGGGGTACACATGGTACCCCCACATGCACCCCAAAATGTTCTTAAATGTTTAAGAGTGTTTCCACCAAGGAGTAATTTTTGCACATCAGCTGGCCCATCTCATATGGTGGAGTCAACAGAGTCAGTGTTATTCTTTTCTTCAAGGGTTGCCAATTAATTGAGGAAAAAATTCTTTATATATATAGACACACACCAAATGATCTGATAACTCTTTTTTTTCTTATGCAGATGGTGACTATTGTTGGGTTTTTGGCTATTGCCAAATGTTATATTTTCAAATATTTTTCAAATTCTTAAACCAAGATTAGTACTAATCTCATTGAATATTCTCTGGAACATTCACCAATTAGTATTCTTCTGTCTTCCTGCGTGTCTTGCTCCCTTGCCAGTTTTAGAGTAGTTGTCTCACAAGATAGCCACTTAAATATAATAATATATATTTCATATTTTTCAAATTCTCCAACTGAAATTGATACCTGTGCATTATGATGGAGGTACTTTTTGGTAGCTGTTGTTAACATTAATAGGAAACATCAATAGCAGGTGGTCTCTGTTGGTGGCTATTGTCCCTTCAGGTACTCTTGTTACATTCATAAAAGCAGTAGCTGAAAGCAGGCAAAATATTCTTTATTTGGCTCTGTCAGTCACAGCAAAGTCTTTCAGTGTCGGGCCTCTAGCCGTGTGAGAGGGCTCCATTTAGCCAGAGAGGCAGAAAATTCCTCAACACTTAGTCTGACTGCAGAGTACACAGCTGCTTAAGCAGGGATCGTGTTGAGTTATCCAGGGCAGGAGCGTGCTGCAAAACGGGAATGTAACTGCTCAGCTTTTAATAAAGAAAACTTTCAGTATCATTAGTTGCACGCTGGGAATGCACAGCTTGCGTAGGCATGACAGGGCCTGCTTGCTCAACATTCAAACCTGGCCTAAAGTTCATTTACAAGACAGCAATTTTTGCCATTTTCTAATGTTTCCAAGTGTTAGCTGTTTACTATGTTTGCTCTTAATTATTCGCTCAATTATAAAAAGAGGAAGGCATTAGGAATGACAGGTCATTAATGAGATGATTCTGTGCTTCATTTCACTGCTGTCTGTGTTACTTCCTTGTAAGATAAACCAGCAAAAAGAAAAAACACTGACAAGCGTGGCAATTTCCTATGACAAAATCACTACAGCTGCAGTCAGTATTTTTGAAGAAGATAGAGGAGGTGATACTTCAAAGAATAATTACTCTCTAATTTCATACCTCCATTTTCAGCTGCCTGATGGTGCAGGCTGCAATAGGAGCTTAAACTGCCTTCAAGTTTAGTTTTTAGTATTATCTGAGGAGTGCAGCCATCAATTCAAATGATTCAGTAGCTATATTAAATATTATCACATTGAAAATAATAGGAATAGGAGAATATTGAATGCCTCAGGGTGATGCTGCTTTTGTGTTATTAAATATTGATTGAGAATGTGCATTTAGTTTAAGATAGGGTTTCAAAAGGAACAAAAAAGGATTGAGATTTTCATGCAGGCCTACCCACATTTCAGCATGTTCCATGTTCACTCATTTTCCAGGGAGGTATCATTCCTCTTTCCCAACTTCTTACCCAGATGTCTTAATTGATACAGGAAGAAATCCTGGCATTCTTTGCTCTCTGCGAACTGTAACCATGCCTAGATAAAATTTCTTGATGCGGGACTGCAGTGTGTTACGTAAAGTTCAGGGTTTGCCTTTCAATAAGGGTTATATTCTTGCTTTGAAAATAATACTTTCGTGGTTAATCAGAAGGAAATTAGTGATAATTGCATAGACTGCCTTTTGGGTTTTCCTCTGCCCTGCTGTTTTCTACAGAGGAGTAATGTGTTTGTCCAGACAGTGCATGCTGCTGACCACACAGTATGGTCGCCAGCTTTCTGTGAAGCTGATGTATCCCATCCTGTGTAAGCCAACACCTTGAGGCCCTATCTTTCTGAAATAAAACAATTGTTAAAACATTACAAAACATGTTTCCTCCCACGGCACGTTCTAGGGAGGAAGCCTTCGAGACTGCTGTCCTTAGATTGCCCCTTACTTGGGAATAATGCCCTCCAAACGTTAATTACCTGACAGTCTAGTGACCATTAAGAACTAATTAGCAAGATACCTTGCAGATACATGAAGGCAGTATAGAAAATGAGAGGATAACTTCATGCCATGCTACAAAAATTCAGTCAAAAGTGATTTGCATTGTTATGTATGTTTATCCATACACCTGCATCTAGGAGGGGAGCATCTCTGCTTTTATATCTGCATGCACTATGTGTGGCTAGAATGAATCCAAAAGATGGAGGAGAAAAGATGAGATGTCTGCAGATGCCTGCCTGTGAGGGCAGACTTCAGACAGGCTTATTTCTGGATCTTTTTATTCCTTCAGGTTAGTTGTAGAGTCCACTTTTTATACGTCTCACTGCCAGATTTTCCTGTGAAATCATTGCCTGAGTCAACATCTCAGCTCAGTAGAAATGGGTTTTGCCTCTGTAGAGAAACAACTAGCCTTCATCCAAGGGGAAACACTGTCTTTTGGGGCTTGCTTGTTTTCTGCAGCTAGGCAAAAGCTCAGGCTTGTTTGTAAGTCATTAGAAATATCACAGCAATGTGTGCCCAGTTGCCCAAGAATGTAGGTGAGCCCCAAGCAGGGGTCTGCTACGGAATGAAGGTATGTTGAGAATTTAATTTGCTGGCTACAATAATATCCCACATTTATTAAATGAAATATGAAATACAGATGGAAGTCATCACAAAGACGTATGGCCAAGTTTGACTGCTAAAGTGGGTGCAGCACACTGATTTATATCAGAGATTAATTTCACTCCTAAAAGGAAGAGACTTGGGGAAAGAAAAAGTGTACCACACAGCACTGTTGGAATAAAAGAAAAACAATGTGCTGTTCAGGATGACTGATGACAAAATAATTCAAAGGTCTAAATATTTTGTCTGATTTCTTTCTAAGACAGAGTTAAACTGCTATGTAAAAAGTAGCCACCAAAACTAAAATAGCAGCTCAAGAAAGACTGGCAAGAATTAGCAATCAAATCATTGTACATGTGAAAGTTATTACAGCTAAAATAAAAAAAAATTTAGATCAGGGTTAATTATAAGATGATGCAGTAGTATAATTAGTATTCTTCCTATGGAGGATTATGGGTCCTTCTAAATGCCCTTTTTGATTGCCTTCTTCCCTTTTTTAATTTCCTCCTTGTCCTTTTTGATTATCTACCCCATGACCCTCAGGGCTCCTAAATGTAATACAATTGAAATAACATTTTTGTTAGAGGTGTTTTTTTATATAGGCTATTAACCTCTTGCTTACCAAGCGCTCCAAAATTCTTTTCTGTGGGAGCTCCACTGAACACAGAGGGACTCTCTAGTGTCCCCGGAGTCTTTATATAGTGCAGCTTTTTGCCTGTCCTGAAGCAGTCTCTAAGGATCAGTCAGGAACCGATCTGCATGAGAATGAGCAGAGAGAGTAAAGAGAACTTCATTGCCCTGTATTTTTCAACTCGGCAAGATCTAGTGGATCTTTGATATTTCCAAGGCTGCTTCAATAGTCTGACTCTGACCATTAGAGTTTAATATAAAAGACTATCGTCAATTATTATTTATTAAGGTTTCATTATTATTATTTTTATTATTATTATTATTACCACCACCTTTAAGAGCAGTATGCTGAGGTTTTTTATAGAGTATTCAGTTACTTCATTAGAATCCTTAAGAGGACAGCAGACTTTAGACTGGTTTGGATCCCATGAGAAACAAAGATTATTTCCTTTTTATTCATTCTCCAAGTGGACTAATAAATTGTATTTCACAGCACAGTAGACATACACACAAACAGGGAAAGAACAATGTGCTCTGTGTTCTCCTCTTTGTAACAAATTCTCCTGTTTTTAACAAATAGACTCCAATATTCATAATTGCTTGTCTGCATTTGGGGTTTACATGAGACCTGTTGAACTGAGCAAATCCAGGTTCCAGTCTTCTCAGACAACATCCCTTCCTCTGTGTAGCCTGTTGAACAAAAGCATCATGTGCGTATCTGGCTTCAGTCTCTTTAGAGGGCTTAAAAGATAACAATTAATGATACTCAGTTTTCTCTTTAGGGTGATTAGTGTTTTAATTCTTAATGGAAGGGTCCTTGTTTTTCACTCTGCCAGTTATACAAGTGAACTGAATTGTGCTAGTTCTCAGTGCATGCCAAAAGGGGGGTTGCAGCTGATTAAATGTTTAGCCTCTTTATAATAAAGGCTATATTAAGATTTCAACCAGAACGTTTTGATGCAGTCATTGCATAAAGGCAGTTTCTGTTGTGTTTCTGTGTGGATGTATTGCCAGTGGCATTAAAGCAGGTTCATTAGCATTGGTAGAGAATATAGTGAATCAGGTAAAACTTTTAAGAAGAGAGCTTTCTACTCTGTGTTGGCTTGTGTCAAATAGCGGTCCCAATTTTCCTTATCTATTGTCATTTTAAAAAGTGAGACTAAAAAGGAATTAGAAGTGAAAACACAGTCAAGTAACAATAAATCAAGACTTTATATATATATATCTATATCTATATTGTATATATCTATATATATATCGTATTGTGCAGTACTTGCTTTCACTGAGCAAGTAGGAATGCTGGCACAGATAGGGGTGTACAGCAGGACACGGGTATGGGGAGCTGAGCTATATGATGAAAGTGCCAACTGCTTCCTTGTATCCTGAAGCAGGGCTGCTGTTCTGCTGCATGTTTCAGTGATGCTGAGGTCTGCATGCTTTCCATACAGAGCAGATACTAGGAAAGCCCTATGTTACTCGACATAAGGGTGGGGCCAAGAGAGGACAAATTAAAATCCTGTTGAAAAGCACCAATGGTTCATGTGTTCCGAGAGCTGTATGCAGGAATACGTTGTCACTCCCTACTTTATTCCAGTTTGAAGGAGTTCATACCAGCTCATTTGAAAAAGAAAAGCTAGCAACAAACAACTCTCCAAAATTTTCTGTACAAAAGTAGTATTAGGTGAATTCTTTTGTTGAATGGCTTTGAAAAAAGCAATCCTAGGCAAAGATAGAGGAAGACCCACACAGTTAATTTTCTGCAAGGAGAAAGCTACTGATGATATTTTAGAAAAAGTGTCAGAAGTTAAAATTAATACTTTTTGGAATGCAAGTATTAGTGTTTCTTTTGATATTTGATATGATTTTTAGAGAAAGAGATTGCTTGCATTTGCTTTTTTTTTATTTTTTAAGCCAGGACCTGTCGTGCCAATAGAATATTTGTGTCTTATTGTTCTGAGAATGACACACACATTTGGTACAAGTTATTGGATGCCACACTTAAAACTTTCTTGGGTGTCTGTATCATTTGGAAGAGTTTTAAAATGAAAAGCCATGCTTTTCAGGCTGTCAAACCTGGAAGCCTAGGTAGGAAGCCTGCTGGGAAGTCTTCCAGTGCTACATCTCAGCAGAGAGCTGGGGAGGACTGAACATTAGTAGCTTGGCAATGGCAGTGGTAGACTATAAAACCTCTCTTGGCACTTCTCAGTTAGAGATAGTTGAACTGTAAAGTTCTGGATTGGTGTTTACCTACAGTCTCAGTTTAGTTCCTTTTCCTGGTTAAGTCTCGGAGTGCCATGGTATGTTTGGTCAGTCTGCATTATGGTTTTGAAACCAAAATAAGGAAAATTATCAAACTGTGTGTTCCAGGAATACACCGGCACTTGCTTTTGAGCTGAAACAGCTGTGCGTGCAGAGCTTGCAACTTGTCTTTCTTGGGACCAGGATACCCTTGCCCTGCCTTGCTGGATTCTCTTCTTGATTCCAAAATAAGTGATTTCTGTTTCTCTTTTGCCTATTTATGAAAAACAACTACAGTAAAAGAGCAAGAAAAGGGAAATATGGAAACAAAAGCATTTGAATTATGCATTTTTATTAGCACAAATAGGGAAATGGTGGGTATTCCTATCATTTTAAGACTTTCTTCTTTTTAGTGTCTGTTAACCAGAACTCAAGGTTTTATTTTCTCATAGGACTGTGAATAGATAGAGGATCTCTTGGTCTCAAATACAGCTACATGTTATCGTGTAAATCTGACACAGTTAAAGGTTAGGTCTGGACTATGCATAGGCTGTTCTTGCTAGCTAAGGCTGACTTAGGGAGTAAGAGTGGGAGGCTGCACTCCAGCCAGTCATCTCCTGTGGCTGACTTTTTAGGATTGGCAAGTGAGATAACTGATTCAAGACTTGGATGGGACCGTTGAGTGATGTGGGTGATTGGGGAGATAATTTGAAGATATAGGTGTAAGACACCCACCTGAATTGTCTGCAAGGCCATTCCACAAGCTGGTTCTGCCTTTCTGCACAGTGTGCTAAGGCACGACACCCCATGTGTCAGCTGATGTCTGGCCAGCCTCTGGTTCAGTAAGAAATTGGCCTTTGGCAGTTCTTTGAGAAGATGATAACAGAGAAAAATAATAAAACTTTTTTTTTTTTTAAAGTTTGAGAGTTTGTTTAGTGTTCTGATTTTGGTTTTTGCTTTGTTTGTGGGGTTTTCTGTGTTAGTTAAGGGTTTTTTTTTTCTGCAACACTTAAACCCCAATGTGGTGGACATTAAAGAGTTGTGAAAAAACTATGGTGATTGGCCTATATTCAGTAAAATCTGCACTTTTAATTTCCTTCCCAATACGCTGGTAGAACTCTTTTTTCTTTCTAGCTTGTTGTTAAATTAGAAACATGTAGTGGAACTTTATGAGGCTTGAGGACTATTAGGAAGGAACACATTACATAGTCGTTTGTCTTCTAAGATGTTCAAAAGAAAGATCAGCATTTTACAAGAAAACAAGCCCTTCCCTGTGGCTTATCGTCAGTAATCTGCGCAGAGGGCGGCATGAATTTAGGGCGAGGTAGGCCCAGGGTTTCCTTGTGACCAGTACTGCCTGTTTCCCAGGGGTTACGCAGGAGAGGAGCTGAGTTACAGCTTGGAAGGGAGATGAGGATTGAGGCCTTCAAAGGTCTAAATCAGCTGCTCATTGTGCATCTAAAAGGAAGGATTTAATGTATGCCAGGATTGAAAATGAATACCAAGAGTTCCTTCTGGCAGGGACAGTGCAGAGTGTGTGTTTTTGAAAAGACAAGCTGGGGGGGGAAGTGGGGTTTCCTGTTGTTGGTACCTTTCTTCATGGTTCAGTCTCAGAATTTGAGAGGCAGTTTGATTCCAGCGTGCTTCATTTGACCAACGCAGGCAGATAATGTTACTGATACCTGAGCTGTTTGCAGCCTTGTCAAAGCAAAAAGTCTAAATCACTGTGTTTGTCGGTGTACTTGTCACCTACACTATGGTTAGGACCCAGAAGGTTATTAACTTGAGATGAAATGGGGAAAAAAATATTGTATGAATGACAGTTTTCCCCAAATTGAAACTCACAAAAGATAAGGAACACTGCTTAAAACAGAAACCACAAAAGCTGGGAAATTACAAATTACAGATATTAGTCATTCTTTACTGGCAAGAGAAAGCCATAAAAAACCCCACATGTTCAAATATGGTGTGGCAAATACAGTGACTTTTCTTAATAGAGGAGGCAGTAGTGCTGGGGTCCGTTCATCTCAAAGACGTGTGCAACGAGCAGGCAGCAGGGGACTTGCCATTTTGAGCAGGCGTTGGCATGCTCAAAGTTCTTTGGTTGCTTGGATAATCCCAGCATCACCGGGTTGGAAAAGACCTTTAAGATCATCAAGTCCAACCGTTCCCGTCTTATGCTAACCCATATCCCCAAGTACCTCATCTACCCTTTTTTTAACCACATTCAGGGATGGTGTCTCAACCCCCTCCCTCCCTGGGCAGCCTGTTCCAGGCCCTGACAACTCTTTCAGTGAAAATTTTTTTCTTAACATCTAATCTGCCCCTGTACTGGCACAGCTTAGTGCCATCTCCCCTTGTCCTGTCTCATGTCACCCACCTCTACAACCTCCCTTCAGGTAATTGTAGGAGGTGATGAGGTCAACTTGCTAGAGTTGCTGTCCTCCTTTCAATTTGCTCTGGCTACACCCTGGGTATGAGAAGTGGTCTGTCGTTGGTCTGTCAAATATTCCAGACCATAATTGGCAACACTGTTACCTGTAAGAAAATCTTGGGCAAACCCCAAGAGTCTATCCAGTTTAACAGAAGAAGATTGACCTACACTCTGGATATAAAGAGGGAGCCAGGCCTCTGAATGAGGTGAAGTTCCTCAATTGTTTAAACAATGCTTTTAAAAAATCATTAAAAACTTTGATAAGCAGAATGATCTCTGCTCAGTCTAAGGAAGCATTCCAGACAGAAAGAAAGGTAGGAGGCTGCTAGATGAATCTCTTAACAAGCTGATTTTTCAGAGATTTTTTTTGTGCACCAAAGAACATGAAAGCCATGTTTAAAAATTTAAAGCCTTGATATGTTCCGGTTCTGTGGAGCAGCAGAAGGCAGAAGCTTTTTACAGTGCTATAATTCCCTATCCAGCAGCTCTTTAAATTAAGATGTTTATGACAGCTGTTTGTACTTAATGGAATGCGCATAGACTTGGTCATTAATTATTGCTTTTCCTCCCCGGTTATTATTTGTATTCAGTGGGTCAGGTGGTTAAGATCCTGCTGTTTTCAGTGCTGTAAATGTACTTTAACTTCCAAAAAAAGAAGTAACCTTTCCCCCTCCCTATTTATCTTTCCAGTGGCTGAGAATTTTGTAGGAAAAATATTCAATAACAATGAGTTATGGAGGGGTTTTGGTAATGCAGTCATTTAACAGCTTGGAGTTGGCAGTGATCCCATCCACCTTAATCCTCTTCACAGTTTGCAAGCAGTCAGCTGAGAGCAAGAGTGCATTAGGACTTAAATAGACTCTAGTGTTTGAACTATGGCATCTGCGTTTGGCTTCCAGAACTGGTCTTAAGTGCCTAGTAAAACCCTACAGCTTTGGTTTCACTAATTGGAGACTCCCTTCCACTGATTTGTGGAAAACATTGGCCAACATGTTCTTTCAGCTCAGTAAATATTTGTACAATTCGTGTATGATTTTTAGTAATGAATACTGCTCTTTTTCAGTGCCTCCAAAAGAGGCTCTTTCCACATATTAACAGATTCCCTGTGTGACCCCTGCTGAGCATGGCAATTCAGGTTAGGAAAAGGTAAATTTAAATCTTGTTGGGGATTGAAGGTTATTTTCCAAACTCTGCTTTTGCCATATCATCATTTGTCATCATATTTACCAGGAGTTAGAGTGGAAATGGAAAATGAAAAAAAAATAAAAATCCAAAGCTAACAAAAAACCCCCAAACAAACAACAAACAATCAGACAAAAGGAAAAAAACCCCAGTGAATAGCACTTCCTGGATTAAAACAACTGGCCAATACTGTCACTGAGTATGTCTCATATAACTGACTGTTGTGCTGTGATGGTATTAGTTAAGAATCTATCAGGATAGCTTTTTATGTACTTTCTGGGCTGTGTTAACACCTTTCAAATGTAATCCTATTTATCCTTACCCATGGAGTCCCTGTGAGGCAATATTACCCCTGTAACACAGCCGTGGAACAGAGATTGAATACGTAGCTCAGAGACACATTTAAAACCCTTGCCTTAGAGGTACTGACAGAATTGCCCACTGAATGAGAAAATACATACCCAGCTATTCACACATACACATTTAGCTGTATATGCAAATACCTGTTTTCTGTGTGCACAAATGAAAGTGGGCACCTAAGTATTGAATGAATTTATAGAAACACCACAGGAGCCATTTGGAGAATTTCTCTGGTGTTTTTAATTAGCTGTTACTGGGATTCTTTCTTTCAAAATTCCCCCAAATTACTTTTTGTCATCCTTCAGTTCTCTCCTGTATCCTTCCCTTACATTTTGATTCACGTGCTGCTTCGGTTGCATTTATGCCATGACACTGATGTTACAGAGTAGTGTACTATTTGTATGTGAAGTGTCTGAGGCAGCAGGTTTCTCATTCATTAATGTACATGGTTCAGAGAAATAAGAAAACAAGATTATGTTAGCTGTTTCAGGATTGATGAGGCACGGGGTGCACACCTTCCTGGGCATACTTGGGTTAACAGAAATATTTGGATTACAAGAGAATGATCGACTAAACCTGTCCTGTTTTCTGTGTTGTGGTGAGATAGAGCCACAGTAAAGTCTCTAGAAGAGTAATTTCTAAGGTAACAGACTCTCATGATTAAGACCATAGAACACAAGAGCTGCTTGCAGATGTCCCATCATTTTTAATGCATACAGTAACTTTGCTATAGCCCTAATGAGCATGGGTAACTCATTTCTTCTTAGTGGAGCTCATCCTACAGTGTTTTGTTTAGTTCATTACATGTATTAACTAGTAGAGACTCTTGCCCAGAAGTGTTTGTTGCAGGCAGGCTGTATTATCTCAAAAGTGAGCATGATAAGCCATGCTGTGTGGCTTAAGGCACATGCCAGCTTACATAGTTCTTGCCCAGCAGGTCAAGGTATTCCATCCTATACTGGTCATGTTAGAATTAATGGGAGCTTTGTTTATGTGAGAAGTGTGTGGCCCCACAGAACACTGGAATGCCTTGACTGTAAAGTCCTCTTTGGAAGCAGTTTAAAAAAACCCAACCACCTATTTCATCAGTTGGTGCCAAATCTGATAGCAGGCAAGTTTGAAACAGGGAGGAATGTTAGACTGGTTGTAGTAAGTTATGCACAGTAGTAGCAACATAAGTCTTTTCAGCAGCAAGTATAGAATGGACAGTCAATCATCACCTTGGATCAATTAGATGATGTACAGAGGGAGCATTCACACATCCTACCTGCATGGTAGGACTATACTATTGTATGCCCCACATGCAAGATTGTAGGGACTCTAGGCACCTCAATTAGATGCCTGAAGTTAAAGTAAGTTGCAATTCCTTTCTTTATGTGCCAAGGAGGTGGCTGTAGCACCTCTGGGTTAGGTGATGTAGATGAGTATGGCTGATCTTCATGCTGTGGAGTTCAGATCCAGTCTGGGAATCGGTAGTGCTCAGCTACCCCAGCTGATGACCCAACTGAGAGCTGCTAGGACATCTTCCTGCTGTGAGGATCTGGCTGTAAGTTGGCAATTCTGGCCTTGATCTCCAGCAAAGTATCACGTCTTGGCCAGTCGGACTTCTGTGGCTTAGTTGCTAAATTTGGGGGTTTCTGCAAAGGATCATAAGTCTACCTGTACAGATGATCATCTGTTATTTCAGATTTTTTTGAAGTGTAAGCTTATTTTCCTTAAATGACATTCTTTCTGTCTTTTATCCTTTTAGAAAGAACTCTGTGGGTATCACTGCTGTCTGGGGATGATTGTATAGTTGTGTAGTGTGCAAATACAGTGACAAATGCTATGCAAAAAGTATAATCTTACGCGTAAAAGATAATACAAATGTTATTCTGTATCATTTTCAAGTGGAACAGCTTTGTTGGTATTGGCTGGTGAGGCAAAACCTGAGAGAAACTCAGGGGTTTAGTGCAGGGAATCCAAGAAACCTCCTGAAGGAGATGTCATTTTCATTCAGGCTTTTCACCTGTACCTGTACCAAAGAGCTGTTGTTGACTATAGATGGCAGTTGCCTTAACCTCTTCAGCAGAGACTAATACATCATTCACTGCTTCAAACTTAGGGAGTCGTTGAAGCACTTCAAATATTTGGATGAGAGTTTTATTTAAAGCAGTACAACACCTTGTGAGGTAAAAGTAAGTTTTCTTGTTGAATGAGCCTGAAGAGCTAAGCCCCCTCTCACATCCCCTTTAGATGTAGCTCGTCCTGCCATGAGATAGAGAGCAGTGGCAGGAGAGACATCTGCCCTGCTGCAGCTTGTTGGATTAAAGAGAACTCTTTGGTATATCAAGTGCTGTCAATGCAGCAACTTTTGCAAGCACTAAATTTACTTATAAAAATATCTTTTTTTAATTGCCCCAGGACAAACCCTTGCATGTCATGCTTTGCCTGGAGAAAGTTTTTATATGGAAATACTTTTTTTTATGATGGTACAGAGGATGTCTAGAGTTTGTCAAGCCAATTGATCCTCCAGGGAATGTGCTGACTCTCAGTATGTATGGAGGATTTTTAAAGCAGCTGAGCGAAATCCCTTCTCAGATAAGATGCTTTCTATTTTGTCAGTTAAGAGCATCCTCAAATCGAAATAGCTCAAACATAATCAAATCTCCCTCCCTCAATCCCTGCCTTCTCCTCCCAACTCTATACACAAGCCATCCCCAAAAGGATAATCCTGGCAGTGATGTCATTAGAATGAATTTACAGACCACTGCGCAATTTTCTTGTCTGGAGCTTCAGTTGCTAATGCTGTAAATTTGAGCTGTGTATGTAAAGGAGTCAGGTTATGCCTTTTCCCCCACCCTTGTTTAATTTCCCTAGAGTCCTGAGAATAACTAATGTGGGATTATTTGGATATATCATGGCTTTTTTTTCTTCTTTTTTTTTTTTTTTTCCTGCTACACAGCTGCATATTGCTTTAGGAATTCATAAAAACTGTATTCCTGAGGGAACCATTGTCTTCAGGGAGCAGAAAGTTTAAGGCAAGAATTTCATTGGCTAAATGTGGTTAGAGTTAGTTACAGTTTCTGGTAGGTATTGTGAGATGGTGATATAAAGTACAGAATAGACTGAAAAGTCATTTGTTTTAACCAAATTTCTCTATTTTCCAAAAAGAAAAATCTTTTAGTTATGTTGATCCTCTAGAGAACACTGTTAATAGTTAAGGAGCACCAACGAATAAATTGATCCAAACTTACCTCAAGCATCAAGACTCATCTTAAAAATATTATCATATGAATTGACCAGGCAAAGAGAGGAAGAAATAAGATGAATTCACCTATTTTGTTGGTTAGGAGATTGTAATACCTAGAAAGTACACGAATTTTGCACAGTCCTTGGGGGAAGTGATGGCACAGCCAGAACGTGAGTGCAGGTCCCTCCAGCCTTAGTGCAGGTCCCTCCAGCCTTAGTGCACACTGGTGAAATCTTCACCATGGAACTTCAGCCTGGCAGGTTCAACCATGCTGTGTCAATCATATCAAGTCACTGAAGTCACAGAAACAGCTCTCTTCCCACAGGCTTGTGTATAAGAAGAGACATACAAGACACTGATAGTTTCCATGAGTTCAGTGCACAGAGGGGGGGAAAAATGCTCAAGTCAGGCTGGAACGTGCATTGGAAGCAGGATTTTTGCTTGGGGATAATATCTGAAATTAACTTTCTTTCTTCTGTCCTACGTTGCTGTATGTATTGAATGTGGTAAACACTTATTTGAAGTCCTGTGCCACATTTCAAGTTCAATGTATAACAAAAAAGAAACCTTTCAGATCTGAGAGCACAAACAGACAAGACTAACCCAGCCAGGAGAGCTGGCAGGCATTGGGCTGCTTTGCAGATGAGATACCACTAACCTATGAGGGAAGCCCACGTGTATTGCTGTAGGGGGGTTTGGAAGGGTGGGTGCAACGCACAGATTTACTGTCATGCTATCAACAGGAACACACATTTGCCTATTGACAGAGTGGCCAGAAGACTGGAGTAACAAGTGCAGAGTCCTTTTCAGGTGATTATAGCTGCGTACTGTGACCGTTGTTTCTGTGGACAGGAGGGGGGTGTATATATATATATGCACATATATATATGAGGACACTTCTCAACTAACATGATCTTTCCTCCCTTTCTTTATTCACAGCAGGTGTTTTCCTACTTTTGAGTAGAGTTTTTAAGGGAAACTCTTGATCTAACGGAAGAACTTTCCTACTTAATGGAAAGGTACCCCTAGGTCCAGGATCAGGGGAAATATATTGACCTTTTCATGCACTTACAGGCATGCCAGAGCTCTAATGTAAGTGGCATATACATTGGGGTGGTATCTGTGCCCTATAATTTAGTGGTTAAATCAAAGATAAAGTCCTTTGTGCTGCAGAGTAGCTATGTCACTTTTGGGACATTGATTCAGCATGTCCTTTTTGACTTATGTGATGGTAAATGCCACCTTTTAGTGTACATTATAAAAAGCAAATAGACTCCATTCTTGTTTGGTTTATGGTAATTCAAATATCTCATGCATTTTTATTATAGAAATTCTAATATACACTTCTGGTCAAGGGGATATTAAAACCATATTCTATTTCTTAAAACATATAAACATATTATGAGCTGTATTTGAATTCTGGAACATAATTAACTCCATAAAGGAATCAAGCTTTTCCACTAGTCTCTAAGTACAGGGATCTGCTGAGATTTTGACTGTGCCATGTCTCACCAACCATCACAGCAATGCAGGGAGCACTCCAAAACTACTGCCATCCTAAACACTTAGAAGCAAAACCAACAATGGTCTTTAATAAAAAGAGAAAAGCAAAGCTATGAAAAGTGAGTTTCCAACCAAAATTGGGGTGTAATTGTGCCACACAAATACAGTTAGATGAAAAACAAAGTTATGTTGTTGCATGTAGGAGATAAGATAACCAGCCTCTGTCTTTAGTGAAAAGCACATACTACAACGGACTTTTTATTTGAGATCTGTTCCAATTTATTAATTCTAAGTTCTTTAAATAAAAGTTACCTAGTGGGGATTGACTTTTTTTTTTCTGAACATGAACATTTTAAATGAGGAAAGAGTAGGCTGCCCTTTTTGATAGACATTGAGGAAGGTCACAGTTTTCCTTTGTTGCTTATAACTGGCACTGAAAGTGCAAGGTGAGTGAAACTTAGTAATTTTTATAACTTCTATTGTGCTGTAGTATTAAATAACTCTTAAAAAGGAGCAACAAGTGCAGTATTCATAGGCTAGCTAAGAGGGAATTAGAAATTTGTCAAACTCCTGTCAAAAATGTAGTTCACATCAGGAGCAACCAGTTTATTAATTTTGCTGGAGTCGACAGACTTTTCTCCAGGGTGTTCTCCCCTTTCCTGAAATAAGTTTAGTGATTTAAACTCAACTCTCCAGGGGTCTCAGCGCTGAAGGAGTCAGAAGTGTTGAAGTGCTACTTGTGCTATATTCAAGTCTCAAATTTTGTATGAACTTCTGGCACAAATCCTCCCCTCTCCCTATTTTCCCCTCATTCATCGCAGCTGATGAAGACGACATAATAGAATCTTATTTCTTTTCCTCAGGGGACCACAGCAATGAAAAGTTAAGATTCAACCTCAGTATATTTTGAAATAAAAGTTACCATGTTAGGAGACTGCTTGAAAAAAAATGTACTTTTTGCAACAATCAGTCTCAAAAGAATACTGAAAGGCAAATGGATGAGCACATCGCAGCTACAGTGTTCAGTTGGGATAGATGAAGTAATGTGTAAGGCAGCCATTATTCCAGATCAAGAAGATGATCTTATAAATACTTTGTAGAACAGCTAAATAAAGCAAATATGGTCCTTATTAAAAATATTGATGACTCTTCAATAAAATGTAAAATAATCCTCCAGTTATAGCAAGAACCTGATCCCCAACATTGGCTGCATTTGATGAACAATAGGCCAAACTCATCCAAGGTGTTAGGATGAAAGTTTGTTGGGGCGAACCAAGGAGTTCAGTCAGCCTAATAAACTTCCTTCATGATTTTGAAAGGGCTTGCATGGCAGAGAAGGAGCTACCTTATGAGACAGCTGTCATTTAAAATCCCATAGAAATTTATGAAACAATTCTGTAGCCAGTGTGGGACTACCTAGTCAATACTCCAGAATCGTTTGTAAAAGCTTTAGGAAACATTTGTTTTCTGTGTATTCATGATGAGATCTTAGCATATATACATATAATACTGTAACCAAAGCACATTATTACATGAACTACTTCTAGAACAGAGACCCAAATTTCATTTCTAAATTATTCGTGGGTTACAGTGTGAGATGCAGCATTAAAATTCTGGTCCTCAGACATGTTATACTGCTTATCTTGTGATATCTCAGTCATCTTGATGAAGTCATGAGCTGATGTGAAAGATGCAGTGAGAAAATCCTTGCTTGGAGAGTTTTTGATTTAAGATTGGTGCTCTGAGCCAGGCAACCCAGTTTATAAATACATGAGCTGTAGTTACATAACTACTTAGTTTCTGTTTCTTTGCCTGTAAGCTGTAGATAGCGTTTGGTTTTTGAGGGATGTATAAGCACTGACTTGATGTGAAGTACTGCAAAAAACTAACTCACTAACACCAAGAAAAATCCAAGAAGTACCCCTGGTAGTGTTGTCTGCTTTTGGTGTGGGATGCATCTTAGTATCTTGGGGGTTGCCTGAATCTAATTGGTTTTGGTTTTTGGTTTGTTGGGATTTTTTTGACTGAATTACATCTCCACAAACATTGCAAGTCTTCCTATAGTCAGTCACAGAAGTTACATGGAAAAGTGCAATCATACAGCTTGAGTGTGAGTTGGAGAAGGAATTGACCAAAAAAAGGGCTTGTAGCTTGCAAGTGTATCACCTTGTGTGATATTCCTGTTTGTTCTCAGAAGTTAACCTGGACTTTACTGTGGCTATATTTGGATCAGAGATCTCCCGGAGCGACTTGTATGTCAGAGCAAATGGGGTTGATAAATCACTTGATAGTGTCCTTCCCCCATGCCATTTCTTCCAGCTCAACAGAGAAGCTGTATCTGTGTTGCATCAGGGAGGATTGCGCTAGTCAAAATGCCATCTTTCAGCTAAAATATATAGCAAGTTCCAATTACTTTGTAACTTTCCTATATCCTTTTTCATTCCAATTTTACCACCTGACCAGCTCCTTTCCACTGCCATCAGAGCTGTACATTTCAATAGTCCATGGGTACATCTCTTCTTATGAAAAGTGACCATCTTCCCAGAGTTGACCAAGTAGTATTTGTAGTAGGACACCAGGAACTGCTTAAAAGTACTGGAATGTGATATGGGCAAAACTTAGTAGCAAGGTGCCCTTCTCATTGACCTTGGCATTTTTGTGATACTACTGGTAATCTTTGTCCATTGTCCTCCCTTCATCCAGAAGTTAAAACTCTGTGAAGCTGGAATTTAGTTTTCACATGGATTAAGAGCATGCTTAATGCTCTCACACTGGGTGTCCATGAGGACTTCCATTTGCCAGCCATTGCCTGCCATATGCAGTCGTCACTGGCTTCAGGGGGCAGGAACAAGTAGAATTTTAATTTGACCATACAGAAAAAATACTGGGCTTTGGATGCATGAATAAATTGTAGGTGGTTCTCTCTTTTACTGGTGAGTGTACAAATCTAACTCCTCATAGAAAGGTGCTCAGAGAATTGCTATATATGCTTCTTAGTTAGGTGCATTTTGTTTATTTTTCATGGTTATTCCTGACAACCAGGCAGTTAAGACTGACATTTAAAACAGTAATGAGGGTTTTTTTTAATTTTTGAAATGATGGCAGACTTGATGATCTCTCTATTCGAGAGCAGTGAACATACTTGTCTCAGACCAAAAGGAGGGAGAATACTTGGCTGTAACTAGCCAACAGGACATGTCGCAGCATACCTACTAACCAAGTATTTTGGGTGCCAGCTTTGATTTAAGCTCTTGGGGGGGGGACAGGGGGAGAGATGCATAGATGTAGATGTCCAATACAATTTTGTACTTTTCGTTTATTTATGGACTTTGTTTAAATTATAAAGAAAGCGGTGCATGCATGCAGTCACTTAATGCTGCTTATTCCTGTGAAAGTATCATTCAGAACATGACACTATTGCAATAGTGATACAGACAGACCTGGGCAAAGACACATCCAAGGTGCATACAGACATCTGTGAGTGATTAATAGTTTTAATTAGAACAGAACATAAGCTACAGAAGGGGCAGCTGGGATAGAAGTGTGTATCTAGTGGAGGAGACTGTGTAACAGAATGTATTTGCATTCTGGAAAATTTGGAGTGTTTTTGAGTGTCATGTTAATGCTATTAATGCTATTTCAAATAGATTTGCCATGTAAAACAGTATATGGTGCATGATGCTCTGAATGGCTTAATGCTCAACACGACTGGGCTCTGCGATCGGTAAATGTTTATTACTCATATTGCTGAATGCCAGAGGCTTAAATCTTAAATGATTAATTTTGCAGGCACGAGCACTAAAAAGCAGGTAGCCCACCAGCATTCCCTGCTTTCACAAAACTGAGAGGGTCAGTACTGAGGAATTAAGGAAATGTATTTCTTTTGGGGGGAGGTATTGTTTTGGTGTGTTTTATGAAGTCATACAGCTTCCAGAGTTGAATGATTGTATTCCACTTGTGGACAACTCATGAAGAGGTTTTCTTCTGGTCATAGAAATGCTGAATCCCATTGGTTTTCTCCTGCGGTGTCAGTGAGACCATAGAAGATAAGTCCATATATTCTAAAATACAGCAGATTTCACTGAAAGATATTATAGGGTAGAATAAGGAGAAAAATAATCTACAATTACATCTGAAAATGTGTTCTAAGTAGAAACCCGTTATTTTCTCTTTCCTGACATAATACGCATCAGACCACTTTAAATCAAAACCCAGTGCATTTAACTTTGCAATATTCTTAAAGAATGAATTCCTGTTGCACAAAATGTCAGCAACAAGGGCTGCAGCTACACATGTGATAGTTTTTTAGGTTTGATTTACATATGTGACAGAGCTTTGGCAGCCTATGTGAAAACCTGAAGGCAGAGAATAGGGGCACTGTGGCTTCTTTTATCTCCCATCTTGAAGGACTGCCTCTGGGTGAGACTGGGTGTAATGAGGACCGCTGCAGCCCCGTGGGTGCTATCTTGGCTAATATCTCAGCTCCCAGACCTCTCTCTGAGGATTTCAGGTTTGCTGAGGACAGCTATGTTTCCATGCCCCTTGAGAAATGACTTGAAAATGGTTAGCCTCAGTTAACATACAGGAAGATTGCTCCAACCCTCAGTTCTTATTTGTAGTTTGATAACTTTCTTGATTTCATGGAAGTACCATGAGCTTTTCGAAGCCTGGCTCATGCTTCTGAATGTTGTCAGCAGTCTTGAGCAGGGCAGTCCGAAAGGGTTGTGTAAGGATGGAGAGTGCCATGTTTAAGTAAAATTTCCCTTTGAAATGACTTCAAAAGTATTCTTGGGATGAGGTACCTGATACGGTGGTTCTGGGAGGGCAGCCAAGAAAATGCAATTTTATGCTTCAAAGTGGAGAACAAAAGCTGTGCTACTACCAGTACAATAGTGTGGGCTGTGGGGTGTCCAGCACACACACGTGTGTGCACAGGCCAGACTTGCTGCTTTTACAAATGCTGCATTTGACTCTTTCTCATACCAACAAGCAGGGACTTGGCAAAAATGGTGCTGCTTGTTTAACAGCTCCCATCTGCTGGGATATTTTCTTTGTCCAGGATCACACTAAGTAGAAAGAAAGTAGAACTGTAGTCAATGAATCAAATAGCGAGGGCCAGCTGTGAGGATTGATTCCCCTCAGGAAACTGCACACATTACAGAGCTTGTTGCCTGTAGATCTACTGCAAGTTAAACGAATTGGTCCCATTAGTGTGTGGACAGGACAGAGCCTTTAGCTGAAGGAGACTTTGTTCTTTGAATGTCACAGGGAGGAAAAAGCATCGTGCTTACAGTGGTCATGTCTGCCATACCCGTTGCAATATCTGTCACTGGTAGAACGGTGACTTGCAGTGAAGCTCACAGTGTAAGTAAATACACAATACTAACAAAGTCTGTGGCAGCTTTTAAGAAACATTGGCTTTCCTTACGCTCAGTAGTTTATTTCAAGAACTGTAGGAGCTTGCTTGAGTTTATGCAGCCTTACCTTTGGCTGGATTCTGTCAATGTAACTGTTGTTCTGCTTGGTCAATTGTGTAGCTAATAGTCATTAAGATATTTCTCTATGAAAGCTTCTGCTGTAAATATACTCTCTTATACCATTCTGAACTGTCTTTGACTTTTAATGTGTGAAATATCCATCCTGCATTTGTATGGTATTCAGCCTATTCTCTGGCCATGTGTTCTGTGGCAACATTTGTCACATAAGAATGTAATAGCTATTTAATGAAGATTCTTCTTTGTGAGGACAATAGAAATGTTAAAGTTTGGAGGGTCAGTGACTGGGTACAAGACTGAGGAGTAATTAAAGGCTTCATCTTTACAAGTAGGAGTTTTCTTGTGATTTTCCCAGATTAATCTCATTTCATAGCAAAAAGTGTCAGTACCTGGTGTCAGGAGCCACATGTGATGCCAGAACCTGGTAACCATTTGTGTACGAGAGATCCACACATGAAAAGATGACTCTTCAGTCTAGCATCAAATGAATATTAATGTAAGGTTTCCATACAGCTAGGAAGAGATTGTTCATAGAAAGAGTTGAAACGGAGAGTTGCCTGTGGTCATATGTCCAGAATTATGTTAGGGGGAAATGGTTCGTTCAATATTAATCACAAGTGAGAAGTTATTTTGATTTTGGGCTAACAGTGAGTGCATCTGTAAAAACAACAGTATCATTATCCCAGCCTTGAACAGATACACCTGGATCTTAAATTTATTTCTGAAAGTCTTGCTTTTTTTGGAGCAGTTTTGGTATCAGAGGTTTGAAATCAATCTGAGGTCTGCTAAGAATTTTTTATTTGGGAGAAATCTAGAAAGAACAGGGAATTCTTTTAACTAAATTGTACAGACTACATAGTTCATGAGAGTGGTGTTTTCTCTCTTACAAACACTGTTACTTTGAAAGCATTACAGTCATTAGTATGCACGTTTTCACAGGTGCTACTATCATTTTAAGGGGTATTGGGCAGTGGAGTCGGTCAGCGACTGAAAAGGGAAGTAATAAAATGCCTAGATGATGCAGCAAGTAACTCTAGGCATCAGGAAGCCAATCTGAGTTCCAAGGGCTAAAAAGGTCATCTGTCTCAGAAAATAGGGTTAGAACTTTTTTTTAATTCCTTGGGGGTTTAATCTGTTTGTCTCAAATATTCTGCACCTGTATTTGACTAGAAAGTAAAATCATTGTGTTGTGGAATTATTTTGTATAATTAATTCTGATATAACCATATGATTCTAGGAGTAAGAGAGAAGCAACACCTCAAAGATAAAACTCTTAGTAATTCTTCAGTAGGTTTTAGGTGTAAGAAACAGCTGTGAATCTTATGACAGAAAGGTGGGATTTTTCAGTACTGAAGCGTGTAGGTCCATATTGATTCCTGGAACTTTGGTATATGTCTGTGGACTTGAGAACAAAAGAACAATCTAGGCCTGCTGAAAACCCCTTGTTTTGCATGGTAAGATCTTTCCTTTTTAGTAACAGCTGTGAAAAACTCTGGGAAAATCTGGAATATCATATTAACATATTATTGTTATCATATTTGAAGTTATTTGGGTTCTTCATTTCTTTTGTAAAGCTGGTTTTCCTTTTTTATTTTTTCTTTTTTTCATAATCATGGAAATTTTCCTTATTCTTAAATGCCTAGTGAACATTGTCCTTGATCCTTGCTACCCTAGCACATAATTTATTTCTCTTCTGAATGCCCATTAACAGTTTTTGCAACTTGGAGTGCTTTTTTACTTAGAGCACTTTCAGGAATGTGTGCAGACCATCATTAGCAGCTCTTCTGAGGACATTGTTTTGCAACATCCGTTTATTTGGTTAAATTCACTGAAGTTGTATTTACACTACTTGTATGTACGTTATTTTTGATTTGGTCACCATAAACAGTGGCCTACAAAGATCACAAAACTCCTTCAAGCCAGAGATCCTTATAGACTTTAATATAATCCATTATTAAAGTTTCTGAAAGAATGAACTGCTTTCTGAATACGCTGAAATCTATTATTCTGCTTTGGTAGGTTCTCTGCAAGTGCCCAAGTGTTACATATAATCTTCTACCTTAATAGCTAGCTTTGTGCAGTAACAGAGTGAAAAAGAAATGGAGTGACAGGATGAAACACTGTGGGATCCAAGCTTGTAATACATTTTCCTTCTGATTTTACACAATACGTCAGGCAGGAGGCTTAGAGTTTAAAATTTTAACTTGGTGGTTTTTTTCCCAAGGCTCCCAATACATCATAAAATGACAAAGTTCCAAAACACACTAGAGCCATAATTCTGGGTTGAGGGGAGGGTAGAAGAAAGTAGACAAATATGTATTGATGCACACACCCACTTGAGCAAAGCATCATATAGCTGTACCATCTATGTAGACAGTCATTTTAGACTGACCAATATTAATCACCTGATTTTGGCACAAAAAGCAAAGGAAACACAATGGTGCTTAATAGAAGTCCTAGAGATTAGTTAGGAGCCTTGCCAGCAATTTTGTTTATCCACACAAACTCCTGAGGAAGAGTTTTCTTGGAGGTTTAAGGAAACTGCTCTCAAGAATAACGTCCTTTGATATTTTGCAAAGTAATGTATTCTGCCAGACAGGGGACGCTTTAGTTATCTTTCTGTACATCAAAGTATGTTTTCCCCTTGAAATATGGGAAGTTGACAACTGTACAACAGCAGCAGGGATCTGGGTTCACAGAGTAAGCAGCATTTCATTATGCTTCTTTATTTGGATGGGCAACTGTGAGAAATAGCTTATGATGTATAAAATATCTGAGTCTCTTTTTGTACTTGAAGACATTGTTATCTCTATTTGAAGTTGGCTAGTGAAGGTCAGTCAGGCTAACCGCCTGCAAAAGAATATCCTGTCTCTGTTGGTAGATACTCTTTTCAAAGTTCATTGCATCCAGAAAGCTATTTTTGCAAATACCACCCATCATGGCAAATTACATATTGTTAGTGGGAGGGGGAAAGGAAATGGTGTATAAATTCTTTTCATTTAAAAAAATCGATTGTTGTTGCAAAGAGCATAGCATAGCAACAATGAAAAGTCTAAGAAGTTAATTTGTTTAAGATTTGGTGTTGATCAGGAATGTCAAATTGCACTGCTGAAATGATAAATTCCGTGATAACTGTAATACTGAAACTTTCACTCACTGATAACCATGGCAGTGATATATTGTGGTATTTTCATGACATTTCCTTTGCTTTACTTTGAAGTCTAGCTGGTTAAGTCAGGAAGTCTTTCTCTTTTAGCAACACTGAAGTTAGGGTTGTTTCTTCCCCTTTTTTGGTTTTTTTTTCCTCTTGTTAAGGGTGGCTCTTCAGGATAGTGCTAATAATGGCAAGTAGTCACATATTATCCCAGTCCTCTCATTTTGAAATTAAAACCATTAACATGGGATTTTACATTAAGTAACATTTTGAAAGGAACCAGTAGATTCTTTGTGCTCCACCCATTAAAAATAAATAACTGTTTCTCTTGGTGGTGTATTAGTTTTAGGTTTTATTATATCTACTCAAATTTACACAAACTGCTGGTCCAGTCCCAGAAATATTGATAAATGAGAGGACAATTGACATTGCCTAATTTGGACAAGAAAATCACTGATGTATGTCAGACGCGCAGAATTAGCTTCTCGAGAGATGCTGTTGGTTTCAGAAGATCAACTGATGCGTTGTCTGCGTCAGACATCAAGGATACAGCTCATAGCAAAGGCATTCAAACATATATGCAAGTGGGAGTTAGCATGGACCCAAAGAAAGCCAAAGATCTTGTAACTCCCCTTTTTTGCATTAAGTTGTTTTCAGACTGATTTATTTTCATAACGCGCTCATTTCTAGGAGATTCTTGTACTACTTGAGTGTTCTGAGTAGCAGAGTCATTGGCTTCCTGCATTAAAACTAAAACTGACCGCAGTGATGTAGGAACGTGTCACATGCTTAATATTTATATTTAAAGCATTAGTTATAATGTATATAACCTAAGTAACTGTTTGGATATGCTCGACATTTTTTGCTTGGTTTTTCTAGTCACTTAGAGTTACTGGTGTGAAAGGGAAGGCTTCTTAAAAATTTAGAACTCATTTTAATATCATCAGAGATTCCAGATTAATTCAAATCTAATCCTGATGAACTCCCTGGCACCATTTATCCTTGTTCTACCAGTTTGCAGTTAGTCGCTGTAAAACCACAGTTCAAAGTAAAATACTTTGGTTTCACTGCAACTACCAGGGTAATTATCAAGAAGATGCAGAAAACGTAACTTGGAGCTGCTGTTTTAAAAGGTTATCTAAAAATACCTGCATAAACCAGCTGAAAGGCCTTACCAGATGGTAATCGGTAATTATTATGGAAACATCTGATTGGAAAAACCCACCACTCGGCTCATATTAAACAAAAAGGAGGTAGAAAAATACAAGCACTAATATTTCCATCACTATTTTATGTATCAGGGGAAAGTAGGCCCTCAGTCAGCGAATACAGCTAAGTCTGTTTTGTGCTGTGGCAAATCCCATTGTGAAGAGGCTGTGAGTAATCAGAAGTGACAGCATAAGCACTTTCTGTTCAAAGTGATTTTACAGAAAGCATTATTTTCTGAGAGAAGGACACATATGGCTCCCATAATGCTGAAAGAGCACTGATGTATCCACTTATTAGCACTAGTGTTGGGGAGGAGGTTTTGCAAATGGTGTTCAGATTTAAGATCTTTTTCTCTGCATTTCCCATTCCCTAAAACATCCTTAAAATTGTAGGAGCTGGCTGGATAAGCAAGGGCGGAGCAGGTACTTCTGCCAAGGGAGTGTTAGGACAGTTTGTGATGATGGAAGACTGTCAGGAGCTGTACATGCTGTTCAGTGTTCAATCAAGGACTCAAAGAGTAGCAGAAATGCTCTTCCCTGATGGAAGAACAAACGTTCTAACAACTGCTGTAATTTCAGATTCAAAGGGTAAGGCAGACCTTTAGAAAAACCTGGAGAAAAGGGTTTGTTGCACTCATACCAAAGAGTGCACAAGGTATTGTTCGTGCATTTTGACGTAGAGGCTTCAGATCTCCCTGCTGCTTCTCACTCTGCCCCTCCTCTTGCCCTAAGCTATCATTCCTACAATAATGCTCACCTCCTTGACATGCAGCTGTCCTGCCCTATCCACTCCGAACCAGCTGCTAATGCCTGGACTGGAATGAAAATCCAAGAAAGCTGGCTCTTAAAAAAAATATGAATTGAAAGGATTAATTTGCCCCCTGTAGTAGCTACTAAGGTAACATAAAGGTTTTACCTTTGTTGTGCTTGTTTTCAGTTTGTTCTTATTGCTTACCCTGGCTCTATGGTTTGAGGCTACAACCCTAATTCCTAGCATAAGGAACAAGCAGGTTTGGCCAGGACCTTTCCATTTAAGTCCATGCACATACCTAATCAATTTCTAGTATTCTGACTTTTGTAAATTACTCACTAGTGCCTCACATTTACAAAATTACTCAAATGAACTGGCCACAGCATCTCTGCCCAATACCTGAAGCCTTTCTCTCAGCTCTTTAGGGAGAAGAAAGGTTCCAGTGATCACACTTGTAGAACTCAGGGGTACAAAACCAAAAGGCCAATAGCAACAAAATTGCAATTAAAAAAGAAATCCTCATAGCATTTGTGCCCAATGATAGCTACATATTTGGGGTGGCACTGTGGATTTATGCATCTACCAAAACCACGAATAGTTTGAAAACCATTGGCTTTGGGAGCTAGCTCAAAATTTGCAAATAAGGTATTTATGTTTTTCCGAATCATTATAACCTACTGTCTCCCTGAGATGTTCCAGAACAAGGAAGCCTGAAGGAAAAACCTCTTTTTTCCATAGTAATTTGGTTTTGGAAGAGGTGGATAAAGGAATAGGAGGGTAGCTAAGGAGATTCAAGTCTGTTTGTCTTTCCTGAACAGCAAGCCAAACAATTCCTATCCCAAAATTTCATTACAGGTCTTAATCACAATTGAAATGTTTCAAATGCTTGTGCTGCTTCCAGTAACCTCTTTCTCTTCTCATAAAATTTCCCCCAAGGAGACTGAAGCTTAAATACTGAGGGGTCCGAGTACAGCGCCAGTTATCTACTAAAGTGGAGACAATATTGGTTGTATTCAAGCATGAATTCCGATGACATTTAACAGAGTTAATTTTATCTTCAGTGGTATTACGAATTTTCCCTCATTCTGTTCACTCTGTTGCTTTCTTTAAAATGCCTCTCAAATTTCACTGGCACTTGACCATCGTTGGTGATTGCCACCACATGCCTGTCTAGCATAAAAACATCTTTATTACTTCAGAAAGTGTATATTTAACAGCTTGGAGATATTTGCATCTGGCTTGGAATTATGGCAAGTAATACTCATATTGAGAGAGCTGTTCATTTGGTTTTAATGAGCATAAGCTACAGCTTGCAGTCAAGGAAACTACTTGAACTTAGTGATACAGCACATGAATTATTGTACTGCTCAAATCTGTTCTGTCTGAGTAGTTTGATGTTCGCCAGTTAATATGAGTGTGGGAAAATTTTTAACTATGGAAAATAAGAGGAGGCTTTGCTAGCATTGCTGATGCCTTCTGTTTGTATCAGCTTCAGTTTGAAAACAGCAGCATGTAGATACACATTCCAACAACAAAGATCAAGCAGCAGTACGTGTTGAAACATTTATTGATGAGGTGTAAGGAAAGAATATATCATTGCAGTCTGCATGCAAAGAAGGGACATCCTCTCACCTCTAATGTACAAATCACTGCAATTTTTGTTCCTCCTTTAAAGTGTCCCCTGTGTGTCTGAAATAAAATAGTGTAGTGATGAAAGCCATGTCGAAAGCATTTACTCAGTGATCTCTGTGCTAACATTGGTATCATTTCTTCCCTACAGGTATTTCTGTAACGAAGAAGACTCATACATGTAAGTAATACCCTTTGATTGGGCCCTCTCTTACAAATTGAATTCATGTTAGGTGGTGCTGTAGTGCTCAGGCTATTAGGTGTTGGTCTGGTCTGAGAAGGCTTTGTTTTAAAACTTGTGGTGGCTTTTCCACTTCAGAGTGGCTTTAGTCCTCACCTGAAATGTTATCTAAACAAATGTACGGTGCATGCCTCTGTGTGTGTGTATGTGTGTGTGTGTATGTGTGTGTGTTTGTGTGCATGTGTATTCACATGTGTTGTCAGAGGACAGAAAAAATAAACTGTGAGGAGAGGCAGAATTCCTGGTTTTAGTATCTGTACTTTACAGTACCTGACAAGTAACGTCTCCAGGAAATACAGGTGAGGAGAATGGTTATATTTTTATGTGTCTGTTATATATGCAGTACTATTTTAAGAAAAATAAACTATTTAGAAAGTCTTTTGTCCTTTCCTATGCATCAATCTGTAAGGTGAATAATTCTGCACTTATGCTTAAGGAGACCTTGATGAAAATGAGGAGGTCGTTGTTTTGCTCTCAAGCATATAAGCAAGCAGTCCTCATAAACAGCAGCCTTGGAAATGGACATGGATGCGTGTGGTTCCTTCTGCATACATTTATCCTGAATCTTCTTCAAAAGCATCTTTATTGGGGATGAAGTCTCATCTACTCTGCAGTGATTTAGAAGTGCGATTCCAAATTCACGTTATGATTTGTAGCTGCAGGAGATATGTTGAGATTCTTCAGATACTGTGGAGGTTCAGAAATTGGGTAGTGCAGGAATTGTTCTTGCTCATGATCAGAAGGAGGAGTAGGCTAAAGCTGAGGCTGTTAGTGTCATGTAAGCCTGGCAAAAAAAGGGTGGTATTTACAGAGATAGATGCATCTAACAGGGTCATGCATTTGAAGTATGTTCACCACAGCTTCTAGGGTTAAAGTGGTGTCACGCAGTGTCTTAGGTTGATTTCATTCTTATTTCATTCCTGCTTTTAAAATATTCATGTAATAAAATATCCGACTTGAGAATATGAATTCTCACCTCCAAAATACAGTTGCTTGATTTAAGAATTTCAGCTGAGAAGCTGATTTGTGTGAGCTTTGAAGAAAATGTAAAATGTCACAAACTTTCAGAGCATGATGGTCCCTCCTCTGCTTAGGTGAGCTTGCTGCCTAATACATTCTTAGTCTCAGATCCACTTTGGCTGAATGTGTATATGGTTTTCATTGGACCTAATGGGAGCTACAGATAGGCATCTGAGGCCAGAATTTGACCCTTAGATTTTTTGGTGAATATTTGAGCTCATGCTGACTAAGATTGATAGTACAGGAGACTGAAGTCCTCTGTATATCCGCAGGCCAGGCATTGTACAGACAACTCCCTTGCACAGCCTTGCCCATGAGCTCAACCCTGGCCTGGAGCGACCACCCTCTCTAGAGGTGGTAAGTAATTCAGTATTTATGCTAGCTCAGTCCTGGGCCTCTCTTGTATAGAGGCTAAGGACTGTACATGGTGGTGTGTAACACTCCACCTGGAATTCAGCTGAAGTGACCCCCGTATATTTTGTATACAGCAGTGCTGTGTACTGACCTGCTGGGAGAGCCACATCTCCAGCTCCAGTACTCAATACTTTTTGTAGGGAAGATTAGATAGTAACCACAGACCTGAAGAGTGTAGGAAATAGGTTCTTAAGTCCTGCCAAACTGATAAAATGTTCTCAGCACATACATCTCAGTGGATGCTATGTTTGAGGCCTGTGATGAACAAAAAATGTATTCATCAGCTGTGTTAGATGATTAGCTACTGTTCACCATGTATGGCCTTTCATGTAGTTAAGACAGAAATTAGGGTCCCAGCATCTTCTGTGTTGAGGACTCTCTGCTAGTCTAAGAGAATTGTCAAAGAGTAGTCCCCTGATTTGTTAATCAGTTGTCATGCAATTGCTGAAGCATGAACAAGAAAGTCCCTGAATAATGGGAAGATAAGCTTGCCCATTAAGAAAGGATTAAAATAGAAGGAGCAATATGCTGTAATTGGCATGATGAAAACGCAGGCTAAGTTTGCTGACAAATATGTATGAGGCTTCATTCAGTTTTGGTTGAAGTTATTTTAGAATTCATTCCTGTTATGACAAATTGGCACACAGCAGGCATGAATATAAATGCATCTTTGGCATTTCAGCATCATGCACAATAAGGATTTTTTCCCCCTACTGCCTAGAATAATAGTAGTAATAATAATAATGAATAGAAGTTTTGGAACGATTGTGAGAAGATAATTTTATATAAACACCTAAATGCAAAAATTACAACTCGGATAATCTGAGTTGTTCACAACTACAAATGGCAAGGAAGAGAGTTCTTGTGTATCAAGCCAGTCTAGAGCTTGCCTATCACTCTATATCAGTATATATAACATTCAAAGCAAGTTACAAACAGTAGGATTTCTGTAGAGACATTTCAAAAGCAGTCTCAAAACCACTTTGTGAAGTGTATATATGTCATCTCCACTGCTGTTTAGAAATATGAAATTTAGAAATCCTCTTATTCCAAGTTGACAATGTGTGGCAAGTGAGGGCATTGACTGACTGTAAACTAGCACTCATTTCTAATGACCTTTTGACTTTATTAGTAGGATATAATGCCAGAAAGTTTAGACACATTATGCATTTGAAGCACCAGATTAATCCTTACTCAGACTCCATCTTTATGTCCATTTTAATGGTGCAGGTTCTGAAATTGGTGGTGGTCTATCTTCACTACTTAGTTCTTCTTGGTTTTATTGTTTGAGATTTTGGGTATGTTTTACCCCCTTTTTGGTATTAGTCAGTGAAGAAAGTGTTCTGTCAGCTGAACTACTGTGCTGATGACAGGTGCTCAGGACATTTCTGAATCAAATGATAGTTCAGTATTTGTACACATGAAATACAGGTCTTTCATAATGTAACCAGCTAAATAAAGCCTGAGAGATTTTCACTTTTCTTGGTACAACTGATTTTATCCAAGTATTCTGTTTCATTAGCTGCTTCCCCACATATTCTTTATCAGAGTTTGAGCATCACAAAACCTGCCCTTTTTAAACAAGGATTGTGGTACTCTACCAAGCAGCACTGAAAGAATAAGTTTTGTTGACCCCAAAAGGTGTTTTTCCCCTCAGTAGATTAAATAAGCTTTTGAAGCAAAAATTCATGCCTTCTTGCTATCTGTAGAACTATTCTCTCTTGGGTTTACATGGTGATTTGTTAGGTTAACCATCACCTTACGTAAGATGTAAGTCAGATGTTAGTCAGATGGCAGAGGCCAATTTCCATCCCATCTCATCTTCCATGCAAAGTGAGACTTCTGGTGTTTCTGTGCCTTTTTTGCCTCAAGGAAGATACAGCTGACCCCTAGATTCTTTTCTGATCATTTAGTTTGCACTAATATTTGTAATACAGCCCTCTTCCTTTCACGTTTCTCATTCTGAATAGAAAAATACACAAAGTGAATGGTAACTTCGATGCACAGCTTCAATCTTTTTGCAAATGTATTTGCAAGTTGTATCAGTGCTAACAAAGGTCAGTAATTCTGGGGAATGGAAGGCTGCAAAGGACCTGGCTTTTTGTGCCTGCTGGTTTGGGTTCATACTCAGTCCTGAAGTGTATAGTATTTAATTTCTGGCATCTTAAGTCTAAATCTTGCCATACCTTGTGCAATGAATTTGATGGCCTCTACCAGACCACTTGTGACCCAGAACCATCACACAAATAGTCACCTTATTTTTCTCCAGATCATTTCTATATCCTGGGCACTGACTTTTTAAAATTAATTTACCTACCTTGACTGGTTTTCAGAGTAAGAGGTGGATTCCTGCAGATGCACCTGGAAGGCTAATATTGTAATGAATTCACAATGCAATGGTACCTTCTTCTCTTGCTATTTGAATTGCAATGAACCACAGTCAGAGGCTTCAAAGGAGATTGATTACATAGCTGGAGATTTTATCTGCATGGAAGTCCACAGACATTCAGTTATTTGCTTACCTGACATTTTTAAGATAGAAAAACCCATATAGCTTTTGTGTAGATTTTTTTTTCCTTTCACACAATTTTCTGTTCTTGTCTCAGGAAAGCCATGCAAGGGCTCCTTCCATCCTCTGATAAGTTGTTCAGCAGCAGAACAGACTCAGCAGCCCCAGCTCCTAGTGATGCATGCTTGTCAATGCAAGGGAAAGGGACCTTGTGGAGGGGTGCTCTCACCTGGACTAGTTTAACCTGGGGGCCACTTCAAACTAGGGACCTACTCATTGGGTTTAACTTTCCAGTGGCAATGAACCTACAGATCACTGTCAGTGCACAGTGTAGGTGATGACCCTTTGTGATCTGAGTCCAGAGGTGTTTGTCAACTGCCTGCTTCATGCAGTTAGATTAAATTATCACAATTTGGAGATGACAGTCCTTTTCTTTGGGCAGTCATAGTGATGGATAGTCAAGTACCTCAGTTCCTATGCCTGGCCCAGATCACTTTTCAGGGAAATTAAAGTTTAAGACCTACCAGACCCATCTGGTCTCTCATGCCCTTATGATAAGGATTTTCTTTATTGGTAATGGAATGTCTTAGTCGTGCTGTTTTGCCACTGTTCTTTCCTAGATCTCCAACTCAAGACAGCCAGACACAAAAGGCTGATGCACAGTGGTGTTCAGCCTCATTCTCCGTTCACAGCGATCTGATCAGTTAAGCTGTTGGGAAGTTTGGCTTCATCTCAAGCTTATCTGTATAGAACACTTTGCATTGCTTCCTGAGGTAGAATTTAGGCCAGGGCAGATATACCTCCCTACCGTCTGGACAGGTTTAGTGTGGACTGTCACATTTCAGTGTGTTACCACTTGTTACCTACTCCCTGAATTACTGTAGGTTTTGACACTTGCTGCTTTATTCTTTGTCACTGCCCAGTAATGTGTGAAACTGGCAGAAATAGTGTCTGGCAACTGTGCTGTGTTGATTGCATCCTGGTTGGTAACAACAGTGAGAAAGCCCCTAATAATGATCTGTGGACTAATTTGGCTCATCCTTCATTATCTGTGTTTTCTTGTAGTGCAGATAGATGTATGTGGGTATCACAGTCAGCACTGTATATTGTATATTTTCATAACCCAAGATATACTGAAATGTAACAGAAAATAGCCCTCTGTAGATTAAGACTCCTTTTATCTCTGAGATACTTATTTCAGACTTAGCACTTCTCTTCTTTCTTGGTTTAGCAAAACAGATATTCTAGAGTAATTTTTCTTAAACAGTTATGTCAGTAGGCATCTCTGTATGAATTCCTTAATTTTGGATTAAATACTTCTGACTTACACTGAAATTATCCTTTCAGTTAATTTCTGGCAGAGAAGAACCATTTCCAAAGCTAGGTGCTGATTTTAATGACATGAGCTCCTGCTGGAAAATCAGTTGGGGACTATGTGTGTTTAATTTTGATCACTAAATAAAGCATTTGCATGAAGAACTGGCAGCATTGTTGGCAAAAGATGGAAGTAAACCAGTAAACCCATCTCTTCTGCTTTCTGAGGTCCTGCCACAGATCACCTCTCCCAAACCCTCCCCTCACTTCCACATCACTCTCTGTGACTATTCTTACGTTCCCCTCCTGCTTGGTGTCGGTCTAGAGAAGCATCTTGACTGTGCACTTCAGTGAGACTCACCTTCAGGCTAAGTGGCCAATTCACATTTCAAGCCTGTGCTGCAGTTGGAAAGTCTGGTTATATCATAGGGAGATCACTTTGACTGTGTACTGCCTGCTGTATGTAACTAGACCCCAGAAGTTGGAGTGCAGAGTTCAGGTGTTGCAGTAGATACCCACTCTCCTGGCAAGCCTGAAGCCGTTGACGGGAGCCTGGTGTGCTGTGTCTCCACTGCTGCAGCAGCATGACTTGCCAAAACAGAGTGCTGTCTTCAGGCATAGGCACACTCTTACTACTGTCTTGAGCAGAGATCCATTCCTAAGCCATGTCCTTCTTACCTTTGGCTCTAAGCAGCTGCTAAAGAAAGGACATCAATTGCTAGAAACTAAGAGGCTGATTTGGGGCAGGGGGGCAGCTCTTCAGCTTCTCACATATCCAAATATCCTAGAACAGAGGTTCACCAAAGTTCTAGAAGTATATTAAGGCTTGCAGCGTAATTGAACCCAAGGCCTGGATTTCTCTTTTTCTCTAATTTTACTTTCCACATTGTATTTATAGCCACTGCTGAAGATTTCTTCAGCTTTGTAAGTTGTTTTGCTTAATTGCATTAAAGGGAAAATCACTCTTTTTTTCTTCTGCTCTGCTCTATAATTCCTTGGTACATCTGCTGTGCATTGTGTCGCTTACTGCCCCTCGTGTATTTCCTGTGCCAGCGACAGGCAGTGAAGGATAGTTTCCCACACAAAACAGGAGCCTGCAGAAAACCGATGGTTAACAGGATCTGCTGTTAGCACTAAGGCCTAAAGAGAACAGGTGAAAACTAAACCCTGTC
The DNA here is from genome assembly GCF_964237585.1 of Gallinula chloropus. Lineage (NCBI taxonomy): Eukaryota > Metazoa > Chordata > Aves > Gruiformes > Rallidae > Gallinula > Gallinula chloropus. The sequence continues at coordinate 3,214,563 of NC_140094.1, forward strand.
CCCTGAGGCCAATAAAATAGCTGTTTGGTCCCCTGTGTGTAACCTCCTAATAACTTTACTGGGCAGCCTTAAGATCCCTTGGGGGCTTCTCTGCAAGAGCACTCCCTCTCTTTGTTCAGATTGCTTATTAAAAATGATTTTATAATGAAGTTGCCTCAAATAGCAGCTACTTTCCTACTTGTCCTTGAAGCACTGTTTGCCCTGCTGAAGAATCTGAAGACAACTATCTAGGGCTTTTCTCTTGTTCAAAACTTTTACAGAACTAATGCTACACTTGTTGGTAGTGGGTTTTTTTCTTTTTCTCCTGTGAGCCAAAGAAAACCTCTTCATCAGCAGCTAGATAGTGTACTGTTACACCCACCTCAAGGCCATCCCTGTCAAAAGTCACACTGTGACAGTGATTTGTTGCCTGCGAGAGAATGAATGTTGCCATCTTCTTGTGGTGGCCAAGTTATTGAGTGCCAGAGTAAAGGCAAAGGCATTGTCAGAAATATTTCCCCCCTCTCCATTATTTAAAGTCGAAATGTTTGTGGCTGGCTTGGGAGAAGGAGTACTCTGAATGACAGCGCTGCGTGGGAACGTGTGACTCCTGTGACATGGGTACACGTGAAAACCTGGATGCTCTGTTTCTTCATGGTGGGTGAGTGAAACACTTTGGCTGTGAGAGTTCCACTGTGTGTGAGAGACACGGCCCTTTGCCCACGGGGAAGCAGCCGTGGGTAAAGTACCAACAGAAATCTGTATTAATGCATGTTTTATGCCCTCACAGAGCAACTGGTCAGAAGTGAGACAAATCTGGTGGCTCTAATCTTCTATTAGCTACCCAAAAGCTTGGCTTCTTCCTGGGCCCCCGGCGCTTTGGCATGATTGGAAGGAACATTTCGTTTGCACTAAGACTGATAGAGCAGGCAATTAATTGCACTGCCCTGGGAGTCCCATGGGGAACTCTGTCTATTAGCTGTACTTGAAGTTTATGTCAGGTCTTTTCTCTGGATCTCTTCTGAGTATATGGAGCAGCTTCTGTCTACATGGGATTTTTGGCTGTAACCAGTAATTATGGACTTATTTTAGTCAGAGCTTTCTGGCAAACACCTTAAGATAGGTTTTTCTGTGCCTTTATAGCTAAGTAGCATGGAAACCATAGCAAGGTAAAAAACTGCACAGATGAACATTTAATTTTGGCAAATAAAGACTGATAAGTATTTGCAAACTCTTAATCATCCAGTATTAGAATCTCTCTGTGTGTTTATGTTGGATTATACTTCAGATGCTTCTAAATTGTCATTACCTAGCAAATTCAATTAGACAAGGCAGAAGAAAGGAAGCTGTCTTCAGTTTTGCAGGTCTTTATCCAGGGGTAACTCCTGATCCTTTCCACGCCTCTAATACATATTAGTAGAGGTTAAAAATCAATAAATTCCAATTCTGCTCAAACTTCATTTCTTTTTCTGGTCCGTCCTGTGGAAGCATTACAAGATGGGCATTCTCTTTCATGTTTAAAAATTATTTGGAGGCCCATGTTTTAAGGAGTGATGGAGCACTGGGAGAGCATGAGGAGGTTTCTGACATTAGACCCCTACATTCTTCCAGCGTGGTTGATGGATATTAAGAGATTGTGAATGTGACTTAAATTTAAACAGTTTGTGGATGCAGGCAGTAAATACATTGGGAATAGCTGCAGTCTTCCCTTATACCTGTCTTGCCTTACAACTCCCCAGCAAGTTTGTTCTTACATCTTTTGTACCCTTCTGTTTCTATCTATTAATTCCTAAGGCCATTTTTCTGTTGTTAGAAATAAGTCATGAACATCCCTTGTAGAAAGTACTCAACAGAGAAAGTGTAGGACTGATCCTATTGCAGCTGCTTTAAGGATTCCTACTGGCTGAAACATGCTTCAATCAGCCCTTAAAACACATTCTCTTCTTTTGTTTTTTGCAAAGTCTCCTGCCTTTAGCACTCTCACAGCTGTTACATGAAGTTAATGTTTCCAGCTTGATAAGAACAGCCATCCACAATTTTGGTCCTGGCATCACTTACTGAAAGAACTGTGTTACGGGCCCGTTACGTGTTACTCTCCACACTCTAAAGTTGGACTTCAATCCAACACTGAGAGCAGTAGTAGTTACTCTTGGCAAAATCATGAAGTTACAGATTTTTTGCAGCTTTGAGTGGCATGGGCACCAGAAAACTGACAGATGAGACCTCTCCAAGTCTGTTTTTGCATCCTGGAAACAGTGCAACAGTGCAAACAATGTGAAAACAAATAGGAAGTGTGTTACTGCTTGTGACTTTCTTCTTTAATTTGTGAATTGTGAGTTTTGACTTGGAATAGTCTGAGTCTAGGCAACTCTACACATGCAGAGAAATAGCAATATGCTGGAAGCCTTTTAGCTACATTCTTTACAATAGTTTCCTAAGAGCTAATTGTACTTTTTAAACAAGACTTGTGCAAGACTCTGTCAGTTGAAGTCACCTCAGTCTTTATGGAAAGGTCTTTGTCCCTGCGAATGGGCTGCTACCAAGTACAGCAAAGCTTTGGGTTGGAGTTAGGATTAAACTACAATCTTTTGGCCTGGTGGCCCATTTGTACAAAGACCAAAAGTCAAATTGTTTTCCCAAAGTAGGTGGTTAATTCCCATGGACATATCACTGCTACTGGTTTTTTCCACATAGCGAGAAGAATCTGTCCGTAGAGCTTTCTGCTCACATTCATTTCGTTTCATGACGTTGCATTTTTGTTGTAGTAAGGCTGAATTCTAACGATTCTAAAGCAAGCTCAGTCAGATGGACTTCTCCAAGGTTGGTATCTGAACCAAAAAAAGCACATTTTATTATCTGAATTTTGAAACCAGGGACTGATCCCATCATTCCCAATAGACTCATTTATTTGACAGTGCATTGCTAGGCTTGCGCGGTCGCCATTCTGAAACAACTATTGAACCTGAAAAGGGCGTTTTAATGTATTTTGAAGGCTAACCTTATCAGGACTATAAAAATACTGGAAGGTTTTTCAGCCTTTCTCAGAGAACATCAACCTGGAGTTATTTAAATGTTCAGTCCAGTCAGGAGCACAGCTTCACGCAGACAACATATAAAGCAGCTCCTTATGGCAGATCAGGTAGTCACTCTAACTCATACTGAATAGCTTGTTCTTAATCATGTGACCAAATGATAATGACATTAGTAAAGTTCTTCTTTTAAAAAAAGGTTTTGCTGTTTAGAATTTTTTTTCTCTCTTAGTCTCCCAACATGGTGAAGTATAGTAATTAATGCTCACCTGGAAAGGACAAAATGTCTGAAAGGGCAGTGTGGGTCAGATTGAACAACTGAAATTGGGGGCTGAAAAGTAGGAATAGAAACAGATTCATCAAAAGTTCAATATAATCATGACAGAATTTGGGATACAAACTTTTTAAAATCCAACTTTGTTTTTATTTTGTCATAACAATTGAAGAGTTGCGATTGTTGAGGTGTAGTGCCAAAATGCTGTGGGTTTGGTGGAGTAAGCAGGCAGGGAGAACAGTACAGACAGCCTTTCAGAAACCTTGCTAGATAGGAGTTATAGCTAAGTAGGAGTGCAGGTAATTCTTGGGGTTCATATGGATCAAAAGGTGGTGACAGATACTTTGGTTCAAGTTACTGAGTCCATAAATGCCATTGGCATTTGTTATTTGCATGAGGAATCTGCTTACCTGAACTATGTTCGCATACAAATTGTTTATGGAAAATTCTTCATTAAACAAAAAGACTCAGACAACATGGTGTCTGGTGTTATTGTAGTATAGGGGAGTAGTTGGATTTCCTGCTGTATTTTAATAGCTGTGTTTCAATTTGAAACAGAAGAAATACAGTGCTTTTAAAGCAACACATTTTTTTCTGTAATGTTGTAATAATTTTGTTGCAATCAACTGTTTGTGCACTATAAAACCGTAGTTTAAATGTGTGTGATTTGGTATATACAGATGTGCTTGTTAGCACACATTGAAATAAGCATCACAATATTGAAATTGCTTTTTTCTAATCATTTTTGACAGAGAGAGAGAAAAAGGGAAAGTATTAGTAAGTACCCAAATTGCATCCTCCTGTCTGAATACTTTTGGATTCCAGTGTGAATATTCTTTGCTGCTTTCTCTCTTGCTATGGTAAGACACTGTCATCGTAGAACCTAGTTTTGGTCTTTAAGCCCAATGTAGTCACCTTGTCTTAAATTACTGTACTGTCTGGTTTTGGATTCACTGTTCAATTTATCAAAGGAATAGATCTCACCTAAACAGAAATTACAGCTTCAAGGGATTACAGGTGGGCCTTCAAGGAAGCTTCCTGTCTTAACCTTACTGCCATTAAAAGTAAAATCCTTGACTTGAATGGAAATGGGATTGATCCTTCAATGAGCATTGTAAAAAATACAAGCAGTACATTAAACAGGAAGCATTGACAAAGAGGATGATGACTTGGCTGCAAAAGCTAAGGCTGTTGTGAGACCTTTTTGCTCTCTGCCTTAGCTTCCCCTGTATGTATGATTGGGTCTTGTTCAGTGTAAACAGACAATCAGTTGCCAGTTGTAGCAGTGTGACTTGCTGAACAACAGAGTAGACACACCCTCAAAGCAATTTCCTCTCTTTTTTTCTTTCTTCTTTTTTCTTTTTTTCTTTGAGGTGTTTACCACCGACTTCAAAAGGCAGTTCACAACAGCGGTGGTATTGCAGTTTTCTGGAAATTCAAAGTAGGCTTTATTTAATCTCTGTGCAATAGGGGTAGGGAAACCTCTGGTTTCAGAAAGCTAGTATATGACCAAAGCCATTTAGTGATTTCCTTGTAGATATAGTCATCAGTTGATAACCATCGTCCCACCAGTGTTTGTCTGAAGAGCTGTTTCCTTATCTTTGTTACTGTTACCTAACTGATAGGCAGGTATGATACTTGCTGGCTGCGAAGACAACTTCGACAGATAAGGCGGGTTTCCTGTTTAAACTCAACATTTCTTTCACTCTGACCTGTTTTTCCCTTTCTGTCCCTATATTGTCAGCTTACTCCAGAGTTATGGGCCTTGAAGTAAAAAGTGGAAGTAAAGGGGTCGTCCAAAAAGATGATTTTACATGCTGTTTGAGCACATAAGAGTACTAAAGGCTGGCTGAAAATAAATGTGCTGTTGAACACAGCTCTTGATATTTCACAAAACATTTCGCTGAAATACTCTCAGGGTTTTTTCTGCAGTTTTTGGGAGGAAGGTAAGAAAACCCCTTGTTAACTTGGAACAGGGTGAGTAGCGTGTCCTTGACATGACATGGTGGTGACGTGACTTTAAGCGCTGGCCTAGAAACAAGGCGGTTCAGGTATTTCAACCTTAAATTCCCACATCCTGTTAGCATGAATTTACCACCTTGCTGTCAGCTGTTTTAAGAGTAAATTTTAGTATGAAGTCCCATCCTTGATGAAGTGGTAATATGTATTCCTCTAGAATAGCTCTCTTTGACAAGCAAAGTTGTTCCAGAAAATCCCCAGCCGTTTCTAACAGGGAACCTTAGAAAAGAGACACAGAGAGCCTTGACTTGGGAACAAATGGTTTGCAAACCTATTAATATTCATTCTGAAACTAATACCTGGCAACCCCACTTTGCCAAGAAAACTCCCCTTACGGCATGTTAATTTGCTGGGTTGCATTGACATTGAGTGAGAGCTTGCATGATGGTTGCCCTAGGTAGGAATCTATCACTTACCCTGCAAATAGACTGCTTTCCTCACTCTGGGGTTAAATCTGAAGTTAGACTATGGGTCCAGCATGGCAACGGGTGGTATATTCTGACAGGTGCAAAAGTGAGGAGGCTTATGTGCAGCTACTTATTTTCTTGGCTCAGAGTCTTGAGTTCCTGGCCTTTGAAATCACAAAGCTGTGCATATGAATGTGGTTGGCGTTTCACTGTGTGTTCTGGGTAAGCAACAAAAGGCTACCTACCTATCTGTTTGTACTGTATTGTGGGTGGGTATAGGCTAGCCAGTAAATCTTAGGTGTTTTGTTGTGTCAGATTTGGCTTGCACATACAATATGACTTAACAGCACTCACATAGTCAACCTCCATGATGCCTCTCTCCAAATCAAATTCAATAGTGCTCTTTTTGACAACTACAAGTTCTTTTCAGCAGTTATAATTGAATGATTAAGTTTGTTTGACATGGAGCCCCCTCCCGCTGGTGGGATTTAGGCAATTATTGAGACACTTTAACATCCATTACAAAAGTTTGTAGCACCTGTATTATTCCATTCTCCCTCTCCCCTCCATCACTAATCTCTGCACAAAATCTTTCTCTTATGCACTTGTGATTAAAGAATGGTTTGATTTCTTGATAGGTAAATTACAAAAGTGCAAATATAATATATTTGCCCAAATACAAAAAAAATCAGTTACAAAAAAATAAAAATCAGTAAGCTAGTTCTGAGTGACATGCCCAAAAGTAATCATTCCCTTTATTAGGTTAGTTCCTGGCTGGATAATAAATTCATTAAAAGTTTGTAATTGACTATTTAAGTAGTTTTAGCTCAAGTTAGTATTTTCTGCATTTACCTTCTATTATTTTCCTGTTTGCAGTCACTGAATGCAGTTAAATGGACAGCCCCTTTGATGGGCTTTGTGTACTTGCTACACATTTGCTTCCAAGTAGTTTTGAAGTTACATTTCTATTATGATTGTTGTTATTCTTAGAGCTTTAGAAGGACAGAAGGAAAAAAAAGGGAGAAGCAAAAAGAAAGATGAAAAGATGTAGCTACTATTTATCTAAAAGCGGTGTGCCAATTCAGTATATTTGTACCTGTAAGGTAAGAAGAAAAAAGAAGTTTCAGCTGAAGCAGGTGGTCAAATTGTGTATAACAGAATGGCAGCAGGAACTAAGTGATCCATTAAAGCTCTTAAACTTCTCTTTCCTTCCAGTGAGATCATAACTACCTACATGCATCAAGCAAAGTATGCCCAGATTACAAGATAAGAACAAAAGTGCTTAGCCTCTTTCAAAAAAACACTTCTAGGATGCTTGCTGTAAGAATCTATATGTAACAGCAACCACTAATTTAAATCTGATGCTGTCCATACTCCAAACATATCATATTTATAAAACCACCCTTTTTCTTTAACAGCTTCACTTTCTATGTGAAGCCTTTGCTTCTTTAATTGTTGCATTCTTGGTTTTCCTTGTGAGATGTTTTCCCATCAGAGAAAAGAGATGATCAAAGCCAGATGCAGTGACATAAGGAAAGAGAACTAAGTTGTGGAACTCCAGGAATCAGTAGGAAAACTTCCCTCAGTCTTACAGCCAGAATATCCTGTGCATTGCAAAATGGTATGGCTTTTCCTGTATGCCCACTGTGTACGGCATACTGTATTTAGTTGGTCTTTATTATGCAGGTATTAACCTAAGTAAGGAAAGAAATGGAGGTCTTGGCAAACTAATTGCCAAATGGGTTATACAGTTCTCCCAAATCACCCCATCAAAGTAGCTCTCTTTACTTTGTGTTATGAAATGCAGCACTCATGTCCTCCTGTGCTTTTACATTAATTTCCAAAAACACCTTCACTCCACATTTTTAAAGAGGTACAAATAATTCTGTTAGCTCTTCTATCTGCCACTTTATTGGTTATTTAATGTAAATGTGAACCCTGAACTTCTTGATTTTTAGTTAAGTTTTGCAAATTATTTCTGTGTATGTGTGTACTTAGTGTTGAGAAAAGTATTTCCATTTCATTTCTAACCATGTGTTTTTGTGGAAACAAACCATCTATAACACATTGTATTGCTATGAAAACACAAGCTTATTAAATGTCAAACAGTTTATGTTTTCGTTGCAGTCATGTTGAAATTGGCACATTCACTGTGTCAGTGTTTTATGGTGTAAGCTTAAAACTGTCAGATTGTCAATGTTCCGACATGAAAAGGTCTGAAGTCTCGCACATGGAGGAGGAGAAATTAGGCTCTTGTCAATTAGCAGGTGGTGGTAATTTAGGCATGTTTGTTTGAGGCTTGTATTAAGATAATAGGAACTCCTTAGTCTGAGTATCCTCAAATATTTAAGCTGATAAAGAGGTGGCGTCAGTGTTGAAGTCAGAGTCATTTGTGCTTAGTAAGGGCTGACTATAAATATCAGGGTTGCTGGTGGAGCTTGAAGTGTCTTTGCACATTTAACTTTATCACTCAGCTCATACATTGCAGAAATTGGTTCAAAAAGCAAGGGAGCTGGGAGAGATGGCTTCACACGACTGTACACACCCTGTGCTACTGCAGCCAACAGATCTGAGCGATCACAGCACGGGGTTTGGCATGGCCGAACCCTTTGGGAAGGGTATCTGCAGGTTCACAGATCCCATTGTAACAGGCTGAAAAATTACTGAGTGGCTCCTGCAAGAGAGAGCGGGCACTACTGGGTAAGCTTACGGCAAAAAAGTCCCGTGTCAGTAAGGCAGGGCATGGTGATTGAGCTGCAGTTTAGCAGTACGTGGTCCTTGTTATAGGGAAGCTACACTCACATTGAAGTCTGTTATTTCTCTGCTGATAGGTGTGATGGGCATCAGGCTCTTAAAAGAAAGGATTAAAAAAGCATGCGCTGCACATGGACAAAGACAATGCAAAGGTCATAGTAAAGAGAATTTTATCTTCACTGACTAGGGTAGGAAATACTTGTAGAAGCAAAGCCCTTTTAGCCCTCCCTTCCTTGTAACTTTTACACTTTAAAAAAACCACAACACTATCATCCTGCTGATCTTGACATTTCCAGTATATATGGGTTAAAAGGCTGTAAAATCAATTTTGCTTCTTTCAAGCTGTGCTATATCTTATAACATAAATTGATGTTGATCATATGGTTTAATTGAATACGACTCTACTTAGAAAAGGCTCATTCTTCACATACCAAACTTTGCAGGAGTAATTTGCAGGTTTGCATGCAGTTGCATTTATTACCTTGTGACAGTATGCAAATAATTAGGGAAAAAATAGCTATTTATTTTATTATCTCTATAGGGAAAATGTACACATATTTTACATGTGAACTGCATTTCTTCTTCTTGTGATTGCAGAAGACAACTTATTGTTGGAAGAAGTTGTAGCACTTGACTCAAGTAGTACAGATGCTCTGAGTTCCTTATGCCAAGTTTGCCTATCACCTGCTCATCTGTCAAATTCTCTCTGGGGGTCAAACCTTCGTGCCTATATGCACTCAGCTGCCCTAATCGAGCCTCCATGGCATCTATGTAACACCATGGTTCTTCCCTTCACAGATCAGATTGCAAACTTGATTCTTCCGCAAGCATGACTTACACATACCTTTCTCAGCTCTGTCCTTACACATACCTTTCTCAGCTCTGTCCTTACGCGTACCTCCTCGCAGCTCACACTGTAGGTAATGACAGCCATCCACCTGGTGACAAATGCAATGATTCATGAAATCCCAGGCCTTGGGGCGCTTGCTGACTATTTATTGTTACACACAAACACAAAGCAGAGACTAAATTTATCACTTTCAGGTTTAGGTGAATGAAATGGGTGTTTGATTATCTGAAGGAGATAGGGAATGTTTATAGACATTTGCAGAACAGCCTTTTCTCATTTCATCATACTGCTAGGCACAGTGACTGTGCAAGACTGGCTATAACTCTGCTGCAAGTGCCAATATTTTCTTTGAGCGTTGACCCATGTGTATAACCATCATAGGTATCATACCACATATCAATACAAGTGTGTTGATATGAAGATGTCATTTAATTTTTAAGAAAGAATGAAAACTACATAAATGGTGCTGAGCCATAATGTCATAAACTTTGTGCTGCTTGTACTCTGTATTTGTGGTGTGGTTTTTTGGTTTTTTTGCCACATAGCAGAATAATTTTCAGATTTTTCCCCAGAATATGTTTTCTCTCTGTGTTTTCTCTTACACTAACAATATAACAGAAGGAAATTACAAATTCTTAGCCTCCCCCACAAACCAGAGGAAGGCTTATTGGACATGATAAATACCTGGTTTTATTAATGCTGATACATTCTGTGCAAACTTCTCAGTACGTGTTCATAATTTATTCATAGCTGAGCTTGGGACAGGCCAAGCGTGAAGACTCTGGTCTGGACCACTAAAGGCACGTCTACTTCACCAAGTCATGCAGATGAAAGGGAGCAGATCTATGAGGCAAAGCACTTGACACAGAGGATCTGACATCCACGCTATGTTTCAGGGTTGGGCTGTTTGTTGACTTCAGAGTAGGCCTAGTGCAGTCTCATGAAGCCTATTGCAGCTGGAGTGAATTATATATTATATTATATTATATAATTCACTCCAGCTGCAATTATATATTGTCTGGGAGTGCATCCTTCAGTTTAGTTTCATCGGAATGGAATCCTGTTCGTGCGCTCTGAGGCCGCTCTATGATGCAAACCAAAACATCCTGAAGCCATGGGGATTGCTGCCACAAAAGCACACTTCTGATGTGAACTGAAACACTGTTGGAGGCACACACTGAAAAGCTCCCAATGCAATTTCTGAATGGGACTAGAAACTTTGTAGCAAAGTAGTGTTTGCAGTGCCAATCTGCCAAACTGCCTGTGGAGTGTCTCCTTGCTTTCTTCTAGCCTTTGTGTTCTCTCTGAAGTGGTCCCCATGCTGCTGCCCCTTTCAGTCACATCTGGGGGGCAGCTTCTCCAGATGCCAGCCCTATGCACACATGCTCTGTAAAGCAAATAGGTTTGTGAAAGGACGTGGTTTTCATGAATATGGAGTGTTCCTTCATTCCACTGTATAACAACTGCTGAAGGATCATTCTACCAATCTTTTAGCATTGCCCTAGTCAGGAGGTGATGGCTGGAAGACACTCCCCATGCTGTTCTTCAGTTTGCAAAGAAACATCAGACTGATATACTGGTTTTTCCTTCCCTTTATATTGTATAGCATGTCCAGTACAAGGACCTAGAATTTGTTGCAGCATGTCAGGAGGTGCTGGAATTCAGTGTTGGTAATATTGCCAAAATTAGAACACATTTATTAGGGTAGAAGGGAGAGAGGATGTTGTGTCCCCTGCACATCTGGAAAATGGTCACTGAAATGCAGCTTTTGATAATTCTCCCTATTATTTTTCTGTGGGTTTCAGGCCCAGAAGCTACATTGCTCGTTACGGCATGTGTTGCTTTCCTTGCTCACAGCAGTGGAGATCCATGAAAAGCAAAGCAATGAGGTGTTCTATAAAGAGATGTTTTCCACACAGAACCCAGTTCTTTAGCAGGTGTACAGGTGGGACCTTTTCCTTGCCACTACCTACGTGTGTGTAGTCTCTGATTCAGATTGGTTTTGGCAGATTAACGTTCTTGCTGTAAAGCTTTCAGGGCCTTCACTTACCCAGATTTAGCCCTACTAAATCTAAGTTGGTATTAATTGTTACAGTGCTGACAATGTGTTGCTTGGCTAAATAATTTGCAAAAAGACTGTGATAATTAGCTCCTACAAGATAGCATTCTCTTTCCTGTTTGCATATATGGGTTGTCATTTGCTGCCAGGTGCTGTGTAAGTGTATCAGTAGTTCCTCACAGTTGTTTCTTTGGTACTTTGAACAGTTTAGCAGTCTCTAGTGCCTTCCTCCCCATTTGTAGGTTCATGTGAGCTATAAAAGCATGTCTCTACCCTCTGTTTTTGTAGCGTTACATAGAAATGGTGCTGCAGAAGCTCCTCAAATTCTAGGAGGAGACATTTTCCTCTGAGTCACTGGTTTTTATTCTGTCTCAGTGCCAGTTCGTTCTCTGCAGTCAGTCAACTTTGTTTTTATACCCCAAAAGTATCTAAATAGTATTAGACATTAGTTATTTATGTTGAAGTTGTCATAACTATGGTGTTTCTTTTGAATGTTGAAGCTAAACATTGCTGTCCTTACTTTAATAGTTCTGTCATTACTTTAATAGTTCTGTTTGTTGGTATTCTCCTCCAAGTCTTCATTCTCGATGGAAAGGGGAAGCCCAAGCAGAGAATGCACCTGGCTTTTTATTCCTCAGAATTTCAATACATTATATTGTATTTATCTAGTGTTCATCTTGGTTTGCCACGCTCTTTAGCAGACATGTTGTTATTAATGTGAATGAGAGGGAGTCACGGACAGTGACCCCGTTGTGGCTGTGTGTAAATGTGGTAGTCTGTGGTTTTATTTCATTGCATGTTTAATCTTGTTGTTTGTTTTTTCTTAATTCTCTTTTAAAGAATTTAAAAATTTAACCCCCCTCACACTGGAAATGTAATCATTTGGCTGGAGAGGCCCTAACAATGGTGGTTGGTGCAACCAAGAAATTTGTTTTTCAGCCCTTCGCTTACACAAGCCGGTACAGACAGACCTTTAATTTACGTTGCTAGCATAGAGATCTGGCCACAATAACTGCCCTGCTAAGCAGTACTTTTTGTCCACCTGTAATGAAAGGTGTCTGTTTTATATTGCTGCCCATTCATCATTCCTTGAACACCTGCTGCCTCAGTCAGTTACTTCTTAAATCTGAGTTAACCTTCTAATGTGATCCTGCTCTCCTTTCTTCCTTGCTCAACCTATTATTCCAGAAGCCAAGCTGTCCAACACGAGTGCAGGCACCTGTGAGCACACGGGGTTGGATTGTAACATCTATCGCTTCTGCCTGCTGTTCCTTGGAGCCGTGGATTTTCACCACATCTTTATGAACAGAAGAGCAAAGTACCAAAGTTACCTGAACTATTCATTACATGCTCATGGGTTTGCTTTATGTTTTCTGTTCCTGGCTTAGGACTGCACATTGTTCTCTAATTCATTCTGCAGTCAAGAATGGAACAATTAGGCACAAACTCTCCAGCTCTGGCAGATGATTAATCAAAAAAAAATTAACTTTGGCTGATAATGCTACTCTGTGAATTATGAGCTGGCTGTAACCCAGGGAATACTCCTATTGTCCCCTGCACAGACGGCCCATCCTTTCTTGACTCGAGTGCACCAGAAATAGTAAGATTTTTTCATCTAATAGAATTTTAACCATTATGTTGTTAAGGTTTTTAACTCCTTTAGTGCAGTGTTTCTGAATCTCTTTCAGCCAGCTACCATGTAATCCTCAAGAAAAAAAAAATGCAGAATTCCTTTGTGTTTCAGCATAATTTGGCAGTTGAAGGGGAAGGTGGTAAATAAAATTTAAAGCATTTAGGTAAACAGATGCATTGCAAAATCTCGTGGTTATAATTACAAAGATTTTAATTAAAAGTGCTGGCCACAAAAAATTCCTTTGTAGGCTGTTGCCAGCGACTGTGAATCAGTTCCCAACTGCGCTTTGGTATTGACATGTACCCAGGTTTCTCTGAAGTGTGTATTTAGGTTACTTTCACTATGAGTGCTTGGGGTTTGTCCTGTTGTCATAGGCCACTGACCTACGCGGCACGACAGTCCCTGGCCAGCAGGCCGAGTAACGCTGCGCGATGGGGTGGTTTTGGGCACAGAGTATTAGTGATTCCATAAGAACTTGAATGACACTAACAACTGTCTGCCACAAATGCATTTATTTCTGGGGGAAAGAATCCCGGCTTTGCTTACTAAACACAGCCTTGTTTGCATTCCAATAAGCATTTTAAACCACTACTCTGAACTTGGATCTGTCAGCTCAGATCTTTAAAAGTCTTTCTGAATGACAACACAAATCTGTAGTTCTGCTAGCTGGAAAGAAGTATGATTTCCATGATGAGCCTAGACAGATTTTTTTTTTCCCTGAAAAACACTGTAATGGAACCCATGCTACAGAAAACCTGTTTCTCTGCTGAGGAGGAACATTACCATGTCTGCTTCTAATAATTACTTAGCTGTACTGGCACACACATGCGATTTTTCTTCATCCACCAGCAAAGGATTGTTAGAAAAGTGCTCTACCCCCAGTAGAACTTTACTGAATGAGTGCTGATTCCAGAATTGTCATTGTCAAAATAAATCTTTTAAAAATAAAAATTTGCCAATACAGGCAAATGGAAAAATAATCAAGACATACATTGAATGTCTGGGGCAATAATAATTAAAGTTGTTGCCATAACTCTCACAGTGTTCTGAAATTTTTATTAACATTTAATTTCGTTCCTGATCAGCACGTGGTGTTTAGCCCGTTTCGGGAACAATTTGGAGGTCTTCCAGTACAGGGCCATAGCTTAGGTAAGCACTTACCACGAACAGGTTCATGTAGGTCCCTCTTAGTGTTTAAATTGACTTTCCAACTCGAACTTCACATTAACAATTCAGAGGATTAATTTAAAGGACTCAATACTGACTTTCAAAAAAAAAAAGTAGTCAAATTAAGTACAAATATAAAGATATTTTGTAGTAACTTGATCAGTCTTGGTATCAGCTTAGCTGTTGTTATCTGTAGCTAAGCTAGGGTAAGTGATGATGGGGTTTTCCAAACCTGACCTTTCATGCACATTTCTCAGCACACAGACACAAATCCCATAAAAAAAAACCCCAAAAGCTAGTCCGTAAACCACAATGTCTCAAAGGGGACATACCTGCCAGTAAAGGATCAGTCTGTCCTTTGGGTGCACATTGGTTGCACAAGTTCATCTGAAAAATTACAAATGCCAGATTCTGAGCAGAATCTGCCTGCCTGTGTAGTCACACCGAGGTTTGTCCTCATTGCCATCAGAGCCGAGTGCCTGGCAGGTTTGAGTATCTCACACAGGCAGAGCAGCGCTCTCACCTATAGCAGGAGGACCGGGGCGTACGGTAAACGAAGTGGTACAAATCCTCTTCCAGGTCCCAGCTGTGGCATTGTGTGAACGTGCCCTAGCCCCCTTTCAGCAAAATGAGTCCAGTCAGCAATACTGACTCTGTTGTGTTGGGTTTTTTCCATTGTAGATTAGGGAGTGGTTACTTAAACTGCCTCAGAAGCTGTCCTACAAACAGAGATTGGGGGTTGTGTTACTGCTGTGGACCGCTGATCTGAGGGTAAACATCGATCCTCAGGGTTAATCTGCATCCACTGCTTACTACTCGCTGTCCCACTGTCCAAGTGGCATGTGAGCTTTTCCTCCTACATGGTTAAGCTGACAAGGCCAAGTGAACTCTGTCAGCTGCCATTGGAAATAGTTTTCCTCTTTCTTGAAACTTTCTGGTCTAGTGCTGTTTAGTGGTCCAACTCACAGCCAGTTTCAGGCAGCAGCGGGTGTTCAGAACGGAACATCCCCTATCTCCTGGCTATGTGACAGTCCCTGTGCTGTGTAGCCCTCCTCTGAGATGACTTTCCAAGGGTTACAGAGACCAGCTGGGTGCCGCTTGTTTCCTGAGCGTGCTCCTTAGTTTTCAATTCTGCTGCTGGCAACATCTGTAAATAGGGAAGCTGTTGGCACTGTCAGCTAATTGAAGTTTCTGTGGGACAAAGTAGCCCCTGCTGACACTTCAATGTAACTGCTTTGCTTTCTATTAGCAAGTTTTAATTGTGTAGATATCCGTGCTCTAACAAAGGTACACCTTTTAGACAGAGCTTTAGTTCAGACTGCTTTCAGGGGGAATGAGTGTAGTGGATTGATGCTGCTGCTTACCACTTTCTTGTGTTACTGCTAATAATTTTCAGTCAGAAAATGTTTTTCTAATGCACTGCTCACACTTTACAAGTTAATTTCTCTCTCCCTTGATATAGAACTTAATCAGACACTTACTAAATGTGGTCTCTTCCCCTCTCTCTGTCCTCCTGTGAAATCGAGGCTTGTCCTTAGTAATAGCTGCTTCATGAGATGTTAAAATTAGTTTGGAAAGCCTCTCTTCCATTTCTTCCGTTTTTGAAAGCCTTTTACATTATTCTTTATATAGAAGAACATAGGAAAATTTATTATTAAGAAAAATACTTTCCATGCAAAAGGTCAGGCCCTGCCAATGCAAAAAAAAAAAAGCACTCTCATGTTTTGGGGGCATCTTGGGGGAAAGGTAAAGCCATCCTTTGTAATGAAGAAAAAATATTTATTATCTGAAACACCCCCTGCTTCAAAGGAGACCTTCCTCAAGTTGTTAACGACTTTCTGAATTGGGATACTTACCACTTCAGGAAAGTTGGCACCCAAAACTTTTACCTACTAGGGGTACATGCTTCTTTTTCTGACTGCTCCGTCTTTGCTTGCCCTTGTCCCACCACTTTCCTTGGCTGTAGGCTACAGTGGGCCATTGTGACTCACCACTGCAGCTAGTGGCATTCTGTAATTACTAATGAGGAAACTATTCAAGGAATACTAAAATAAAGGATAGCAGTTGCAGTACTCTTGGTCAAGATTGTATCATGGGCTTAGAAAGCTTGTGTTATAATAAAACCCAACTAGCATATAGGTAACAGCAGCAGCGTCACCACAGCACAAGCTTAGTATGTTCTGGCAATCAGATTAATAACCCTCCAGTGGCCTTGCCTCTGCACTTTGATTGCTGGTAAATACTGTGCTGCTATATCTTTACTGCCACTTCCAATCATGTTTCCTGAATGTGTGACAATATGCACTAAAGTTTTAGTGAAATAGATCTGAAGACTGTGATTTACTGCTGATAACTAAAAAGTTCACACAGAAAAAGTTCATACTGTATTTGTCCATCCAGAAGGGAAAGCTGACAGCAGTATAGAGCCTCTGAAATCTGAGAGTGCCCCATCAATATCTGCTTTGGCAATGCAAAATATGTAGAGGGTAAAGTAATTCTCTTTCTTTAAATCCAGGCTTTCTTTATGCCACACCAGGTGGCAAAATAGGCCTGATTGTTTTTACAATATTTTTTTTTAATTATTTTTTTTAAACCTCCAGCAGTCACCTTTAAGAATCTGACCCTTATTCTTTCTGCTAGGGAGATAATTACTCACTCTCAATTGCTATCCCTAGAACCAGTTAATGAATGCTACATAATAAACAGAAGTAGGGCAGCTGGATGAGAACAATGCACAGGTGGGTAAGAAGACTTCATTTGGTGAGGAGATAATGAGCATGAGAACTTGTGGTTTGTCTAAATACCACCCTTGCCTCCTCTTCAGATAGCTCCTGCATTGTTACAGTTCTTCCTCAATCAGTTTCTCTACTTTTTAAGTGGCAAGAGGAAGATGGTTACAAAGGCAAGAGACGTTTCCTCAGCAGAGAGGCTCAAGCTGCAGAGGATCCTCCTTTCCTCCCAGACCCATTCTAAACATGCTTACTTTCTCATATGCTGTTGTTCATCTTCCCAGATGAGGCTGATTCTGCAGGCAGAATAATCACTGCTTTGCTGTATCTGGTTCAGTTATCTCTCTGCGAGACTTCTCCCTTTCTTCCTTAACAAAGTTGTACCAAATCTAATCTTTGGAGGTGAAGATGGGATTGATTCTTGATATATCAGTTTATATGATGTTCGTGCTGAGAGAGAAAGCGACTGTCCAGCCCTACCACTGCTGTCTTGCCATCTGTATTGAAAAGCTGCACTTTCTAGCCAGGTTGTACTGTGTGCCTCAGAAATATGAGTCTGTCACAATGAAGCTCAATGGCCAGTAAGTGCACACACAGAAAAGGTAAGTTACACTGCTATCCAGCTGAAGAGCAGCGATGTATAATACAAATAAGTATTTCCTTTGCCTGACAGCCTCTCCATAACTGCAGTTTCAGAGATGTGGTGCATCTGTAATTTTTAAGCCAGGGCTATGTCATTATGAAATTGGTCTTGTGTAAAGTCATGGAGGCAAATGACTCAGTGACAGGAACTATTGATGATGAACAGAGAACCAGGCAATACGTCCTTTCTCTTCTGTGCTTTGTTAACCTATCTGACACACAGAAAGGAAACGGGGTCTGAAAGTTTCTGGCTTGTTAACTGAAGTATTAATCACTTAGAAATTGCAAAATTTTAGTTAGTAATGTGGTTTCTGATACCCAAATCTGACTTGTTACAGAGACCTGTTTGAGCTGGAACCAAACTCAACTAAGATAGAACTGCAGAAGCTAAACCCCACTGACTTCATTATCATCTGACCACCTGTCTTCCTTAGACTCCTTCTAAAATTTCCACCTTAATCTTTGAAAGGCATGTTTAATACTCAAAATGGCAGCAGTCACAGCCAGAACAGCTTCCAGCTAGAGATGCGGTAGGAACATTATGCGCACCATTTGCTAATGCAGGCACGTACAGGCCAGCAATAGTTCCAGTTCCCCTGCCAGAAACCTAATGAGAACATATTTGGCCATAAACTTTCTTCTGACTTGGGCAAGGGCATATCTAAATTCCAGTTGTCTCATGTCCACTAGCTGTAAAATGGAGGTATCAAAGCAACAGTGCCAGAATGGAGTGTGATTTCTTAAGGGTTTGCAGGCAGAGACTGAGACATGATAATTGGAGAAGCCTGCCACGGGCTCTATTTGCATAGGCGGGTGTATATTTTTCTTAAGTAAATGGGCTGGTTGTGTGTGCCAAGAGCTCACCATGTCTGTGATAGGCCAGTGAGGAAACACAGCTCTGCATGTTGTATTCACAGTGCCTTTGGAAGGGAAAAACAACGCAAATTGCTACCTTTTCTATAATAGTCTGGGGAAACCTATTGCACCCAAGCACTTCAAACACAGTGAACCTGTCAAAGGGTGCACCCCCACCATGCCCATGGCTCTTGTTCATCCAAAAGCAGAAGCCTTTTTTCCTTGCATAGCATCCTTTAGCCATAGGCAAGTGATGGAATTAGAATGGGAGTTAATTTTATCACGCTAAGGACCTTGGAAAAGCATGCCTCTTCCCTGATGCTCTCCTGGCTTGTGTGCTATCAGGCCTTCACCTGTGAAGATAGCAAGCCACAATGAGAAATGCTGGTCAGGAACTCTCTGAATGGGAAAACTTGCTCTCCTGCTTTTGGGCTTTAACCCCTTCCTTCCCAGGCCCTCTGCCAACCTATTTCATGATGACCTTTAGAACCTGTGTTTCAACTTTAGTAAATCTCCACCAGGAGTCAGCATTGCCAGATTCAGTGTTGCAGGACACATAACTGCTCTGTAAAAATCAGAATGTAGTATGCAGTGACAATCTGATATTAAAGGCCTTCTCACAGTATGCCTGGTCTTCAGCAGAGTGTGTTATCCAGGCTCGTGCTACCTGGGAGACAGGAGCCGCTTGGAAATGAATGGGTTCCTGGAGTTCTTTCCCAGCTGAAATGTAGGTCTGGACTGGTCAGAGCTTCTCCTTGCCTGGGCACACTCCCGAGCCTGCTGCTAGAGCGAAGAGGAGAGAATGGCTGTTGCCCTTCTGCTTGGAAGAAGCCATCATCTCCTGCAGTGTAACAGCTGCACAAGGAGCTGTTTAGAAGGTTTGGGGATGCACCCTTACAAGGCCAGTGTTTCCAGAAAGCTGACAGGCAACCTAAAATAATACTGGCCATCAGACCAAGTACAACAATACTGCAGCATCTGGAAGGGTTTGCTTTCAGTCTTGATACACTCTGCCCAAAAGATGTTTTCACCAGCTTTATTGCCATATGTCCCGTGGCTGACAGGAGAGATAAGAAAGGAGACTTCTTCATAAAACCTTCAGATCACGATGACCAGCTCTTTAGGAGAATTACATTTAGAAGGAAGTAAAGATGGTAAAGATTAAAATGAGGAACTACCCGACTTGATTCAGAACCAACCTTGTCATCCTCTTATTCTCCCTACCATGTTACTCGTTTGTTTCCTTGGTGAATGACTAAGTCATTAACAGCCTAAAGGTCGGAGATGTTTTTTTCATTTGCACCACATTTAGGTCTCTGAAAAGACTTCTGTTGTTCCATAAAGCTGAGTAAGGTTTTGATAAGGAATGTGGAACAGAAGATGTACCAGAGCAAAGTACTCTCTCTGATGTGCTAGTCTCCCAGTCGGCTGCAACTACACAGGAGGTTTCAATTATCTGCTTTTTGGATTAGAACTACAGGTATATCTCAAGGCACCATCCAATGCTATGCAAAAACAGCTGTAAGGCTACTTTTGGGTGGCAGAACTAGTATAATTGTATTCTGATGTAATCTTCTGTGCTTTGGGGCAGTCAAAGGGTTTGAAACAAAACCATTTTCACCTGTTGTTTAGCTGGATGCGCTTACTGGTGCTCAGGTACACCTGTACGTACCTGACCTGTTTTGTCTGTCATCGAAATGGACAAGTGACCTTCCTAAATGCAGCACTCAAAGGTTTCTCAAACTTGGTGTGTCACAGCATCTTGTGATTTCCTTGGTGTTCCAGCTGAACCCTTGCTAAGTGGGCTAGAGGTGCTATTTGTACCGTACATATAAGCATGTTATACGCTTGCCTGAATATTCATACATCATATTGGTTCTTAAGGTCTGTGTGGACTTAATTGGTTGGAGGTGTTTGAAGAATTATAAACCTTGGATTTATAGGAATTGTTATTATGTTCTTCCCCTCTGTCGGTGTTTGATTTATATCTGCGAGAGGCATTCCCAGAGGAATTCAACTAGATTTCTCTTCCAGATTTTTTAATTTAATTGATGATTGTTTACACGAGTGTCCTTGCCAAAGAGAGGTGATTTGGCAGTCCTCTGGAATGTAAAGGTTAAGTATATTGATTTCATCTTTTCCCAAAGGAGCTGTTCTTTCTATGGCAAAGCATCATCATTTTTGCTCTTGTGTCTACAACTTTGTTTACATGGATTTAATTGAATTTTGTCTATAGTGTGGTGTAAGTGGAAGATGGCAATTTCATATAGTTCTTCCTTCCTGGAGTCAGATTTTCAGACTGAGTTTGTTAATGTATCCTGAATTTCCTTGAGCAGTAATTCTTCAGAGCTTTTGATGTGGTGAGTACTGAAAGTAGGGAGAATATATTCTGCCATTGCACGCACAGTTCGTAGGGGCTATTCATAGCAATGGTAGGATCTTATACCCTTGTCTTGATGTGATTAGTATTATTGTTAGATTAAAAATAAGCATATCTGAATTATTAGTTTACAAGCAATGTATATATAAACCATGTTTGGTTTTAATGTAATGCACAAGCTTGGAATACTCTTAGTTTAAAAATTATGCATTCCTGGACTAATGTGAAAATAAAACCAGAATTGGTAACGTTGTTTTCAGGAATCATACAAACCATTCAATTATTTATTTATTTATTTTGCCACTTATGCAATAAGCTTGCTGGGTTTTGGACCTGTAATTTTTGAATGAGCTACTTGGGAATTGCACAGTGATTGGAACACCATGGCTGAAGCATTCAATCTTGTGTCTTAGTGTGAATGGACCTTGATCAGAGCAGCAGGTCTGGAGGGATTGCCGAGCTGCTAGATAGCTTGCTGACATCTAAACTTCACAGCTCCTTCTGAACTGTGTGCTGGCCCTGCCAATAGACTGGAGCCAAGTACACCCCAAAGACATGATGTTGTAATTGCTAATGAAGCTGGTGATATGAATCTATCCCTTTCTCCTTCTGGTCACATCTTTTATTGGTTCTTATTTTTCCACTTTCTTTAAATTTGTCAATGATTTTTTCTCAGTGATTCTTTTTGTGGTCTAGACAAAATGATCCATTTTGCAGAGCAGATAAATGACAACTGTATCCCAGTTCTGCGTAGCCATTTATCTCCCTTGTATGGGTATGTTGGTCTTAGGTGGAAACAAGATAATAAAAAAGCTGGTGCCCATTCCTGGACTTCTAATCATATGCCTGTAGAATCTAGTTCTAATCTGATAGTTCAGAGGCAAAGTAACTCCTACTGTAAAGTGTAATTACAGTGGAGATAAACCGGGAGTGAATGTGAACCTCATAAATGTAAATTTTAAAGACCTTCTGCTCATTCTTTTTGTAGCAAAATGCTGCTTCCTGATATCCCTACCCCAATACATGGACTCAGTGTTAACAAATAAGGCTTCTTTTTCGATATTCCACATGCTGCCTTATCATGTCAAAGAAACAGATTTCCTGTTATTTGGTTTTTCTTTTCCCTCATTCCTGCAGGACTCTGTTTTTAACTCAATGATTTCTTTTGATCCATATAGCCCTTTAGGAAATTAATTTCAAATATTTGATGTTCCAAATACTCTTTGACTCCTAAGAGTATATTGTTGGATATATATTTGATAGTTAAAAAAACCTAATACCCAGCAGCCACAGGAATTTATGCCCGTTATGGAAAATACAGCATGATTTCTTTGGTATGGCAATACCAAAAAGTCTGCTGGCATACCCAACTAAACACTTATAACCATATAAAGGGAATGCCTTTTAGGAATTGGATTAAAACACAGACATAATATTTTCCATCAATTAGACGTTGAGAAACCCCAGACATACAGTGCTGCAAGTGAAATTAGATACCTTGGGAAACCTATTCCAAATGGAAATCTAGTATGTGGGATCCTGATTCAGTCACCACTCCCTCAGTTTTTTACCCTCCCAAAAATATATTTGGATACACTAGTAATGTAAATATAGTAACATTATACCCAGTAAATATGCACAGATCAAATCATGCCAGCTGCACTAAATGTAGCCATAGACAACCTACAAAGTTGCCTATGTGTATTTTAAAAACCTGCCAATAATGCAGATTTACCTATTTTCCTGTACTACTGCAGATGACCAGTACTACTATTTCGAATTATTTCAGCCACCTGTGTATTATTTATAAATGGAAAATGACAGAGTTTAGGGTGAGCTTTCTGTCACAGTTGTTTGGTGTACGGGACATATAAATAGACTGGGTCATCACTGATGTGCTATGCTTTTGGCACACTGGTGATTTCTGGCCCAAGGAGAAGCCACAAGAGATAAATATATGAAAGTCCCTCCTAGCTTTTTTGTGTGTGGAAATATTTTGTGTTTTGGTTCACTCCCTGCTTAAGCTGCAAGCTAAATGGAGTATTCTTAACATAATCCTTTACATGCTCCCACAGCTCTGCTCTTTTCAAAGCAGTTTGGCCCTGAGTGTTTTGGGCATTTCTTTGTTAGCGTAGGAAAACTAGTACAGAATTATCAGTACTGCGTGCCAAAGGCATCTGAGAGCCCTCCTCCAGACTAGCCAGGTGAAGAACTGACAACCCAGAGTTCTAGGCCTGTGGTGCAGGTCGTTTCAGATGTAACCTGAAACAAGTGCACCATGAAGTCTTCTGCACATCATACACAGGCTCGGTTTGAGGCATTACTGGGTACAAAACAGCAGTCCAAGAGGCACCGTTCATTTTCTCCTGGTTTAGTGAAGGTGGGAAACAGTTACTAACATGAACATCATTGTCTTTGGCAACTCCAAGTGCAACATTTTGTTTTCCCAATTTCCACAATTAATTGATTCAATTTGAAAGTCATTCTGGGTCTTTATTTTCGTTTTTAAGCGTGATCCGGATCTAGTTACATCCAATTCTGCCTTTCCTTTGACTTCTCTGTTTGCAACGACAACTGGTTTCTTCATTTGAATTTAGTTGGCAGCTCTACTGATTGATGTTCTTGGTAGAACAGAATCCAGATGTCTTCACTTAATGGTATTATAATGCAGGACAAACACTTTAGTCTGTGTCATGCCTGTAAACAGTCTACGGCTCTAAAGCTGTGCAAATTCGTCAAGAAAATGCCAGTCCGTGCTGCTTTCTTGCTGAGCTTACAGAGTGAACAAACGGTGGCCCTGGGTTTTGGTAGGGTTTTTCACCCTGAATCCTTGCAATAAGCCAGTAGGATGATATGCCAGGTATTACTTTAATGAGGTATATATTGGGGTTGCCAAATAAACAGCTTTTGAGGTGTATGCATGTTATTATTGTGGGAAATGTTTCTACTGGTATATTAGATAATAGGTGCAATTTGAAGAAGGAACATGTAGTGCCTTCAGCTCCCCTCCCTGTGCATCCTCTGGGTGTGGGCATATAATATTGAAATGTGTAGCTCAGCACATGTTCAGTTCACCTGGTTGACAAGAAGTTGCAAAGCAGCACAAATTTCCTTTGGCTTTCTGTTTAGTTCAGGTGAACAAACCCAACAGACTGTTTTTCTTAAGTGGGCTTACACACAGGCACACACAACCCCTGGCCCCTCCTATGTGCAAGGCTCATTTTAACACTGTATTTATGGGTAGTGCACCTTTGAAACCTTGTAACTATTGAACCTTTTGCATGAAGCTGTTTTTGCAGATGTAGAGAGTAAAGGAAATTAACACCTTCCAGGTGCACAGGTGGAAACACCTTTCAGCTATATAAACAGTGGTCTTAGCCGAGGAGTGGAGTGCTTCATTGGTGTACCTGTACACTGATGCACCAGGATTTGAAAGATGGGGTAGAACATTGGAGTTTAGTCTGTAAGTTTTGGGTTCTAAGAGGGGAAAGGCTTCTTGCTTTGTGGTCATTTTCTGAGCTTGCCCCAGGTCTGTACCACTTCACGGCAGAGTTTCTGCTTTCTGTGTCCAGTGACTGATCCAGAAATTCCTAGGTGGACTTGATTTAATTTAGTCTCTACAATGTAGTTTCCAGCACTTTTGTGTAGTGAGGTCAGCAAGGCAAAGGATCAGTAGAGTTGACAATTGCTTATAACGAGTGAAAACCCACTCTAAATGGGTAAGTATTTTTAAAAATCTGTTTAATGAAATGTTCTCAAGCCAGGGAAATGCATATAGAGGAGGAGTGAAACAGCTTGCTCTGTATCACTAAAACCTGCAGTCTTCAAGATAGGATACCAGATACTGCTTTTGTTGAACAGAGATTTTTATCTTCCTATCCAATCACCCCCTATGACCAGGCTTTAAAATTCTTGTTCCCCTGGTCAGAAAGCTGTTTCAGACACCATACCTGTGGTTTCCCTTGTATTCTGGATCTTTTCACAGAACTTGGTTTCCATAGTAAATGCTTTTCAAAAAAGCTGTGGTTCAATAAAAGCACTCTGTAGTCCTTCATTCTATAAAGGAGTGCTCTCATTAACTCACTGCTGAATACTTCTTACAACCTCGGGTCTATTTGAATTCCACTCCAAATGTTCCATTACAGGCCATCTGACACCTCATGAAACACATTATAAGCTCCATTGCTGAGTTTCTGATCTCAAGTCTTAGTCCTCCAACTATTTTATCATACTTGTATTTGAACAAAATATGCTAACTGAGACAGCAAATGAGGGTCTATATTTAGCCATGCAGTCTAGAAACCAGGAAAAAGGATCAGGAAATATTTACCCTTCAAAAAACCCAGATTTTTCCAAACTTTCTGGAATAATGTCATATGAAGCTTTTGTTTTCTCTGTGCTGCCTCTTTCAGTTCTGAAAAGCTTCCTGGTTTGTCAAAACACCATTATATTTGTTATCAGAACTAGAGAGGGGATGGTGTGCACACCACACATTTGGGGACACCTTCATTCCTCTCTAACCTAAATGTGAACCATTAGACAGGCAACATGGGGTTGGTTTCACAGATATGGAGGAAAATCCCCATAACCAGCAATCCAAGGTGAGAAATGTTAACTCAGGTAGTGGGACACCTGAAGAAATTAGGCACTGTCAGTGACAAGCCTGTCCCGCACTTGCGCTCGTGCCTTTCGAGCAGCGATCTTGAACTTGACTTCCTGCAAACCCCACGTCTGCAAACACAGCTCTGGAGGAAGGCAGCTGACATGCACAAGTAGGATACTGCATCCCATCCTGCAGCACATGAGCACAACACTGCCTAGTGCTAATGGGAGGAACTTAAACACACCACTCCAGCTAGTCCCCTTCAGCAAACCTCGGGGTTGCTGCAGAGGAGTAACAACATCCACGCTAATATTCATCGCTCTGAGTGATAAGGGAAAAAATAATAACTTGGAAGTAAATCAGCAGTATCCTTTAGAGAGGCAAGACAATGCTTTCAAATGTCACCTAGTTATTTGGCTTGATTTTTCATAATAGTAGTGTGAACACCAAGGTACTGCAGTGGTGCTGTACCCCTGGCCCTAACTCTCGTAAACCCTCTGCACCTCGTTGGTGGTATCACATTGCCTTTGCCAGTCCTTTCCTATTTATTTCATTATCTTCAGTCATTTGGAAAAGAATTAGGCCTATCTCTAGTGAGATTTTCACCTTATGTAGCAGAGTGAGAAGAGTACAGGCATCCAGCTGTTCATGCTACCAGTGTCTTTTAAACGTGTTTTTATGTCTTTCCTGGATTTCGGATCACATCAGTCATATGCTACATCTCCAGCAACAAGCACATGAAATGTGGCAGAACATGATCTCACAATTTTGGATGACTGTATCCTACTCAGTATCATGGTACGTGAAATAGCTACAAACTAATGCCAAGCTGGTGCTTCCTTAGGTTGCCCTTCTATTTTCATGAGACAATTCAAGTGAAAAGGACCTAGATGGCTGGGTGTGTGAAATAACAGTTAATCACTGCAGGTAGTGAGAACAAGTATTTGAGCCTTTAAAGGAGGAGAAATATCCATACAAATGCCTGAAAGCTTTCACTCTAAATCCTTTACAAACAGTGATTTTTGCCCTTGCTGTATGGCCATCAACACTCACAAAGTATTTGTGATACACCTCTAAAGCTGTATCAGACCTGAGAATTTGGTGTAGCAGTACAAACTGTGTTCTCATTTTTCTCCTGACAAAGACAACATCTCTTTCACTTCGGGAAGTGGTAGACCTGCCTACTGTTACCATGCCAGCTGAAACCCTAGTGTGAACCCTAGCTGCTGCCTCTCTCATACAGGTAGACCACTAACCTTGCATGGGTTTGGGGGCCAGATTTGAAATTTAGTTCCCATGTAAGGGAATCTGGCTTTTTTTTATAGAGACTCTAGAAATTTTTCCTTTTGATTTCATCCTACAAAAATGTAGTGTATGTCTTGCTTCTTAATACTCCTAAATGTTTTGCAGGCTTAATTTAAACATAATGATTGCTGGAAAACATTTGTTTTCTTACTTGGTTGACAAAACCAATTAAGCATTTATATTGCAATGTCTTGGCATGTTTTCAGTTTGGGATCACTAGACAGCTAAAGAGGAAGGGCTAGAGTTTGTGAAGGCAAAATTAATGCACTGGCTTCCCCTTATGAAACTATGCATACTGCTCTTTGCAGAATACCAGCCTTAAATAGAAAAAAGCCTAACAGAGAATAAATGCTGTCATGTAGCTTTGATTGCTGTATGGCAAGGTTGACATCTATTTAGATGAAGCAAAAGAGAAAGCAAGATTAGGTAGAAAGAAGTGAAACAGCTAAGGCTTTGGACTGGTGTGTCTTTCATAGAATCATTGAATGGTTTGAGTTGGAAGCCACCTCAAAGCCCATCTAATTCCCACCCCCTGCCATGGGCAGGGACACCATCCACTAGCCCAGGTTGCCCAAAACCCCATCCAACCTGGCCTCAAACCCTGCCAGGGATCCAGGGGCAGCCACAGCTGCTCTGGGCAGCCTGTGTCAGGGCCTCACCACCCTCACAGGGAAGAATTTCTTCCTTATTTCTCATCTAAATCTCCCCTCCTTCAGCTTAAAGCCATTCCCCTTTGTCCTATCACTACACGCCCTTGCAACCAGTCCCAGTAACAAGGAAACTGGGAATGGTTTCCTCTAACAGGTCAATGCCCATCTGAAAGCTTGCTGTGTGTTG
The DNA here is from genome assembly GCF_964237585.1 of Gallinula chloropus. Lineage (NCBI taxonomy): Eukaryota > Metazoa > Chordata > Aves > Gruiformes > Rallidae > Gallinula > Gallinula chloropus. Next base: position 3,242,085 of record NC_140094.1, read on the forward strand.
GGAGGGTCCATGGGACTCCCCTCAGAGGTTGTTTCAAGATCATGCCTTCTGAATGAAGTAGCTTGCAGCCCTGAGGAACACAAAGCACTCATTCCCCAGGAGGGGTTACTCCTCCCTTCTCTTAACCATCCTCCTCACAGATCTTTAGGAGTTTCTAGAGGCCAGTTCATATGTGTAATTTCTCTCCTTTTCCCAGGAGACTTCAAGACCTTACTGTGTAAACATGCAAAGGTACTGAGGACCCAGAATTACCTCAGCTTTTCCCTCCTTGTATTGCAGAAAAGAGCCCAGTTCCAAAATCAAATCATTCCAGCCACTTAGTAGGCTGGCCCTAACAGCAAGGTTTGGGGACCCTTGCTGCTGGATTCAGAGCATACTGCACAAAATTACCAGAGTGTCTATATCACAGGCACAGATACATTCCTGACAAGCAACTGCATGCACTTGCTAGTTTTTGGACACGTCTCTTCTGTCCCATGCCCTGGTGAGCATTCCTGTAATATGCTTGACTTTGAGTTCAGAGCTTTCGAGGTTCTGTTAGCGCCAGCTCCTGTTTGCTACTTGTCTTCTTTTCACTTCAATACTGGATGGAAATACAGCAGATGTATCATAGATACTAAGGAGAGTCAAGAAACTGTCACAGAGGATGCCTATTCTCTCAGAACTGAGGCTCAGAAGGAGTTGTCTAGTGTTTTATGTTGTTTGGAAACATGCTACAGGAAAACATAATCTTTAACTAATCGCTTCTTTCAGAATACCCTTTGATTTTTTACCATACATCTCTTCTCTATGTTTTTTCAAAATTATTGAGCAGAAAGTTGTGAAGAAAAAATGATGATGATTTTCTGGGTAAAAATAGCATGAGTCCTCTCCTTTTTTTTCACACCGAGGTAGGTTGCCCTACCTTAGCAATTTCACCTTGGTAGCTCTCCTATTTGATAGCAATTTCTATTCATTTTGTATTGTGTTAACTATCTTTAGCAGTGCTTCAGAAGCTTCTTCCCTCAGCATTTTGGTGCATATCTCATCAATATCTCTGAACTTCAGTTATTCTTCACCTCCTTTTGAAGCTTTCATTTCTTGTATTAGACAGGATCCAGCTTCTATTCATCTCAGATTTGTTAGAAAATTTTGTCATCTGTTTGTTCAGCACGTTGCAGCCATTTAGTCATCTGCACAAGAGCTCGTTTCCATCTGGCTTTACCCCAGCAGTGAGCAGTGTGTCACTTTGAGCAGTGAATTACAGAGGTTCTTCTCGCTGCTATAATTCTGGTGATGCCACAGAGAAGCTTAACAGACCTTGATCTTGTCTAGCCTTTTTTGTCTTCCACTGTTTATTGATACACCTCCTATTTCTTCTAGTCATCATTTTCTTCAGTTGTTCATTCTTTGGCATGTATCTCATTTTTCACACCCCAGCTCGTGCACCTCTCGGTTTACCTTGACCATCATCCCCCTGTCCCAGGTATTGCAGAACACCAGGCTCTTTCATAGGCAGTCCCCAGGAGAGCAGTGCTCCCACATGCTGAATTGGTGCTTCTTGCCCCAAAAGTGGGAGCGACCCCATCGGCTTCTGCAGGACCGTTCTGACGTGTACAGGAGGAGAGGTTTGGCCAGCTCTACATACAGTGTATCTTCCTATCGTGCAACTTCTTGTGGGTTGTGTAATTGTAATAGGCTTGTTGAACAGATGTGTAACAGCTCTAACTGAAAAGACAAATCCATTTCAGTTGTTCATGCTAGTGAGCATATAAATCACTCTCTTAAACTAGGAAAAATATTTGGGGAAGCCGTTTCCATTCGGTTAAAAAAAATGCTCTTTGTCCCTCAGCTAAAAATGAATAGAAGGAGGAAAAGCAGCAGGTAACTTTTTTGACATTATTGGACACTTAGAACCTGTATTGAAATCTAAGCACCTCAGCTCCTTGCAGCTTGTAATGTATGTACTTACAATACATTTGCTTTAGAGTCCAGAAGCTGCGTTTTAATAGCTGGGGTTTGTGTTAAAACCTGCCTGCAGATGTGTGCTGAAGAACAGCTGCCATGTGCTAGAGGTAACCTCCCCAGCTAGAGCAGTCTTAAAGCAAAGATTAACAGTGTCTTAAATTAGCCTTGATTCTATTAGAAATGTCCCTCATATTTCATGCTCTGGAAAGGGATATGGGGAAAGAATGTCATAATGTTTCCCTGTTCTTTGACAAGCCTTTCAGTAGCCCTGTCAAAGATCCTTTAAAATTGAATTGAAATAATCAGAAATGATGTGCCTATGTGAAAAATGCTTGGCGGATTCTCTTCTGTAAGATGAGTGTATGCTAATGAGTTTTAAATTATGAGTTTAAAATTATTCTTATCAAGCAAGTGGTATGTAGTAGCTCAGATTAAATTACTAAGATAGAAAATGAGGAGGTTTCTAAATCCTTTACCTGTTTTGCTTTCCAAATAGGATAAAAAAATGCTGTCTTAAGCTAGATTAATACAAATGCACATTATAAACCCAGGTTTTATATGAAGCAATAGATCATTCCCTATAGGTGGTCTGCCCTATATGCTCTGCTTTGTAATCAAATTCATCAGTTTGGAATACTGTTCTTTCCCGCTTTTAAAGTGGAAGGTGATACTATGCAGAAGTTCTCCTCTGAACTTGGTGATTATTAACAAAACAATGCTCTCAAATAATTATCTTCCTTTGTGAGAATCCTCATCTTATTTTGCTTCTACTAACACCAAATATCCTTCAAGGTGTCACTTTATCATGTCTGATAATCAGAATTATGCACAGGGATTATCCATATGGATCAGGCTCAGTAACTGTATCACTCTCTGTCACATTAAGTAGGTATGCAGTGGTTTGTTTGTTTGAGGCACAATGGTTGAGGCTCTATTGACTTTTGAAAACAGATTGTTAAAGTTTAAGTTAGCCTTAAAGTTGAAGCCTTAAAAGCCATAAGCAGCCTTTTTTTTTTTTTTTTTCTTTTCTCCACTAACAGCATCAGAAGTAATGAGTTTTCTTTGATAATTTTGAGAATGTAATGGTGCCGTGGGGGAGGACATCTGGAGTGGAGGCTGCTGGAGTGACTCTTAACTTTCATTAGAACAATAGCATTTGATCTGTAAAAAACAAGGTGCCAGCTACCATCAGTCTTCTGAGGTGTGAGAAATGGGAGAGATAATAGTGATCTACTAGTATGCAATCGGAGAGCGTGCTAGACTTGCCAGTATTTCTCTTCTGGAGCTCAGTATTCATCTGAAGGAGAACTGGGGAAAACACAATGTGCGTGGTATTTAAGACCTCTCAGTTAAGTATTATGCTGGAAAGGAGGGAGGCAAGACAGGCTTAGAAGCCCAGGTAAGCTGGGGCTTGAAGATTAATTCTGGAGAGAGGCCCAAAGCAGAAATTTCATTGTCTTAGAAAGCATGTGTGGTTCTAAGCTTGTGTTTTGCATTGAGACAGAAAACGTGCCAGATCTTAATTTTTTTCTCCTAATCGCACGAATAGTCTCCAGTGCAAAGCTGTATAAATAATGTATATGCTCACAGGAGCAGGAAATATGCTGCTGATCAGACAATGTCAACTTAGATGAATCCTGTCCTGAAAGCTGTACTATAAATGTGAGCAATAAAAGCTCTATTGACATGTGGCACTACTGACTGAAATGTCAATAGTTATAAAAAGAGTATTTCATAACGCAGAATCGTCGCTTGGTCTGCTTCACTGGACAGATGCTTTGATTTTCCATGAAAGAAAAATAATTTCCATATTGGTTCTCTGAATGCCAGCACAGCTTATTTGTCCCACTAAGGCTCACATTCTTAATCGTAATCACATTCTTGAAAAGAGGGAAAGTTTGCTTGTGGGCCTTGTATAACATCAGAGGGAGTTTTGATGCTGAGTGTGACCTGAAACGATTTAAACGTTTCCATGCTTCACAGTTTGGCTCAGGTTCATTTTGTTCAGTCTGGAAGTGGGTGCAGGGCAAATTCAATACATGAAGCATCCTCATCCTTTAGCTCCATACGTGAGGCTGCTTTGCTTGTTCTCTGGCAACTATGCCTTAGCCACAGGTCTCAGAGTTTATAGGCAGAAGGGACAATGTGTGTGGCTGGCTGTAGACTGCAGGCTGTTACATTTCTTGTTATTCTTACCGGTTACCCAGTTGTTTGTCGACTGATTAGAGCATGTGCCATGAGCAGGGAGGAAATAAAAGAGGCTACGGTGCTACTGATGTCCAAGGCACATGGAGTGGCAGAGGATCCACTTTGGGATCACATCATCTTGACTGTTGAACCATTCCTCTGAAGGACAGAAAACCAGTTTCCTCCTGCAGCTCCACCTGACCAGACACATTTGTGAGGCAGACTGAGAGAGACTTCTGTCTCACTTCTTATCTCAAGCCCTGCTCACTGCTACATTTTCTCCTGCCTTGGCCATCCCTGATCATTCAAAAGAGGACAGAAGAGAAACCCCAGGGTTAAAGAAACAGAACACCAACATTTGATCAATGTGGTTCAAGAAAAAAACAACTGTACATAACTGGCTGAAGAAGGCAGTGGTCAGGTCAGTCATAAATTTGCTGGGGAAGCAAGGGGGCTTTGCAGTATTCTTAGTAGTTCTCTTTTTTTTCCTGTGGGAATGCATGAAACAGGGCAACCCTGTGAGCATTGCCATTCTTCTGCCTATAACTGCATGTGCTAAATTTTAGAAACTGGACCTAATACTTTCTGAAACTCAGTTGTTGCCCATAAAACTGACAAAAAAAGTTGAGGCCAAAGGGTTTTTAGACAAGTAAAAACTTTATCAATACTACTAAGCTATTTTCCAAAAGGGACCTAAGTGTTTACATAGTTCTGTCTACTCTCCAAAAGGCACCTGTACAACCAGCAGTCAGTATCTCTGCATCCAGGCATTTGTTTTCATTTGTCACCAGCAGGATGTTTGGTTGTTATCTGAGCAGCTTTGCACGGGCTGTTTCTATGCTACTGAAGCTTGAACATCGAGCTGATAAGGACTTTTGAAGATTCCAAAATACGTTGAAGACGTTTCACCACAACCAGCATGATTCTCATTGAGTAGGTTTACAGGCAAAGGTGGCTCTTTGGAGAACCTGCTTATGCCAAAAAAATCATTAAATGGCAGTGATGATGATCCTTAAGCAAGAGTCCAACAATTGCTTCTTTGAGGATAACCAGTATCTTACTGTTCTCTGTGCTACTGACAGTCATCTCAGCAGTAGGTTTTACACCATCCATTAACTTTCCCTGCCAAATGGGATATACTGAACCATAAACACCTGCAGTTTTTGGCAAGCAACACTGGCCAAAACCAGCCAGGTAAGATTATGCATGAAAAGAGAGCTCTAACAGCTTTCAAACAGTTCCTGTTTTTAGGCACCATTCATCTTGGGACATTGTAGAAAGACCTAATGATGTGTTCTAAGACAAAGTCAGAACCGTATAGACGAGAATCTCCGAGATCAAATGGACTCAGCAGCAGCAGCATGATCAGTAACCCAATACCAGTCACTTCATAACCCCATTTTAGGTGTAGAGAAAAGAGGGATGCTACTAAGTCCAGTTTGATCTATTTCTTGTAACCTTTTCATGGACCCATTTGCAGTTGGTGGCAGATGATTAATTGGCCATAATCTCAACTTTCTAATCCTTTTAGTTCCAAAGTGTACTGCTGTTACCTTACATTTTGAAAAGCAGCAAATATAATATCCTTTCAGGGGATTTCAAGGACAGAGGAAATTGGATGACAATCCAGTTGACTAGATCTTTAAAATCTTTTACTGCCAACAGCATACCTAGCTGATAATAATGACTTCGGACTTACCTTTCATCCAGATGAACCCCAAAACATCTTGTCAACTCATACTTCATTTCACCAGGTGCAGAGCTGTAGCAGCTGGTTGGCAATGCACAGCAACCCCTTCAACAGTTGTGGATAGCTAGGTACTTAATTGGAAGTTGTGGGGTAGTTTATAAAATGCCTTGATTAAGACATATAGCTGCAGGCCCACGCTGCACAAAAGCACACCTCCTCAGCAAGAATTTAAGAAGGCATTTTGTCTGAGGCAAAATGGTATGATTGCAGGGTCAGCATAGTAGCAGTTTTAAATAGATGAAAAAGAGGCAACTTAATGAGGACAACCTCAGTTAGATTCATCTTCGACAGTGTGCTACTTGGAGGGCTAGAAATAAATGAAGATTAAAATACCACTAAATCAGGGGATGTGCGTGTGTGAGAATGTGTTAAGTTTTTTCTTTTGCAGGTGTCATGTGGGCCAATTAGAAACCCCTTAAAAGTGCTTGTCAACTGAGTGGACAGAATTATGATTTCTGTTTTAAATATTATAGAAGGCTGCAGTTTTCCTATGCTTTGTTTTGGATATATTTGGTAAACAAGACTGTTCACCTAAGATTGTTGTGTAAGAAGCCAAAAAGGCAGCAGCGCAGATTTCCAGTGCTTGGGACTTGTGTGTTTTAAAATTTTGTTATATCTAGAGCTGCATCCCTAGTATGAGCTGGGAGCTGAACACTCTACCTGACATTAGGATCTTCTGTTGGGCAGCAGCCAGAGAGGCTTTGCTTTCAGCATCACCTGCTTTTTCCCATTTACCAGGTAGATGCTGTCACCTTCCCTGGGCAGAGCTTAAATAGCTCCTCTGAGGAGTTAAATGTTAAAAACTTAATTTTCTATAGATGTTTGAAGTACTGACAAATATTTGAACCTCTCTAAATGTTACTGCTGTCTGACTCAACACAAGACATTTTACAGAACTAATTTCATTAAAAGCATATGAAAACTTCAGGGGGGAAAAAACAATTAAAAATATGCATGATCATATAAATTTATACTGACAGTCTAAGGCCTTTTTTTAAGGAAAAACATGTGTGGGAAATGTAGCTCTAGGTCATCTTGACAAAGTAAAGAAGCTGTCTCTGCTAAAATTGAAAATATGGAAGCCCTGGATGATTTATTGAAATGTTTTTATATGGCATTTCTTTTCCAGTAAGTGAAGTTTTCATGTCCATGGGAGAATGCAGCATGCAGGCATTTCCCTGCAAGAGGATTTGCATGTGCTAGTGGCAGTGATAGGACGGGTAAAATGCTGTACCCCATAGTGGTTTGACAGCTTCAGCTTTGTAACAACCTCCTGTGGTTACAGCTCCTTCCAACGGAGGTTATTACATGGCATGCTTTCTTCTTTTAAGAGTATTTTTTCCTCTGTGCTATATAGGGAAGGAATGTAGTGGTTGCATCCTATATTTATTATTAAAATCTTAAATTTTAGTAATGAGGAGGTCTCAAAGTTCTTCCTGAATTAAGCCTGGCTGTGCAGCTTCACTGCTTAGGGGACAAGGCACAGCGTGACCCCGCAGCCTGCAGAAACGCTCTCCACTCCAGTTCCGAGTACAGACAACATCAACATCCTTCTTTAATTAGTTGCATTTAAACTACTTCTGTTTGGGGGTCCATTTGAACAAGTACTTAGGCGTAGTTACCTGTTCATCTTGGAAACTGAATTTATTACTCTGCTCGGTAGGTTTAAGAAGAGGCAGAGGAGGAGGAGGAGAGCTTTTCAGTATTCTCTGTCCTGTGCTTAGAATACGCAATTAAGTACCAGTTCCCTGATTACTAGTGCTAACAGCCCGCACAGGTGTTTTCCCTTTCTCTGCTAGCAATGTAACACTTTTTTCTGCCTAGCAGAGGTTGAAAGGTTGCTAGAAACAGTCGTTTCCCTCCAGTTGTTGTGAAGGCTTGTGGTTAGGCTAACAAGTCAAACACCTTTTCTATCGCTACAGCTCAGAACAATACCTGATCCGGTTATATGAGCTGTTAATGCCTGTGAACCAGCACTCTAACATTTATAGTTCCTGGATGTTTGACTGTGGTTAGAATTTAAGCTTATGCCATGGCAGACCCTTAGTGCTGGTGGCTTCCCTCAGTTGTGGTGGGCCTCAGGAACGGCGCAGCAAAGGAAGGTGGGAGTGCAACTACCTTGACTCTTCTTCCTCTGTCCCGAAGAAAAGGTGGCGCAGAGGATGAACACAGGCTGCAGTCAGGGGCTGCTCTGCAGGCCACTGTTTAGACTGGACCTTTACATAGTTCTGACACCTTCAGGAAGTCTTTGAATGCAGAAATCGAGGAATGAGTTCTGTGTCACCTGAGGTATAGCTTCTCACTCCTACAAAGAGCGTATGCAGTCTTGTGGTGGTTTACAGGTATTTTTCAAACACTTACGTAATAAGTGCAACAGGGGACAAGCTGCTGGGAAATTGTGACTGTTCAAATAAGTCTAATGAAGCCCTGCTGTACAAACCAATGTGAGCAATTATAATAATTTCAGTATTGCAGTAGTTTGGTAAGCTGGGAGGAAATAGATTTTTGATTTGCATTTTCATAGTGAGGTCAAACCAAGACAGAAAACTGAAGTGCAGATGGTTGGGCTATACAGCCAGACATCAGGCAGCGGGTTAGCAGTATCCCATCAGCCTTTAGATGGGATATTGATAACAAGTAACAGAATTTTAAAGATGCTCTTCTCATCTAAAATGTCTGATGACCCATCTTCTACGATTTTATGAAGCAACTGTTGTAAGGCGTTGGTGTGAATGCAAAAATCTGTGTTGTCTCCTTATTATTGAGGCCGTTTAGCGCATCGGATGTCATTCCAGATTACCAGTTGCATTTCAGTTGGGCTGGAAACAAATGCAGATCGGTAATAATGCAATGCTGTGTACCTTAAGGTTAAATGTCTGACAAGACAACCAGGGCTAATGGACTGTGACGTTTTTCAGGCCATAGGTCTGACAGTACTTGCTGTGTCAGAGGGAGATATTTTCAACGATCTAACTCCACATCACAATATTTTTAAGACATTCTTTTCTCATGTCTGTGCTATAAGTTTTCTGCCTGCATCTGAATTCCACAGCAAAAGCGTTTTCCAGGTGCTGAAGAGGTCTGAGACAGCACTGTTAGTGGTATTTGATTTGGTCCAGGATGTCCTGTAAAGTTTCTGTTTGATATGTCACATCTTTAAAACATGTCCTGTGGATAAAATGCCATCAATACAAACCCAGCTGGGACCAGATCTACCACTCTTAACTTTCCTGAGCCATATCTCACTATACAGGTGGTGCTATTGGTAGGACTGGCTTCATGTAAGGATGACAAACCCAGACCAAGACTTTATGCCAAAGATATTGGCTAAATTTACACTGCTGCACCAAAATAGCTCTTGGATTTTTTTTTTAAATAAGGAACAGTTAAAACAGTATTTTGTATTAATGAGACTTGAATGACTAGACTGATAAATGGTAGAAACACCTGGACAGTTTCTAATCATGTTTAAATAATATCATACTGTGTTAAGAACTCATTAAAGAAATAGGTAAGAATTAGTCATTAGGGGATGTTTAATAACAGATTGTTTCAGCATCTTCATCTTGGGCTTTTTCTAAATGTGGGACTTGTTTCAAGTGCTTAAAATGCTTCCTCTGGCTTCCCTTTATCTATTTTCCCTTGTCATGTTTTCATTTTATGCTTATATTTCTGATTAAATTATTATGAAATGTATTCTTCTGTTCCCCACTAAATAGCTTGTTAATGCATCAGTTACAAGCAGTTTTGTGCTTTGTGACAGCCATCCAATGGGGTCAGACAGGAACTGGAAAAAGCATTGGCTTTGTTAATGCAATTTTCACCAAAGAGTGGGGTTTCTCACAGGTTGGATTACTTTCTGTGTTCAGTCTCCTGCTACCCCTCTTGCAGGGTAGATGTGTGTGTATCAATGATGCCAAACTTCACCTTGCACACTGACAGCACGGTGACAGCTGAGGCTGCAGACTCAATGAAGAGAACTCCAGCTGGGGTATCATGCCTCCTGCCTTCCAAGCAAATCCGGAGAGAGCATGAACCCCTCACCAGCCAGGTTTAACATGTAAATGCTGTTCTGCTTGATCATCAACGACCATTAAGTGTATAGTCGTGTTATGCCAAGATACAGCGTTCCTACAGCTTTGTTTAATCTAAAACAGCACTTAGAAATCCTTTGGGACGGGAAAGGGAGAAAATAAGTGTACTTAGCCGAGGCTCAGGACAAGGAGGGACGCGAGCTGAGGGCGCTGAGGCTCAGCGTATCGGCTATTTCAGAAGCGATGATCCTTATCGCCCGCTCAGTTACGCGTGTGGCTACCGGGACCCACACCGCAGCCCGGCCCCTCTGTTCCGCTCGCCTCTCGCTCAGCCAACCCCACGGAGCTGCGCGCTCGCTTTCCCGAGCGGGCAGGAACAGCCGCCCCGGGGCGGGGTACGGGGCCGTTCGCCCGCGAACGGCTTTGGCGAGCCCCGCGGGCCGCAGCTGGGGCCGCGCGGTGCCTTCCCGTGCCCGCCGCCTCCCCCCCCCACCGCTGACAGCTGCGGGCGCGGCGCTCCCGCGCAGCGAAAGGCCCCGGGGCGGGGGCAGGAGGGCGGCGGGCGGCGGAGCAGCGCCCGGCGGAGGCGGCGCCGCCGCGCCGGGCTCGCCCCGTGACTGGCCGCCCGTGCCGCCCCTCGACGCCGGCAGGGGAGGGCGCGGAGCGAGCGGTGTAAACAAGGCGGGGGGCCGGGGCTGGCTTGATGTCAGCGGGTCACATGGAACCTCATATGGGCCGGGGGATGGCGGCGCGGCGCGGCTCTCCGCTGGCAGGCGGCGGCGGCTGCTGCTGAGGCGGCGGCGGTTCACGCCGAGGGCCCGGCCCATCCCGCCTCCCCTCCCCGCCTCCCTGCCCGCCGCGCTCCGCTCCCCGCCGCTTCGCCCCTGACAAATGATGTGTTTTGTGCTCGCCGCGATGAAAGGTAGGCGCAGCCCGCGGGAGCCGCCGCGCTGTGGGGAAGGGGGGGGAAGCCCGGGCCGGTTGGAGTCCCGGCGCTCCGCGGTCTCCCCTCTCCGTGCGCCGGTGCCACCGCTCGGCCCCGGGCGGCCTGCGGGAGCCCCGGGACGGGGGGGGGGGGCGGCGCCGCCGGTGCCTGCCCCGCGAGCTGCCGCCGGTGCGGATACCCGGCCGGGCGACCCCTGCGGCAGGGGGAGGTTTTCAGGAGCTCTCGGAGGGACGGGGCTGCTCGGTCGTTGCCGTGAGCGCCGGGCAGCGCCCGCGACTGCCGCCGCCGCGGTGTGTCGGGGCAGGCGGCCGCGCCGGGCAGGGAGAGGAGCGGAGCGGTGACCCCGCGGAGCCGCAGCACTTCACGCTGTCGTGTACAAGTTAGAGGGTAAGAGGGAACTTATCTGTCAATTCGGCTTTTGGGATGGAGAGGTCGTGATTAACGTCGTTGGAGCCGCGTGAAGCCGGGACGAGCTGTCTCATCTCCCTACAAGCCCTCGTAGGGAATCCGTACTGCAGAATCTGTCTCCAGCGAAGTGGAAAAGAACGTGCAGCTTCCTGTAGGTAGCTGGCGGGGCTAAAATGCCATTTTAAGAGAGACCTGATCATTTTTAAAAGGCTTTGGAATAAAATAAGAGTCAGAGCTCCTTCGTGCTTTTTTTTTTTCCCTTTTTTTTTTTTAAACCTGGAGTTTTCTCTGCTTGTCGTCTGAGCCCTTAATGAGGAGCGATGTCAGACTGACGGCAGTCAAACCAAGTTTTTGATGAGAAATCAAAAGTTTAGAGGTATGTTTTCAGTCTTCTCTGTTTGCTCATAAAATGAGGTCCATGGTAGAAGTTTGTCTTACAGCATTTCTAAAGTCATAGTTGTGGGTTGTTTGGGTTTTTTTATAATCTAAACCCAGTAACCATCTTATTTAAATATAATATTTTTCATAATAATCTAAAGAGTATCAGTGCTGCCTTTGAATTTAATGCCCCCGATGAAATAGTAGATCTTCTCCATTTAACTACAAGTCTATTAAAATATTTTACAGGTTTTTTTTTTTTTTAATAAATAGCTACTTGGGAAGAGAAGACTGAATCCTGCATTAGCTAAAGACTTTCCTTTTTTCAACTTAGCAAGAGCAGTAGGCAACACACACCAAAAGCAGCATAGTGTTTGAGGCACGGTAGTTTTTGATTACTAGGCTTCCTTTTTTTCTTGGAGAGAAGCCTATGTGAATAAAAAGAGAAGCACTATATTCATTAATCATTAGCCATGCTGAATGTATTTGGCAAGAAAATGTAGCTGGATTGATTCAAATGCTTGCCTGGGTAACAAAGGAAATGCATTTTTTAAGAGCAAACTACATGGATGTTTTAGCAGTCCCTTAGAATTGTACGCGTTTCGATGAGACAGGTTTTCCACATATTCCTCACAACAAGCCTGTTAGAACCATGAAATCAAAGAAACATTTGCTTTTAAAAAGAAAAGAAGGAAAGTGCACAAATTACAAAAAAAAAACCTTGGAGAATGTAGTTGCCTTGCATGGTTCTGGACAGAGACCTGGGGCTGTGTTGTGCAGAACAGGCAGATGATTTTCAGCACGTCGGAAATATTTCTTTTTACTCTCTCGGGAGTTTCATTTAAACCAATTTCCACACTGATGTAACATCTTGGCAGAGCCCAGCTCTTGGGTTTTAAAGTGTAATTCTTAATGGCTTTATTACGAAAATATTTAGGTCTTTGTACCTCTCACTGAACGCTTCTGTGGTACATTTCATTCATGTTTCATGCAGTTTAGTTTTCTAGTACACTGCAAAATTTGGTTGGTTTCTTATCCTTTCTCTAATTTGTTGGAGAGGGTTTAGCTGGAGGAAATGTGTTGTCATTTGTCTGACCTCTGACTGCTGTGAAATAATAGATCCACAATCCAATATTGTGATTTGAGAGAAGTAGACCAGTAGCATAGGGAATGTGATTTTATATAAGCTCAAAGGCACCAGGGAAAAATGGAAAACGTGCAGATGAATTGAATATTGTGTTTATTCGTGGTGCTGTATTGGCAGGTTTTGGGGCTTTTGATCTTTTGCAGTTCTGACGTTAAAGTGCAGAAAGTTATGGTCTGCAGGACAATGTGGGATGTTACAGATTTATGGATTAGAATTTTTTTTTTTTAATGAAAAAGAGCAGCATTAATTTCTTTTCCATTGCTGCTCAGGTAGTCCAAAGTGATACCACATGAAATTAATTTGCAACTTATGTTTTTCATGCAACATAATGTTCTGGCAAATACTCTTTCTTTCGTTTTGGGAAGTCCTCAGACTTCAGATTATACACAGGTGTGAATGAGTGAGGATTTTGCCCAGCTGTTAGTACATCGGTAGCAGCGCTAGTACACTTACAGACCTGGAAAACAAACTAGTCTGATGTGGTGGCTGAACATGTCCTTAAGACAGGCAGTGTAGTAAGAAATACAACTTTCTGCTTCCAATCTGAGCATAAAGAGAGGCGTTTTCTATCTATTTCTATGAAAATAGGCAGTGGATAAAATATCTAAGTTCCTAAGTAAGTATTTTGTAGATTGATGGGCTTTTAAGAATTATTTATCAACTGTTGCGAGTCTGTGTAGAGCATTCTGGAAGCCTTGTGTTCTGAGTTTATTACATATGCAGGCCAGTTAACCTGTCAGAGTGCCACTTGATGTGCTTCCCAGTGAAAGCTCTCAAAGACAGCGGGTAAGTTTGCCGCTGTGTTTATTGGTACAGGTCTTATTCCCCTGCCTTCGCTGTCAGAAGCTTCAAGGTTGACTTGAAGGAGAATAGTACGAAGAGCTATAAATCGGTGAGCAAGTTCTTTGCACTGGAGTAGAAACACAGATTCAGTTGCAGCATGCGATTGGAGGGGAAGCTGGGGACAGAGGGAGCCAGGTTCAGAAGTATTGTACCATCTTTTGATACCTGCTCTGTAGTGAGACAGGTGAATCAGGCCGGGTGTTGGTGAGAGCTGAAGTACTTATCTTCTGTTATCAGAACCAGACAGAAGGGTTTGGTCTACTGATGAGTTTATAAAGTATGAAAATGAACATAGCAGTTGATTTACTATTCTTCCTCTTGACGCTTCTAAACAGAAATTGGAGGGAAGGCAGGTGTAAGCGTTCTAGGCTTTTTCTACCATGTGTATTTACTGTTAAGGTAGACTTTGAGCTACTACTCCTCACTTTTGCTGTGTGGACATCAAAGTTGAATTGGTTGCTGTTTTGTGGAGGATAGACCAGAGTATAGAATTGGTTTTAACTTGATTGTGAGGGTAATTGTTTCACTTGGGTAGTGGATCATTGGAAGTGTAACTAGTTTTCCAACTGACACTGTCTCCGAATGAAAAGTCAGTAATTTAAAATACCGATTTAAGGAAATAGACCCTGTTAATTTCCTTATTGGTGCACATGATTTTTGGATCTTACTGTATTTCTTCTGCCTGCTCAAGCTGCAGGCAAGCAGGATTTCTCTTGCTGCCTGGCTGCAGTGCTGAAGGGAGCACGCTTTACATGCGGCGACCTCCGCGCTCCGGACTTGGCAGAGCCGGGCTGCTCAGGAGCTGGCTGGCTGGGGATTTATGCAGTACTGCTTACTGCGGGTGAGCTTTTCTGAGGCTGTCAAGCCTGACCTTTTGACGTTTTTTTTGTCATGTGTCTTGGCACCAACCTGCCCACATGCTGGTAATTACTCTGTGTTTTTCACCAGTAAACAACTGCCTATGGAAAGATACTTTCCTATAGGTTTAAAAAATCCAGTCACTTCACAAATCGAAGTGTGTTTAAATTTGCCTTCACTGTGGTACTATTGAAAGGTAAATCCAATTTAGCAAATACTTTGGTACAGAACTTCTGTTGACTGAATATTAACAGAATCTGGCCTCTGGAATTGCCAGCTGAGAGGCCGTTTTCTTGCTGCTCTCATTTCATACAACTGATCTGAATGACTTACTTGTACCTAAGACATTTGTTGCATCACATTCGCAGGATGAGATTGGTTTGAGGTTTATTGCTGAAATGTACTTTTCAGACCCTTTGAAAGACTCTGAAGATTTGCAAGTAAAAAAGGAGGAAATCTGTCTCAGTTTGTGATAATCAAAAGCAGTTGCATGCTCTGTACACGTCTCAGTTGAGGACGCTCCTTTCAAGTCTGGAGAATCAGTGTGTCCTTTTTAAGTCAGCGAAATCTGTGGGTGCTGAACATCTCACTAGATCAGACTCTGAACTTAGGTTTCAACTCTTGCCTAACTGAAATGGTGAGCCCGTTCCAACTGACTGGCAACACAACCTTAAAAAGAATTCTTCTAGGATAATTCTGAATAATTGGGGCAAACCTGAAGTGGTCTGTGGACACCACACAGGGACCTGTCTTTATTTTTTTTTTTTTTTTTTTTAAATCCCTGAAGGGATGAGGCTGGGTAGTTAGGCATTGTTGGTGTTTGGGGTGTGAGCTCTGTGAAAATATGAGGTGTCGTCACGTTTTATCCAGTGAGCTGGTGCGGGGGTTGAAGGGGAGGTGGCGGCCAGTTCAGTGTATGATGCAGGTTAATGGCCTACAGCTTTGCAGTTTGGGTCTGCAGTGGGGAGGTGAATGTTTGTATTGGCATTTATTGGGTTGGGGAGCAGTGTCTAGAGACCTCCGTCAAGAACTGAGTCCTCTTTGTGTTGAGTACTTCCCCAACATGTATGAAAAAGTGATTTCTTTATTCATTCCCCATTATAGAGAGCCTTGCATGTTCAGTTTGGGGGTTTTTAAGGATGATTTAACACTCATTTTTAACATTAAGAGGTTTTAAATCTTTCTTCCCTCTCAGTATGCTATAAAAACAATTGCTATCGTGTACTAATTACTGTCAGGGTTGTTAGTATTTCATCTTCACTACACAGCAGAATTCTAAATCAGTATATTTGTTTCTAAACGACACATACTAAATCAAAACTGTCAAATCTTTGTGTCTCTCCTGAGTAGATACGTGCAACTTTGTCTGACTTTGCAGTTCTCTATCTAGTAGTAGAGGAAGTTGAGATGTAGCACGTTGGGTTTTTTCTTCTTTGCATTCTCATGAGATAAGTTTTAGTAGCGTGCAAATAAACTGCATATGACAAGAATTAGTGATTACAGACTGTAATAACTAATGTTTCTCTTGAATCATTTGAGAGTTGGTTTTTCTCATTTGCAATGAGAGAAAAACAGTCACCTTTTTTGTATTTCTGTGTGAGCTGTGATAGCTCCAGCAATGAAGCAAGCAGCACTTCTGTCGTTTTGTGATTTGCCTTTTCCTTGAGGACTGGTATCTAAGAGGTGTGCTCAGAACTAATGGCACAGAAACTGTCTTCTAAACCTCCTGTTCCTTTCAGTAAATACTTTTTCCTTTTTCTGTGTTGTTTTTTGGTTTGGGTTTTTTTGGAATAAACATGAACAGAGGAGGGGAGGCTTCTGCGCTCAAAGAATAGCTGTGTCGTGAGAAAAGGGTGATGCTCTGCAGTGCAGACCTCTCTGCTTGTTGAATGAAAAAGCCCACAGACTGAAAAGTTGAAGCAGAAAGCCTTTTTAGGGGATCTGGTGATGGACTTTCTTCTTATGCTTCATACTGTTTTAAAAGGAACCGTGCCTGAGGTTAACAAAGTCCTGAGTTTGCCCAGATTTTTTTCACTTTTCTCACTAGAGGCATTTAGGTGAAGAAGTTCTGCGAAATATAGGTTGGCAAGCTTGGCGCAGTCTCAGGCTGCTTCCCAGTTGCCTGCACCTTATGTTGAGAACACCAGGGAGTGACTCAGGGCGGCAGTGAGTCACGGGGTGTCGCGCTGTTCCCTTCTTCAGAGCGGGGGTTAGCTGCAACAGGGAGCTTGCTGAAAGACTTGGAAAAGTCAGCGTGCTGGGGAGAGTCCTTTGCACTTCACACTGGGATCGTCTGCCTGCACAAGTTCCCAAACACATGCCCGTTTTCATGGAAAAATATAATGAAATAAAAGTTGCATCCCTTTTCCTGTGTGGTGTCAGGAATAGGTGAAGCCTTCGAGCTGCCAGGAGCAGATGGATATCAAGGAAAATCTGAGTCCAGTTAGGGCATCTCTCTTCCATCCTGCCGCCATTTGCTTTCAGTGAGTGTGCTGTCTGCGCAGAAGCACGGAGCTGACGCCACTGTTAGCCGTGGAGCTTCAGTCTCTGAGATGGCTAGTGCTCCTTGGGCTCTTCTGCTGCAGCCCAGTACAAGTCTTTGACATTTAAAGCTCTCATAAGTGCCAGAGGTCCATTCCAACCCCCTCCCTCCCCGCTCCCCAAGAAGCCTGGAGGTTCCACAGCAGTGTTGAAGGAGGGTAGCCTGCGCCCGTTGCAGTCACACATAGCCCGTTCATTCACTGCTGTTTATCAGTGCAGCTGGGTGCAGTTTGTGGTCAGCAGCACCCTTCAGCGTGCAGCCTGGCTCCACTACCCTTAAGCAGGGTCAGGATTTCACTGCATTTTTTGTTTTCCTTCGGATGTGGAAGAGAGTGATGCAGAGCCCATAGCTTGTGGCTCTTCTGCTTGTGCCATTCATTCCAACCTTTAGGCCTTTTGTCATGCTACATATGTAGCCATCTAGGCTAAAATCAATGTCGAGAGAGGTATAATCATCCCAGCTTTCATTTTAAGAGCATTTATCTCAAAGCTTAATTAAAGCTACTTGGATGTAAATAAGTCTAACCTCTTCACTTCTGAACAATGCAAATAGAATAGTCAGCATACTTACAGGGTATCAGCCATGTAATTATTGTGTAATGCTTGTGTTCTTTGAAATACTGCGCCATTTATTGCCATTGAATCCTGGGACAAGGTGCTCCATAAAACCAACTGCATGACTCTTTCTTTATGCACTTTAGAAAAAGTTGATCGTTCTCAAGCGAGGGGGCGGAAAAGTGACACTAAATCTTTATGTAGATAGATGAGCTGGGGCAAAGGGCTTGTCAGTGTGTTCTTTCAAACTGAAGTGACCACAAACTGGAGTTTTGTCTGGCTTTTGTGTTCTTGCGCGCCAGGATTGCTTTTCTCTGGCTCTGGGAGGTGCTCCTCAGAGGGCCCGTGGCCAGGCACAGTGTGGCTGGACCTCCTGCTCCCACCTAGTTTGTAAAGAAGGCATAAGGAAAAGGTCCTGTCACCATTTGCACATGCTGTCTTCTGCCATGTGCTGGTTGTGTAGTATTCTTGAAGTCGTAAATACTGTTATTCTTGCTTGCAGATATTGAGACCTGATGTATTTGGTTCTGCTGGTACATCAACCTCTCTGCCCTGAGGCAAAGGGGGAGGCATCTGGGGCATCGAGGTCTTCTATATACCAAGTTATATAAGTGAGGTGGAGTGGTATTCTGAACTGCTTTAGTTAAATTATCTTAAAAGGCTGGGTGGTGTACATGTGAAATGCAGTTGAAAGCCCCATTTGTCTCAGCTGACTTTTATTTTGGACAGGGTCGTCTTAGTAATTTCAGAATCAGAACAGTGGGAATAGGATTGTATGTAGGGCCTCAGGTTTTCAGTCTCCACTGCAGTTTGAAAGGGGATACTGCTGTGATCAGGCATGTGTTTGTGGTACTGAATCTTCACCTCTTTGTCCAAAACACCAGGAGAGTTGGGATTGGAGTAGCAATTTTCTCCCTTCAGTCAAGAATCACGTGCAGCTTAAGACCTGGAACGATTTGCATGATCCAGTTAGAAATCAAGTTCTCATTGCGTGTGGTGCTCCAGTTCACACCTCCTGTTAGACTGCCAGGGGTCTGTGGCATTGATACTGTGCCATGGGTTAAGCTTGCCTAAAATTTACATACGCAGGTATTTACCTGGCTCTTAATTGTGAGGAGAGAAGCACACTCTCATCCAGCATCCTCTACTTGGCCCTGTGCCTAATGGGACATGATTGGAAGGGTCGTTTATCATCTCACCCCAAAAAGAGGTTCAGGTCTCTCTGAGCCCCAGGTGCTCTTTTCCTGAAGCCCTTAGGTAGAATGTAGAAAGCCAGTAAAAAGTGATCCCTGGTCATCAGGAAGTTTGGAGCTTCTTTTCTATACATAAACATTTGCATGCTTTACTTCTGGCTTACATTTGAATGGTATAAATTGCTCTGCCTGTTGACAGGAGCAGCAGTAGCTCCTGTCTTCCTGTATCAACTATAATGTTACTCGTAATGGATGCATTTTTCCATTCAGCTAAATTAATTAGCTCATCTTTGTCTGTGTTTGATTTGGCAGAGTAGTTATTGTGGGAAAACACACATTTTTCTAGTAAATTTATAGTGATTGCTTGAAGCTCAATTTGGGAATTAATAAACCCATCTTTTGCAGAGCAGAAAACTGCTGCTTGTAGATTGCCACTGCTTTTCCCCCTGCTTGGACTAGTTCTTTCTGGTTTCTGTAGAAATGTTTGCTTGCTGGGTGGGATATTACTAATCAGTTTGGGAGAATAGAAATGCAAGTGAAGCTACTGTTTGGTACGAGGCCTCCGACATCAGCTGGAGCACTCCAGGGTTTGGGAGGTGCCTTCGCAGCTATTGCTGCAGGGTCATGCACAGAGGGGCAGGTTGTTAGCGACTGTCTGGAGTAGCTGGGCTTGTGCTCAGCGTTGTTTTCCTTCAAAAGGACGCTCCCTCCAATTGTTAGCTTGATATAGATGTATTGTGTTAAGCTTTGGGTAGTTTTTCTAGTACTGTGGGTGCGTTATTGAATTATAAGGAGTATTTGCTTAAAATATGAGTGCATAAAGATGTTTATAACTGCTGGATGGGTTCTTGTATCAACAGATAATAAAAAAAGCCAGACAGGATAATTAAAGAGCCAGAGATGTTTCATTTGAGAAACCTCATATACATAGGCGCCTCCTAAATGGCTGAGGAAAACAGGCGCAGAGCGTTCCTCCCGCCCCAGATGCTCCCCAGCGATAGCAGGAAGAGCAGCAGTGGTTGGCAGCACCTCTGGCAGCCAGCAGCATGGAAAGGCACGGGGCTGGAGCAGGGCCTGGGGAGACAGCTAAATAAAGGACTTGATTTTCCTATTGTTCTCTCCAAGGAGGATCTAAGTCCTCTGTCCTGCCTCCTGCGAGGGATGCTTGGTTGGAAACTCCGTGTGAAACCTCTCGGTTACACGAGCAATATTTTAGCCTTGTGTTTTTCTGGTGGATTATTTTACTGCACATCACAGACTCCAGGTTGAGCGCTGAGAACACATTTTGCCTGCATCTGAAAAGGCCCTGGAAATGTGATGTTTCCAGCATTGCTGTGGCTGGCTCTAGTTAATCATATTTCTTCAAAATCCACTGGTATGTCTGGGAATAACTCGGCAGCTCCCAGCCAGAAAGGTGGAGTGCAGCACCTGGCCTGCTGGAGCGCTCCCTGCTTTGCACACATCTACCTCTTCACATGCACTCTTCGTTACTGAGCTGCTAGATGTCTTTGGAAAAGAGGAATCAATGCCCATGAGAAATTAGTTTCATTTTAGATTCTCTTTCCTATATTTCTAAAAATGACTGAGCTATAATGTAGGTTCCTTGCTTTAAAATGTTGAGAGTCGAGCGTTTC
This sequence comes from Gallinula chloropus, assembly GCF_964237585.1. Classification (NCBI taxonomy): domain Eukaryota; kingdom Metazoa; phylum Chordata; class Aves; order Gruiformes; family Rallidae; genus Gallinula; species Gallinula chloropus. The sequence continues at coordinate 3,262,506 of NC_140094.1, forward strand.
TCCGGCCGGTACACTGACAATGAAGCTTCAAACTCTCCGGATTGCAGAGCAGCATCAGTAGCTGTGCTGATTTTGTTGTGGAAACCTAGAGCTCAGTGTGGGGAAATGCTCCCTCCTCCTTTCCACGTTTCCAAAATATTCCAATTTTCTTCTGATGTTTTCCCTCTCAACCACAGTGTTTATGCTTAAAGGAGGGGAAAACAGCCAAACATAAAGGTCACACTTAAAGCAGAGACCTTTTGAATGGCAAAATCTCACTCCAAAGAACATCTGCTCTTCGGATTGATTTAAAAACCCTCACAAAAGTGCTTTAGAATGGAAACCCTTTTGTATCTCTCACCGGCAGCTCTAGCTTCTACTGGTGGTAAATTTGCACTTTATGTTACTCCTGCCAGTGTTGATTAGTGTTTTGTCACAGAAGTAACTAACTTTGTCATTTAATCTGTTGCCTGGGTATTGTCAGTCTAAAATTTTATGTATACCCCCTGCAATGTAAAAAAAAAATGTACTGCAGAGACTATCTCTGGCTCTGGAAGCCCCTGACCTGAGAAGTGCTGGAGGCCAGCCGAGGAGCCAAAGAGGTACCACTATGGGCTTGCCTTGGCTTCTCGTCATTCCTTGTGCAACTGCATCTCATCACTGCTAGAGTCCAGGCACTGGCCTGAATTATCTAACAGAAACTGAGGAAGTGCATAGTTGACTAGGTAAGGATCCTTTATGTTAAATATGTTCTGCTGTATTAGCTAATGCTTCTATTAATTTGTAATACTTGAAAAACCCGATTAGATCTTGGTTTTTAACCAAGCTATCATTCCAGATGAGTAGCACAGTTCTTTTGGAAATTCTGAAAACAAGTTATGAAGAAAACTGACTCATAAAGCAACTGCCTCTTGGAATTTGAATGTTTAGAAGGGAAAATGACTGGCAGTTCCTCTTGTAAGCACGCTAGTTGCAATAAAGTATAAAAGTTCAACATCAAAGAGATCACTGCTAAGTCTGTGGCATATTTGTACATCAAAGAACAAATACAGGACAAAAGGAAATGTATAGAGATACAGTTCAGCCTTGCAGACAGGTCCCTGTGGAATGCTAGAGAGCATTACTTTCATAGTGCAGAAATTATCTCTGGCACATCTTCATTTCTGATTTGGGGAATAGGTGGGATTACGAATTAAAAGCAGTGTCTCTGAATGGAATCCAGCCTTCTCAATACACTAGGTAAGAGCGTCTGAGCTTATGTGATGTCAGCAGTGCTGTTTCTGTGTGGTGACTCAAGTGTATAAACATGGGTGAAGTGTATAAACACGGGTGACAGATAGGAAGTACGTATGTAACGCTGCCGTTTCGCTGGGCGGGGGAGGATGGGCAAAAGGTACATAAAATGCGTAAATGAAAGCTGAATGTCTCCTCTTGGACTGATTTCTTTTTTTTCTTTTATACCTTCTTATGCCTGTGGTTAAATAGTGGGTCGTGTAGCCCAGCGAGCTTGTGGAGTCTCCATTCTTAGAGAGATCCGAGCCTGGACTGGAGGCACACTTTGACTGGACATAACCCTGCGCTGTAGTTGACCCTGCTTTGAGCAGGGAGGGCACCAAGCAATCTCCAGGGGTTCTTTCCAGTATCAGCTCTTCCATGATGCTGTGAGAAGAACACTTTTATAGTAGCTGTCTGTTTTTCATCCTGACCCTTGCAAAGGCAAGACAGGAGCCTGCCAAAAATGTGACCAGCTCCAGCACAGCAAAAGCCCACCAAACTGTTTTATTTGTTTATTTATTTATTTATTTATTACTGCTGTTTCTTAGTTTTCATAATATGGAAGCCAAAATTTGCTGATTTGGGCTTTTCTGTATCATGTTGTTATTTTGGTGGTGACTTTTTGGGTTTTTTGTTTATTTAACCCTTAATTTATCCTTAAATTAATGATAAAGTTTATGGATTTCTGCCTTAACTAAAGAAAAGTAGTCTGGTATCTAGAGTGTATGTCTGCTGTCAGAACAGGCAGGGCATGAGAAATTGATCACAGAAAACTGTTGGACATCTGTGGTGGCATCATGTTGAAGGAAGTGGAGACTTTGCTATTCATTTGAATGTATTTGTTTTAATACTAAAATGTAAAGTAGGTCACACCAGTTCTTCAGTTCCAGTCTGTCTTCTTCATTTGTATTTCTTTTCTATAAGTGCTGGCAGTTTATGTGGTGCATAAAAAATGTTAATCATAGAATCCAGACTGAATCCGAATTCTCCAAAGTTCAAGTGTGCTTGGATCAATGGTTTTAATACCATTTACACCTTTTATGGAGACATTATTGTCAGCAGACTCTTCTTTCATTTATTTCAGAACTAAAAATAGTTACTGTCTCATGGAATCATTAAGAAAGACAAAGAGTTTCTGTTAAAACCCCTAGGGAAACCTGATTAGCCATACTACTGTATAATTAATTGATGTGCAACTACACTTAGAGTAGTGCATCAGTAAACAGAAGTCAGAATGTAAGAAGCTAAGAAGAACTGCTGGGAATTGTGTAAAGACATCAAGACCTCAAAATAACCATTTGGGTGCCTGAGGTGTGGTGGAAGGATAGAAAGCTCTCAGCACAGGGGTTACTGGGAAGGCTCAGGCTTGTGCTTGGCACTTTCTTTTGCTCATGGAACTGCTGAAAACACCTTCAGTATCAACTGGTTGAAATATTCCCTGCTATCTTCAAGTTGATGTTCTGGTAGTTCCCTGGGCTATATTCTTGTGTTTTTAGAAGTGTCAGGACAAGTGTTGTTAAAGTGTTCCTTTCGTTAATGCTCTGCTTTAAGTATGTTCATTCTAATAATTAAGTTGTTGCTTGAGATATAAAATGGATCACTGATTTGTGCCATTGTTTGCCTTGTTTGCTTTGAGGCTGAGGAATAATTGTCAGTGAGTAGTCTGTAATTATCTCTTTGGACAAGTCAGGGTCCTCTTTAACATTACTGTAAAGAGCTGCAGTAGTTGTGTATGTAGAGATCTGGGGGAAGGGATGAATTGCAGATTAACTATTCTGCTGGAGTTGTGTTTAAAACTTATATCAAATCCTCTGCTGCTACCCCATTGCAGCAGCATTACCTGGAGAAAGAACTGCATCCTGGGGCAGCACCTGTACCATGATGAGTCCCTGTGGCCCAGGAGGAGCTGCTGGCATGAGCTGCTGGCGTTTCAGAAACATTAGTTCTTGGTGATTTGAGGTTACAAGGAAAATAAGTTTGTATTTTTCTGTTTTGACAAAAATATAGCATAGGTGTTTTTAAGGAGGTGTATTTCCATATCTGATACCTCACCCTGGTGATGGGGAGAAATGAGCTGTACTTGAAGAGCTGTACTGGCTAAGGGGCTTTACTTGGATCTTGCAACATGCCTGAGTCCTCCTGATAGCACAGCTCCCTTGTGCACACCGGCATTGGAGAGTCGAGGATGCTCAGCACGCTGAAATCAAGCCTTTGCTCAGGAAATTGTTATTATGGGTTGTAAATTGTGGCCTTTGCTCTCAAGTAAATGGGATGGCTGTGTGTGTGCCTTGCTATGAGGAATCAACAGCAGACGTGTTTGTACTGCGCTGTTCAAGGAAGGCGGAGGTTTCGTCACTCAAGTATGTCAAGTCCCAGCCTGCTAGCTGGCACAGAGAGTGTTTGGGAGAGACAAGAGCTTTACATTTTAGAAAGACCAATCAAATGAATTCAATTTCTATGCCAAATTGAAGGAAGTTTTGAAACAAGAGTTTGGTTTTGAATATTAATTTCTTTAAAATCACCAACTATTTAGAAACATTTTTTCTCCCCTTTAAAATACCTGAACTGTCAAGTTCCTAGCTCAGGATTTTCAGAGTGGGTGTATGTGTGTGTTGGGAGAGAGTTGCCAGCAACTTGTAAAAATCAAAATCCCCAAATGAAATCCTTCAATACCTTTATTTTTTTCCTGTTCCTCCCTCCCCTCTCCCATGGAATTGAAGTGAAAAATTCCTTAGGGAGGTGACAACAGAAAATAATCTAGGGTTGTGTAATTTAACTTCTTTTCTTGGACTGTTGCTACATTATTAGAGATTTAGTAACTGCCCTAGCTGCAAATTTGGTATTAGCAGTGGGTGGGATCCCTTTACATGAGAACGAATATTCTGCATGTGCGACATGCACAGATGTCTGGCTTGTCTCCTTAGGGCCTAAAGTTCAAGCTGTAGGAGCATGTCCGACAGCAGCGTAAGGCACAGCAGGAGCACTGTGCTTTCTCAAGAATTTCTCAATTTGAGTAAGGTTTTGTGAGCCGAGTCTATTTTCATTGGTGGAAGTTTTACAGTTTTTGAGGACTCTTATCTACTTCGAGTGTAAAAGCACCTTAATAATTGAAATTACATAGCATGACTTCAAATGTAATCACCAAATAGAATGTGGGAGAAGAATTAAATTTAATTATAATTAATTCCAGTTTTCAGAAAATGCTTTCAAAGTTGTATTAAGCTGGATACCAAAATTGTTATCACTTTGGAAAATGTTCCAAGTCTCCAAACATCTCAGCAGTGTCTGTTTCACAAAGGACTACTTTGATCCAGCTATCTAAGATCCAAGGAGACAAAACCCAGATTGCTTGCTGCTAATCTGGTGCTTTACAAACAAGATTTTAATTTTTATTCCCATTACTTGTTTTTCCAAAATTCAGGCATATATACAATGGAATGGTTTCTTCCCGTAAATAATTAAGCCTATTGTAAACAGTGTCAGTAGAAAGTAGTCTTGAGATGCATTTAGTTTTAAGTACCTATTCATTTTTTCCTTTTGAAAACAATGTCATGTCCCAAGCAGTTTGAGTGCTCATAAATCATCTTAGTAGAATGGGAGAAATTATTCCAAAACTGCTCTCTCATAGGCTTTTACATTTCTTCTCAAACCTAGTTTGCTGTCCCAAAGACAATCTCAAGGAGCAAGTTGTCCTTTAGCTTGATTCATAGGGAGCAGCTGTAAGGTTAGTGTAGCAGGTCCTGTTTGTGTTTCTCTGCCCCTTAATGGAGCTGCGTGTGCCCATCAAACATGCAAGTGATTCCTGTCACCGAGTGCAAGCAGGCTGAGCTGCCCCTGTGTGATACCTTCCCATGATGTTGTGGAAGAACTCTTCCCACCTTTAATGTGGACCAGTAAGGACATTAAATCACTCTGTGAAGCTGTGCTTATTACTGCTGCTCAAAGTTACATCTTTTTCGTGATGAGATCAGGTATTCGAACAACCTAATTAAAGAGGATTTAGCGTGGCTTGGAAGAACAAAAAGTGTTCCATCCCCCCAAAAGTTGAGTGCAAATACTGTCGTGTTTTGGGGGAAAATAGCATATAGTAATGCAGCACAAGAAGAAACCAGACCGTATTCTTAAAGAGAAAGTACCTGTAGCACTGAAGGAATGAAGAGAAGCGCGTGCTCGTTTACCTGTCCGCTAATGTCATCTTAGTAGTTCCAAGTACATTGACCACCTGAATTAAAGAAGCCACCTAAATATTTTAAAGCATTCTTTAAAACTGGTTTTAGTGTTGGAGAGGCTAAATTAATTTGGTTATACAATTTATCAGACGCTGCTAAATGTGTTGTGGATGCTGTTAGTTATTGAGTAGCCAACAGTTAGTCTGGCAATTGATTAAATCTCAGGACATGTCATAAATAGTCTAGATGAGAAAAATAGTTTCCAGTTTAGAAGAGGGGCATCCGGTTGCCTGCCCTGGACAGACGTCCTGCCACCATCAGAAGTGGGGCTGTGCCAGACAGCTGCATGCTGTGAGTGTGTTGGCGAAGCTTCACCCTGCCCTCTATAAAAGCCAGCAGAAGCGGGCACGATGGCAGGGGTTGAAAGGATCAGAGTGGGCTGGAATCCACCCAAAGCAGTGGGTGCCGGACACACCACCAACTGCTCCTTAGACTCCTGAGCAACCTGTAACAGCCAGAGTTACGCCTTTCACGTCCTTTCCAAACAGTCTGATGTTAAGCTGGTACAGGGCTTAAACCTGTCAAAACTTAGACCTGTAATAGCTGCCTGCTCACAGCTGGCTGCCTGAGCTGGGGCTCTCTCTGCTGCCATGCAGGCATTACCTTTACCCCCATGTTCCCAGTGCAGGGCCCAGCTAGTGCACCTCCTTCCCATAGACACTGCCAGGGAGGAGCAGCTCCTGACCACCGTCTTGGCTGCAGAGCTCCCCTTTCCTCTGCCAGGAAAAGGGGTCTTTGCACTCTGGTGTTTAGATTAAGGTGATGTTCTGCTTACTGAATCCAGGAAGCTATCCATGCTTTCCTCACGACACAGAAGAGCATCTCAGAATAACATTATCAAGAGGTAAATCTGTTTAAATTCTCACGTCTCTGTATCCTCATTTCTTTCTTCCTGAGTGCTTTAAACAAATCTTCATCTAGGTTTCTTTAATGAAAACGTTTTTTTTCTGTAGTGAATCTGTCAGACAAAGTAAATTGACGCGTCATGTAATGGCTTTGTGGTTTGCAGGTTGTTTTCCTTGTTGTAAGTTGATGCAGAAAGTGTATTTTGATGCTGTTACACCGTGATGGATGAAAAAACTGCACTGACTTTTATCCAGGAGAGGGAAGCGAGTTGTTTTCTTTCAAGGGCTGTAGATCAATTGGTGTCTTACAGAAGTAATACCATGAAAGTGGGGGAGAACTCCTCTTTGATACTCTAGGCTTTCTCTTGCGGTTGGTACAATAATGGGCTTTTGAATTAAAGGTTTGTTAAAGCTTGTATCTGTTTCAGGGTATTGACAGCCAAAGCAGACTCGCTGAGCCAACACTTATATGTTTATCCAAGCCTGTTAAAATCGGAATTTATGTTGACTGTACTAATGTCTAAGCTTTAATACCACTTTTATATAGAAGGCTGCTATTTGAATTTTCTTTACAATATGCCTTTGAGTTATGATTTGTAACTGGATTCATATAAATAAATGCTTTCAGCCAAATGCTGTTGAACTAATTCCATTTTCAAGTCATTAATTATATTTAGCTCATTGAAGAAAGGAGAGGGGAAGGCATCAACTAACCCTATATAGAAGTGACAGCAGAATTGTTCTGTGAAAAGGCTTTTGGGCCTCTTAAGCTAGGAGGAGTGAGTGGTTTGCTGGGTTGCTGGTTATGTTTGCAATCAAAGAAGTGTTAACAGAAGCTAGATAATGCATTGCTATGCTGCAAAGACAACTCATTTTCAACAGGCATTAATACACTTAACGCTTTTTGCTTTTATCACGTTAAGGTCTTTGGCTTCGCAGTGAGATCTGGCTGTATGCAGTGAGCCTACTCGCTTGTGCAGGAAAAAAACACCCTTGTTTTTTTGATAATAAATCCATTAACTCTTGTCAGATTGGTAAATTTTCAAGGTAAATTTCTTCAGATGTAGGTTCAAATGAATAATTGGTTTGCTACATTCAGACAACTTAATGTAAGAAAGAGAAGTTACAGCTTTGATTTCTTGTAATACACATATTGTGTGAAGCTTACGATAAAGTGCTAACCTATCAGCAAAATTAAAATCTAAATGCAACCAAAACACAGCGGATTTTGCTGCAGTCCTTGTGAGCCCCCTCCTTACACTTTATTAATAGGATTCCTTTTTGTCTTTTCAGGAGTTTTTGAGAGAGAATAACGAACCTAAGCATTGCCGATTGCAGTTTCCCTAAGACAGATTGGGAAAGAAGTAGTGTGTATATTTTTAGACTAAAGTGTGGTACTTCTGCCATTTCCATCTTTATCTTTCCATTTTGCCTGTTCCTTTTGGGTGGATGTAGGAACATTCCTGCTTGGGATTTGCATTGCCCTGGGATCGCACGGGCTGCGCGCAGTGCTGTCATCTCGCTGAAGTGCTGTGTAATTGCCTGATCCCCTTCCCTTTGCTGTCTAGTTTCGCGTTTCTTTCATTTCGTTACTTTCATTTCTTCTCCTTCATGTTAACGTTCTTCATCTCTAATTCACTTTCTTGTGTTCTTCCTTCACCCTCTTTTGAAAGCAAACTGCCAGTGCCTTATTTAATCTCTTTATCAGTGTAGCGAGGAGTAACAACACAACTATACGTTTTAGGCCCTTTATAGCCAGCTGTTTCAGATCATCATGAGAGAATGAAAGACAGAGCCCTCTAGGACACCCCTCTGCTTTACCTTTCTAACGCTGCACGCTCAGTTCTTCAAGAGATCTTTGTTCCTTCAGTAGCCTTCTGGAATAGTTCCAAGCACACCAGAGGGTCCTGTCAGCTGGAAGAAACCATCTCTCCAGATGGGCTTTAATTGTTTTTCCATCTCCCCAAATTAATGTCTGGTCTCTAAAGCCTTGCTCCCAAACCATTTCTCCTTTATAGCCACCTTTAGGCCACCTGTGTCAGGGGCGCCAGCAGACACTCATTGGCGTGCTCAGGAAACTTAATTTGTTCTTGCTTATTGTTTTACTTGGAGAGAAACTCCTGCTCTTGGATCCCCAGTGTTTGAGGAAAGAGCTGTGGAATTACCATGCCAAGCTGCTGCAGCATCTGAAACTTCTCATTTTGTGTCATGAGCTCCCTAAACACCTACGAACTGTTCTGGTTATCAGCATGATTTATAATGAATCAACCACAGGCTAGATTTTTAGGAAGAGGTGTCAGTGAAACCTCTGCCTTGCTGGTAGATTGCCTAGTAAATGAGTTTATTAAAATGACCTAGCGTGGAGCAAGAAAGCTGTATGGAATTTCTCCTAACGTGTTTTACAAAACACAGCAGTCCTGTACAGGAGGTATACAAAACCAGACTTGCAGTGAAGTGAGAAACAGATGGATAGAGCCAGTTCTTAGATATAATTTAAAAGTATTCCTGGTGTTTTTACTCATGGGTATGGCTTGGCAAGACGTTGTGATCTCATGCATCTAACCCGTGGCTGATCTAGCTTTTGAAACAAAGGAATGCCCACACTCAGGTATTACCTGGGGGTGATACCAGGGAAGGTGTATCCTGCAGACTGCCGTTCCTTTGGGCTTTCTTGTCCTTTCTCTCCTTCGCAGCACTGCCCTGTGAAATGCATACGCCACCAGGCAGTTCATATTTAGCTGTCGTGTCTCTCATGATTCAAAGCTATATCGGAAGTCAAAGTGTGAATATAGCTTCTCTTTCAATGCTAATTAAAGCTAAGAGAAGCATCTGCTTGTACAGTGATCGCACTATATGGAAATATGCTTCTTTGTCGCTAGCTGGTATGTGAAACCCGAGCGAGCGGCTTACAGAAACCTGCCACTGGTGTTTGTGTGCGTGATCACTGCTTCCCCAGAGCTTCACCGCTAATCAGGCAAATGTTTCAATTCAAACAGTTCTTTGGCCCCTCTCCCCTTCCTTCCCTTTCTCGGTTTCCAAAAGACCTCGGACAAGAGCTTTGCTGTGAACTCTTGAAGCATTTTGCTACCTGAGAGAGTGAGTTGACTGGTTTTGTATTGGCATCTTGCTTTAGATCAGTGTGGTGATTACGGAGTGCTTCTGTCTGTTGTCTTTCACCCACTGAAATGACCAAAGATAAACTAGAGACCAAACAGAATGGCTCAAACATACTTGTTAAAAATCTTATGACTTTCTGTCTGTATGCATGCTTGCTCCTTTCTTGTTTTGTACTTTTTTTTTATTAAATACTTGAGGGTTGGCAATGCTGTGAAGTAGAATGATGAAACATAAATTTTAATTGTGGTAGGAATATTGTCTAGAATCTCATCCTTGTTTTACTTGAAAATAATACTCAATTGTCTTGGCCATGCTGGAACAAAGACAAGACCTAAGGGATGTGTATTTGTTTGGCTGCAACTTTATTAACACATTTGGGATCAGCGCCAAGCAATAAATCATATAGTGTGAGTCACAGCTGCTTCCTTGATCATTCCTACCTCTCTGGGAGAGCTGCTGTCTGCCTTCCCCCTCCCAGCCTGGCACCCTCCTATGGCAGGGCCACCGCAGTGTTGCTGTGCATTAGGGCTAGGTGGAGGTTGGGGAAAGGGGAGGGTCGTCTCCCCACTGCACCCGATGGCAGGAGCCCCCACTGCTGTCACAGCTTTCTCAGAGAACTGCTGCTGGCCTCGTGCAGTTCATTTTTCTTCACTGGCCATGTGAAAATCCGTGGGAATATATTTAAGACAGTACAGCCTAGGAGTGGCAAGCCCTGTACCTTCCCACTGCTCTTCCTGGGCAACACCTAATTTCAGAGGATTGCTGTTATCAGATAAGGGGCTAGTAATCCTTTGTTTGCATAGGCTCCATTAAACTACTGCCCTCAGTTTTGGGAAGACTTTTTAAATTTTAAGGGCAAGGATGAAAATTGCAGCCCAGTGTGGTAATGCTTGTTTTTCAACTCCCCTCACTTGGGCAGGCACACGCGTAAGAGATCTGTCTGCCCTGTTATTCTGGATGATGACTGTAGCTCCTGCCTGGAATAGCTATTTGGCTCTTTTCTGCTGCCTCCACTTGCAATGTGAAGGTGTACTGGTCCAAAACTCCCCATCGTGAAGCTCTCAGAGACAAGTGCATAATAGCTGCGTGGTTCCACCAGGTTAGCATTGTCGCCTTCCTGGGAGGATTCAGAGCTGCACTGTCACTGGCAAAATGCTGCTTTAGTGTCTATTCTGAAATTGGATAGCCTAATTTAGCCATGGGGTGGCTAGTTTGTTATGGCAAGGAGCACTTCTCCCCACCCTGACACTGTAATGGAATAACTTCCCTTCTTTTTGTGTGGAGGTGCTGAACTAGGCTTGGTGGGACCAAGATGTAGGCAGGCTGGAACTCCACTGAAGCGTAGAGATGGCCAAGTCCCAGCTGTAGGACTGAAGGAACGAGGAAGCTCTGGGCATGTCTTAGCTCTGTATTGTCTAGTCTGGGAGGGAGGAGGCAAGGAGCAGACAGGCCCTCCTCCCTCACCTGGCACTCTGCACACCATGGATTCAGCAGATGATTTAGAACAGTCCTGGTGTTGATTAGTTGGTCGTTAAATCATAGGCTTTTTATTTTATTTTTAACAAACTTAACAAATTTTGTGCACGCTGATTTGGAATGTCATTAATGTTGCAACAGAGCTTCTGCTGGATTAATTACATCACTTGTAAGCAAATAAAGGACAAAAAAGGTGAAGTTCACCTGAGCTTCCACTGGGAAACCCAAGAATGATAGCTTGTACCTGTTTTCTAAGGATTGTTGTCGGCTGCTCCTACTGCCCAGATATTTGCCTTACAGTGGGGCAGTAACATCGTTACATTTGGAATGAAGCAAGTGAATTCACTGGTGCACAGCAGTGGTGACAAATCCATTTTCTAGTAGGGGTTTATGGTCTTAAAATCAAAGGCAGAAATTATTATTTAGTTCCTGTAATCAGTAAGCTGCTGTGTTTCAAAGAAAACTGGAAATATCTGCTATGTGGGCTAAGCGGTGACTTAGGACTGAAGTTCAGATATTGTTTCAGGTCCCGCACGTACAGTCGCTTCTCAGCGGCTCCTGAAAACCATAATTGCTGACTTAGAAAAACTTTATCTTGTTTCTGTCTTTCAGCATTGAGTGTTTGAATTGATGCATGTTTGAAAAGGAGATGGGCTTAAAAGGTTTGACGCTTCTAGGTGAAGTGAATCGTGATAGTAAGGACTGTAGATCAGTCAAGTCATACCCCATACCATTTAAAGGAATGGGGGCGGAGGGGGGAGTTAAGATTTGTGGTTTAGTGGCTGCTCACTTTAGTCTTTTGTCACTACATGCAGAACGAGGATTAGTAATGTTCTGTCCTCTGCCTAGTCTCTAGCCATCCTGCTCTGAAAGCTGTGTTCTGTTTGTTTCATACTTGAATTTTGCACTTAGATATTGTGTATGAAAGCTGGAAAACGAAGTTGTTTGTGGTCTGAGTACAAGCTAGATACTAGGCACTGTATGAAATCCTTACAAGACATTACTAAGAAGTACATGTTCTTAAAAAACAACTTTGTGGAATTCAGTAAACTTGTTTTTTGGAATTCTATGCAGATGGTATCTTCACTTCTGGAACACACTCTTTCCCTGGGCCAGGGCTGCCAGACAGAACCCTTCTGACAATCTCTTTATCTATAGGGTTGTCTATAATGTTAATTAGTGAACTCTTTGAAAACCGGCTTCCACAAGTTAATTTATGCATAAAACATCACTGAGGGATGTGTTTTACCTGTTTCACAAGTAGGGGACTAAAGTATAGCTTCGGAGAGTTGGCTTGGGCCACACAAGGAGCCTGTGTCATAGCCAGGTATCAACAGATTCACATTTCATTGCCTAACCACAAGACTTCAGAAAATAAAAAGTTGAACAAAAGCAGATGCAACACTGAGGGTTTGAGTCTTGGGTACAGTTTACAGGGTGCTTAACTCGCTGCCCATAAAGCTGGAAGGATCTGCTTTGGAAGGCCAGTAATGCTTATGCATTCCTAGCAATTTAATTGCAAGCTGCCGGACTGGCTGCGGAGATTTCAGCCTGCCGAGAATTTCCCTGGCCATAGTGCAGATCAAGACTGTGGGATGTTTGCTTCCTACTGGCACTCTTTTTTTTCTTTTTTTTTTTTTCTATTTTTAATACACTGACAAGCCTTCATAATAATGATTATCAAGGACCAAATCCCTGTTCCCAACGGACTGAGGAAAGGGAAACTCAGTGTTACCCCTTTCCAGGGACTCTTAGAGTGGTCAGCGTGATGTTTCAGAAATCATGAGGGATGAGCTAAAATCTTGAGTTGGTATTTCAACTTCAAAGCTTTCCTTGGTGGATTCTTGTTTTCCTTATGTGATTGTGTTTGCTTTTTGAATATGTGCTCTCTCATCTAGCAAGGGTGTAATAAGCTCTTGAGACATATTAAGTTTAGTAAGACCTGAAACACTATTCACCTGTTTACGTGACTTCTGTTCTTGTTGATGTGTCCGAGCACAACACAGTATTTAATGGATCCTCACACAGAGTAAAGCCTCCAAGTTTTACAGGTATAAACTGAATTACAGAGAGGGATGTGCCCAGCTCCATGAAGCTATTTAATCATTTAACTCCTGGCGCATCCATTGAGACCTACACATCTTAGAGAAGTTAGATGTGCACGTAGCCATGTTGGTTACGTGACCTGCTCTGGCTCACACATGCAATCCTTGTGACAGCACAGGGGCTTCAAATCAGATCTTCTCAATCCCATAGTAGCCTGAGAGGAAGAAAATGTTTCACGTATTCCTCTGAAAGGAGGCAGGAAAAATCAGGCTAGGAGGTAAGGATGGGTTTTAATTGTGGGTCAAAGAAGGTGTTAGGACAAGTTCTTCTTAGAATCGGTGTGTGTTTTCTGTCGCTTGGTGGCTCTATGTGCATAATAATGGCACTTTAAAAAGAAGTGTCTTTGAGTATCACTGGTGTGTGTGGTTATACACACCCCCTGGGTGATGCTCCATCCTTTGTCATGTGGAAGGTGAGATTTGATTGTGATGTTACCTGTCACACATACGGTTCTGTAAACTCCTTCTTCACCTGACCCCATTATTCTGATGCTGGAAGCAGTGTCATCTTTCAGTCCTCATCCGATGATATTTTGTATCATGCACTGTGTCTTTTACTGTCAGAAATTCTGGGATTTGGGAATATGAGGAAGGAGAATGGGATACAGTCTACCCATAAATACTGTACAGCTAAATTAACACATTGGTTTATTATCCTTCTGCAGTGCAATTATTTTTGCCTATACAGAAGACACCTCCCTGTAAAGTCCTTGTGACATAAGGTTTCTCACTTAAAATTAGGTCATAGCTTTTTAATTGTTCAGGTGTCCACCCATGAGGGAGCTACCGAGAGCTCTTTCAATTCCTTGCAATCATAAGGAGCAGTTACTCTCATTTATCCTCTAAGGAAATAGTCCACCAAAAATAATACGTTGATTCCTTAGCCCCTCCCTGTCACTAATCACTCCACTCCTGTAGCTGCACACTGACTGGGCCCCAGCACCGGAGTGTCCAAGTACCTTGGTTGTTAATTTTCAACTTACGACACTTTGGTGATGTAAGAAAGCATTGTCCTCATTTCACAGCTGAGGAATTGACACATCAAATTAGTGACTTGCTTAAAGTTTCGCGGCAATACTGGACATAGAAACCAATGACTTATTCATAGACTATTCTGTTTCTTGGAAAACCAACCCCGTGTTCTTTGTCCTTCTGCTTGCTACCCTCAATCTCCTGGTACCCATTTCGCAGAGTAACAGTTCAGTACTGTGAGTATTTTAACCTCCCATAAGCTGGCATTGCCAAATAAATGCACCCCTCCTTTGTGCAAGCACAAGCAGCATCTCTGCAGTCACGTGGGGAATTAAGTCAGGAAACTGATTCAGGTTAAAGTTAATACCCCAAAGAACAGTTTCAGCCTGAGTCGTTCCCTCATTTGGCTCTCACGGTGGAGCTGTAGAGGTGCCAGGAGAAAAGGGGGGAAGAGGGAGGGGAGGTCTGCTCCATTCAGTGACTGGAGATTTCTGCTGGCTAAAACGCTTATGGATTTTGGTGGGGGTCGAGTCCTATACTCTGCTTTCCCTGCTGGGCATGTAAACAAAATCAAAAGCCTAGCCGAAATCAGTCCTGGTTTCTTCTTCCTTTCGAGGGCAGATTGCAAGCTTTGAATGGTCCTCAGGTCTGTAAAGCCTGCCCAAAGCACGGTGTCAGAGCAGCTGAGGAGTCTGGAGTACAAGGGAAGCTTTGGATGCAGTGACATTTTAAACCTTCTCTGTGTGGCAAGTTTTTCTTGGGTGGCTGCTGGCATAAAAAGTGCTCGACTCTGTGCAAGCTTCTTCTCTTGGAACTGAAACTCTTTCTGAGGAGTTACAAACACAACCAGAGAAGAGCGCTATTACCAGGATAAGTACATTTATAAAGGGAATCACATAATTTAAGGGTTGCAGCTTCATGCCCCATCTCACCTTATTCCACTTTGGCCTACACGGAGCCCTCATTGCTTTGCCTTTTGTGGCCTGAGTGGTTCTGTAGAAAACAAAACAAATTGGAACTGCGAGCATGTTATTTAGTCTTTAGGTGGAGTATTATCCCCAGGAGCCTTCTGCTATGACTTCCATGTGAGAGTCATACATATGGGAAGAAGCCCCTGTTTTGCTGGTGCCTCTCTCAGAAGTGATGTTCCAAATGGCTGTGCTGAGTGTGCTTTCAGCTTTCAAACCGGAGTATGCCTTGACTCCTGCTGCTTCGTTTGAAGGGCTGCATCATAGGAGAACCTCTACGTGTGGAGTGATGCCCTCATCCTGACTGCATCAGAGGTCCAGAAAACTTTAAGTGGAGAAATTGGCATGCTAATAACTTTGTTGTAGATGCCTAAGGCAGGAAGAAGGGTGCTGATGCCATTTAAAAGGTGGCTGAAAGGAGTTCCTGTATGTAAGAAATTGTTACAGAAGAGAATAAAGCAGTTTTTTACACGGAGATGGTATCTTCTCACCTGAACTGCCCCATGACCCCCTGAAAATCGCTTTTTGCTGTCTTTGTGGCTGAACCCTGTCTGCCCACTTTTCTGCTTTTTCATCTCCTGTCTGGAACTTGAGGCCTCACTGGGAGCATGGCAAGGTCTTGCAGGTGGTCCTCAAGGCCGTGAACTTCAGTTGCAAAAATCATGTGGCCCGTGTTGCTGCAGCCACAGTCCCTGTGCCAGCCTGGCCGTCTCAGAAGCTGCACGAGAAATGTGTGTGGGATTGTTGTTGTCCGTTTCTTGTTTGGGCCTTGCTCAAAGGCTCAAGGTTGGGACATAAATCAGTTTGGTTTTCCTCCTCCACTGAATACCGATCTAACATTACAGCACAGGCACTTTGTGTAGTAGGAACCTAACGAAACCCAGATTTTAACATAGTCACTGGTTTCTTTGAAGGAGGCAGTGTTAGCAATTATGATCTAGACTAGACGTTGGTAAGAACTTACCAAATAATTACAGGCTTCCTAAAGTAGTATAGTATGAGTAATTGCAGGTTTAAAAATGTTATTATGAAGAGTAGTTTATACCGAAACTTCATCATGCTCTTTGAAACCAGAATCTGTAACTCTCGTCACGCCACAGCAAACGCTTGTCCTTCTCCACAGAAGAATGTAGACTTGCTTTATTGTACAGCAAATGTTCTGTGGTACATTATTTAAATTAGCATATAATAGAAACCTAATTGCCCACTAGGGCCCAAAGCTTTAGCTCGTGGAGATCAATGTGCTTCCACTGAAGTCAGTGTAGCAATGTTGATTTTCACCCCTTGAGGATCTGGCTCAGCAGCTTGTTTCTATTCCAGGCATTGTTAGAGGAGATAGTGTGTTTAGAATATTAAACCGTGGCATTGTCAGAGATAGTCAACTCAATTTCTTTGCGAGTGAAGAGAAATAAAGCGGTAAAACCATTATTTTTATCTGAGGATTTCAATTTACATCGTCGATTATTCATATTGACTGATCTGGTACAACAGGGAAATCATGAGCGTGGGGTCATCTTGTTGTGGTTTTAATTTCCTACGTCTGTAGTTATCTAATCCTCTCAGTGTGAGCAAGCATGATTAGTATTTATTTCTATTCTGTGTGCCAGTGCCCTGGGCCAGGTTCTGTGCTAAATCCAGAGTGACTCTCCTACTTAATTGGCATTAACTTGTGCTGCAGTAATATAAATAAAAACTTGTATTTTCTATGTAAAGCACCCACAACTCCCTAAACAGACGACTTTTACATGGATGTTCTGCCCTGATGTTAAGGCTGCTTATATATCTGTTTGTGGGTTTTGTTCAGTTTGGAACTTTTTCTGGTGATGTTTTCCAAACAGCACTTTGGGAAGCACAGATTTGGAAAGAGTCTGGCTGCTTTTTAACCACTGAGACACTACCAGGAGCATTGTTACCCCTGGTTAATAAATTGCTACAGTAAGAACAGCCGGCTCGCTCTCTGGAGAGTCAGGTAGCAAAGTGAACAATAATTCTTCATTCTGTCAAATAGTTTTTACAGTCATTTGGAATGCTTGCTTCGAGGAGCTTATTTTACTTAGGAATGCTCCATTCAGGAATAGGGAAATTTTAGGGCTGAGCTGAACCACCAGGTTGTCTTTGTGGAGTTTGTTTCCTCTGAAATTTCATTATTCTCAGAAGACCTCTGGCTGCTCCCCTGCTTCTCTCTGCTTCCATTTGGGTAGTCAAAGTTAGTCTGCAAGAATTCTTCTGAGAACAGGAATGGGGGAGTTCTGGTTAAACGCTTTGGGTCTTCATCGAGGGTGGTATAGTATTGACTGTGTGTGTGAGCCTTTGGAAATATTACAGTGTCAAAATGGTATGACTTTGGAGTTGCCTGGTGTTAGTTCTGGTCTGTTTTCTGGTGTATGCAAAGCACAAGTGTAGACAGAAACATCAGCAGGAATGATAGGCAAAGCCCATCTTGAAAAGGTTGCAAGATTATGTTCTTCATTCTTGGTAACTTACCGTATCTCTTTGCTCAGCTCTGGGTGTGAGGTCGTTTTCTTGTCCTGACAAAGTGAGGAAGCTCAGCTCATTAAATGTTTCGGATTGTCATTGGATTAAATTGTTGCAATAATGTAGATGCTGTTTCTGTTATTTCCTCCTAGCTTTTATCAAACCTGCTTAATTTGAGCAAACACAAATCCAATATATTGCCAGTGTCTACCTTTTGGGGTGATTTGGCCTTTAGAACCTAGCATTAACCATGTGGAGCATGTTGCATTCAGAAACAGTCGCCTCAGTCATTTCACTCTGTAACGCTGTATTCGTCCTCCTGTTCTACCCAGTGCCTGTGTCCTGCCCAGTTCTGTGGGACGTAGGAGTGTCTGCTCCCTGTTGTACTTTCATACCTGTTTGAGAGAGATGCCAGTATCCTTTCTTTGAAATTTTTGGTGGCCATTTTGCAGTTTTTATAAACAAAAGTACTAAAACGTTAATGTAAATGCTGATGGTAAGTCAGCAGATCGAGTCCCTTCGTTTTCAGGACTGGGTTTTTCAGCTTCAGTGTGGGAGTTTTTTCACTTAAAAACACGGGGACGCATTGAACGCGTGTTGCCAGAGACTTACATAATGCGAGTCATCCCACGGTGAGGCAAGGAAGCCATCTTAGAGCCGAGCATGCAAACCCTCCATTGCAACAATCACAGGCATTAAAGTTTCAGAGTCTTGATGGCCAAATGGCAACACACCAAATGCGACAGCTTTCCTTCTCCCCGAGTGGTGAATCATGTTAGATAATTCATGATGCAAACTGCTGTTATTTCTAGAGTGTCTGAGCCTCTGATGGCATAGCAGATTTTCTTACCTCTGTAGGTTAGATGAAAAGCTGAACGACTTTGAGAGCAGCAAAATATGCCAGCAGCTACGTTGTGGTAGATCAGCTGATAGTTCTTCACTTGTATCATTTGACTCCCAGGTGTGGTCAGAGCGGTGCAGCTCTGGCGCGTGGTACTTTCTGCCTTTCTGTGAGGAAGAAGCGGGATGGCAAAGATAATGGCTGAAGGCACTGGAGCATTCATGGCAGTAATTTCTAAGAGTTGGAGATAAACAAGCAGGCAAAGTTGAAGACTTATCTGGGTGGGGATATTAGCATTTTGAATACTCTCTGCACAGATGCAGTTATCACTTAATTGACTTTACCTTAGGGAACACTAGGAAATCACTTTGCAGCTGTAAAGGAAAAACTTCGGCACCCAGTGCTTAATGGCTCCGTTCTGCTGTACAAGACACCATGGCTGTTCTACTGCCAGTGCCACAACTGGGAAAGTGAAAGCCTGCCTCAGGCACACCGCTACGCAAGCTCAGCTGTGACACTCAGCATTTTGCCCTTCCTTTACACGTATTCTCATGATTACCTTCATTAGCTTGAATCACAGCTGTCACCTCGCCTCTGTCTTGACACAAGCAGAGAAAGTCACTGTCAAGCTGAGGGAGAGGGACCTGTGGTCCCCAGAAGGGCAGTGCTGCCATAGCTGGTATTGCAGCACAAGGCTCAGCTCATCACTCAGAAGATTGGGTTGTGGGGCTCAGTCTGTGGGTCTGCCCCTGCTGTCACAGAGCCGGGACCTGCTCAGCCGCCCCTTCTGAGAATTTGTGCCACCAATGGGACTGTAATTGACAGCTCCTCTGAGAGGCAAGTGCGATGTGTAATGTGCCAGGTTACCACCTGCACGTGGGGCTGCTAACAGAGGTCCTGGCTGCCCGGCTGTCCTGCTTGTGCGGTCGGCCCAGCACCGGGGTGGCACAGCTCACTCATCCGTGGAGGGGACAGGGACGGAGCCACCACCTTTTTTTATTTTCCCCTGTCCCATTCTCCATGTCATCTGCAAAGGACCAGCATAGGAACCAGAAGACCAATTTGTTCATTTTGTTTCTAAACTTGCTTTCTGGTCTTTTGTCAGAAACCAAGAGAGTTGCTTCAAATGGTAAAGGATTTTCGTGGAAGAAGACGTGACTGTGTAATATTTAGAGAGGCTACAGTCAGAGCTGACATTCACCACCTTTTGCAAAGAGCTGTCTGGTCTCTTGCCAGCAATACTGTGGTGCTGTGCATCTGCAGAGTGAGTTCTCACCAAGTCCATTACTAGTCTGAGATGGGGGTTTGGTGCCTGTGCACCTTTGGTTCTCACCCTGCTGATTTGCTGAAGATGGGCACTGCTGTCAGAGTTGTCCTGATGATACTATTGATGCCCTTAACTTAATGGGGTCTTTTCCTGTAGAACAGCTACTTGGTTTGCTTGTAGTCATTATTTTAAAATTAGCTATCTAAGCGTGTTAGGGTTTTATTGGTATTATTCCTTCAACAGCAATATTGGTTACTCCAGGCATTGTTTAAAAGCTGCTTTTTTGCATTTCTTAAAGAGAGATTTGGCTTAGAGCAAAATCAGTAAGGGGAAAAGAATTAGGAAATCAGACCCTTCCTTTCCCTTTTCCAACCTCTGGGTTTTCCAACCTCAAATAAGTACGTGAAGGGGGTTTAACAACTTTAAATTGGATTTTGGAATGTCAGTGACTCTAATAGCCTTTGTACACAAATAACAACAGCAGAGCTGATTATTGTTTCTGGACTCCACGATGCACTTATGTAATCATTAATCTTGGCACTTCTTTATCTCCAGCAGATTAGGAGGCCACTGTCATTTTGAAGACTGCCATTAAGTAGACTTTGTTAGTGTTTAAATACGTGAAGCTTAACTTTAAGCTTCCTTGATGTATGCAGTGGAGGTATCCTGTGCGCAGACCACTGCAGTAGAGCTGTGGTACTAAGTTTCAGTCACGTATCTGCTGCCACGGGTCTGACCTTAGACATGGTTTTATGAACAATGTTTGTTCATCAGTGTCTGAAGATGCTTTAAAAGCTTTTTAAGTGTAAAGCATTAATATATCTGAAACAGCAAGCAAAGTTGCTTTATCTACTGGCTTTCGGTTGGTTTAATCGCTGAGAGGCAGGAAATTAAATGTTATGAAATGACTAGGTGAAAGAAAGGGGTTAATGAAGGTTGTAGCGCCTAATCTAATTGTGGCAAAGGAAGAGCTTTGCTAGACCTTTCCTTTTCACAAGCTTGTAATTTGCTAAAACGTTTTTGTGGGCAGCTACTTTTTTTCTTCATCATCCTTGTCAGGAAAGGAAAATGGTTTTCAGATGCTGAGGACAGTGTCTGCAGACATCATGACATCACGAGGGTATCAAGAAGCACAGAAACAAAACCAAGTCTGGGGAGGTGTCGTGCGCATGGTTGGTGGGGGCACAACACTAATTACGCTGTTTGAAGAACTTGCTGGGGGGAAAAACACATATATTTCTGTCAGGAGTGTTTCTGAGGCTGTTTGATAGACTGATGGTGGCTTTATTTTGTTGTAAGTTGGAGCCTGTAAAACTTCCTTCTCATCCGATGTCATCCTGCATGCTCTCCCTCCTGGTGCAGCTTCCGGGGACAGGTCAGAGCGTTTTCCTTTTGCACCCTTCTAGAAAAGATCTTCTGAGAGGGGAGAAAAGTGTGTGCTGGACTACGGACAGGCAGATCTGGCTGCCCTCCCACGGCCAGCGGGGTGGCCCCAGCCTGCCTCATAGAGAGATGAAAGGCCAGCAGCGTGTACTAGAAATGGTGGCAATGGAAAGAAACCGTATATTTAAGAAGTAACCCTGTCTCTGCTAGAAAGATGCTGGATACAGGCTTCAGAAGAACATCTTTTGTGAGGTCTGAAGGAATCTGGTTGCAGCTTGCTTCTAACAGCCATAAATCGCAGAAGGAGCTGCCAGATTCGTGCTCAGTATTGATGGTCATGTGAATCCAGAAAGGAGGTGTTGGAGGGGGTTAATAAGTGAGTGAGTGCAGCTAAATAAATGGCTTTTTACTTTGTGGAGTTCTGAAGTTGGTTGTGGTTGTTATTGTTCATCTCTTGGATGAATCATCTGAAAATGAGAATTTAAACTAGACATTCAGAGCGCACCTTTGTGAGAAACTAATGATTCTGCTTGGCATACAGCATCAAAGGCAGCCTCGTTAATGACATCAAATTCGCGTGCAGCCAAAAAGAAAAAGAAAGTATCTTAAAAATGCAGATGTAGTCACTTCAGAACGATGGAGTTTATACTCTGGGTGAAATACTTTTGTCTCCTGCAACTTTTTCTTGTAGAACTAAATTCAGGTCTTGAGCGGTTTGTCATCAGAGTGCAGCTCTCTTGTAGGGAAGGGGCTTCGGCACCAGCCTGTTGGCTTGGCTTTACCCCATAGCCTTGCAAAGTCACATTTCCCAGTGTGCACAGGGACACAGGCTGCAATTTCTGCAGAGGCCAAACCCTCAGTAACACTCGTGCTGCCTGGCAGAATGGCAGGGCAAAGCTGAATCACTGCAGTTGCCTTGGTTGAAGGGACCCTAGCATCACTGGCTTCCCCTCTGCTTTGCCACCCCTTCTGCATTCCTTCTGTGTTCCTTTTTCCAAACTGGCTGCCCCATGTTCAGGGGCATGAGCTATTAGAGTGGAACCTGACTTGGCCGAAGAGTAATGTTAAAGGAAAGGGTATGCAGTGTGATGGAGACAGTGTGGTGGTGATGGGTTGCTAATCAGAGACAACCTTCAAAGTAGCAGTAGGTATCAGGAGTTATTAATGCTTGATTGGAAAGCTACTTGCACGAGAGTGGAAGGGATGGAATTGCAGCCCTATCCACAGTTAGCTGGTGCTGCAGTTTCATTGACCTAATGTCCCTGTAATGGTTCGGGAGCCTGTCACATTATTAATGAATTTAGTTGAAATTGCTAATAATTTTGACACTATGTGGCAAGTGATTAGCGTTCCCAGGTGTTTGGCTTTTTTAATCTAGTAACTGTAGGTGTCATTTGATTTGTGCTAGCAGATAGCCTAATGAGACCATCAAACTGAAATGTAATTTTGCAAATGGATAGCACAAATGTACGTAGCTTCTTAACAAAATCAAATGGCTGAGGTTTCATATTGTATAAAAGGAAGTCTAAGACTCTCTAAGTACCCTTTTACAGCTGTTCTAAAAAGCTAGTAAAAGATCCTTCCTTAATGAACACTAGTGTAATTTAGCTAAGAGGTAATTTAGATTTTCACTCCGAAACGCTACATTATTAAAAGGCTTTCTTTATTAAAATCAAGTCTTTATTAGTTTCTTCCAGAGAATTGGGAACTTGGACAGAAGTACAAATTTATTTAAGCTTTACAGTACATGTTTCTTTCTGGTGGGAGGGGGGGATAACACAATTAGTATTGTCAAGCTAGCTCCAGCAAATAACCACACTTCTCCAGAATACACTTCTCCTGCACATTCCCCTTTCTCTTTTCTTCTCCGTTAATACTACAGAATGAAAGACCAACATACAGACACCAGGAGGGAGGATTCCATGTAGGTTTGCTTTTCCCAGTATCAAAGAAAAGTCAGTTCCAAAGTCAACATCAGTATGATTGAGTGTGTAGGACACTTTCTCTATCCCGAACTGCACAGGCATCTTGACCTAACAGCTCACGTCGTCTTGTTCCTTCTTTTTCCCCCGTTTGACAGACGACAGCGTTGGCTGCTTGTAGCCCACAGCAGCGTGGTACACGTTGTGTCACTGCAGAGCTGTGCCTCTGCCCCTGCTGTCGGTGCTCCTGTTCACAGGTGCCCAAGGTTGGAGGCTTTCTGTAGGAAGAAACTGGGGATTTCAAACCCCAAGTGGTCTCTAGAATGCTGTAGGAGCACACTGTGTGGATTGAAATAAGCACAGACGTGCTGCTTACTGAATAAATGCATCAGCAAATCAGAACAGAAAGTCAGTGTTTGCAGTTCCTGTGGTAATAGCTCACACCTATGTTGCTTCTAAAATTTGTATTTTGAGTAATTTTGTCAAGAGCAATGTTTGGTGGCTGTGTAATTAAATCTGCAAGCTTCCTTTTTAGAAGTTAAAAAATGAAACTAAGGAAACTCAGGCAACTAGCAGTGCTGTTACATAGTGCTGTTGCAGCTTTGATCTAAGCAAGGCACCGAAGATGTGTTCTTCTGGAAGTCTGCTCTCATTTCGTGGGTCATAGGACCATGAACCAAGATTTGGCAGTAAGTACCAGTCACCTAAGATAGCTGTAGATAAAGAACGATTATCCTGATTATGTAGATAGAGACAATGAGACACCAACTGGCATCCCCACTCACACAGTAGATCAGCACTGTTTTCCTGAATTGCTTTATTTAGCAACAATTCCATTTAACCTAGTCTTCAAATTAATTACATATTCCAAACACTGCTCATCATAGCCAGTAGAACTACTGCTAATTTTCAGCCAGAGAAGAAGAGATTAATAAAGTGGTTAAAAGTTTATCCAGGGTTTTAGCTTGTTTGTGCTCCAAAATATTGCAGAAGTCCTAGGTCGTTTGTGCTGGGTTTTTTAATTTTTCCCTCATAAGAATTAAGAATATTACAATGGCCTGTTAAGGGTTTTTCAGCAGTTTTCTATTTGAATATGACATTAAAAATACACAGAGGCCTCACCACAGCAACTTCACAGAAATAGTTTTGTCTGTTTGAAAATCCAGACCATTTTCCATGTAGCCTTCTTTCATTGGGTGTGCAAGTGTCTTCCTTGAAGCCAGTGCTTCCTGTAACAGCAAAGCTTTGGTTCTTTAAATTAAAATTTGTGTAAGTGCAATGTCTTGGCTTCATGTCAAACAATAAACATCAGCGTCGGTGAGCCTGGCATGAGAACGTGAGCTCTTGCTGCACTGTTCCCTTTGACGCATCCAAATCGGTAGCAGAGGTTGGAAGAACATAAGTTTTATTCCTAAAAGTCAGTCTTGCAAGCCCCAGAAATGCTTAGGTTGTTCCATGGTATTTATCATGCAACTCCTTTAATACTCTTTGAAGCCGAGTGTTTTGGGCGTTGCGGAGTGCTGCACAGATCGAGTGACCTACTAAGAGGGATCCATCTGTGTCCAGGCCCAAAGATCTAGTCTTGGCATTGCAGCATTTCTGCCTTGTGTTTGAGGTGTTGCTCATACTTTGCTTTTTAATTAATACTTTGGTGGCCATGTTCATTTCTACTCCACCCATCACGCCCACAGACTTCAAAGGATTCCTACCAGCATAACAGCATAACCTCAATATTTATTTTATTTTATTACAAGTGTGATTTCCTAAGGAAACAAGGATTGGAGAGGTTGTTTGTGTTTGTCTGGTTTTCTGCCCATCACCCTAGCTCTCCTCATTTCCAAAACCATTTCAGCCAAGCTCAAGAGCATCAGCTGTCCCAAAATGTGTTCCCACATGTTTCATGAAAATTGAAAAACATGCCCAGAAAGATACTGTAGTAATACTCCATGGAAGGGGACAGCTCCAGTAGGAGAATCTGTAAAGGAGAGGAGGGCGCAAAGTATGTCCCACATGCTGGGAAGGCTTTGTCTGGAATTTCTACCTTCCTACCTTCAGTGAGCCTGCTCACGGCCAGCAGGCCATTGCGGAGGGGACTGTGTATAGAATAAGTAAACCTTTATCACAAGGAGTGGGCCGGTAAATTCCATCAGATCTTGATCAAAACACTCCCTGCATGTTCTAAAAACGCTTCAGACATCTACCAACCAGCCATCATCCTTAGGAGCACAGAGGGTTTAAGTATTTTAACATCTCTGAGTGGACAGATGGTCACTTAGCGTAGTGTATTAATGGCATGGGCAGAGCTGTGCTGCCACTAGCTTTCAGTTTAGTAGAATTGCAGCATTTATAAGCTGCAGGTGTTCAGCAGCAAGTAATTTGCAGCCAGCTCAAATTACTTAGGGTACATGACAGAGCAAATTATTTAGGTAATGAAGCTGAAAATGCAGGAAGATTAGAATATTATATAGTAAAATCATTCCTTGTTAATTCAGTTTGTGATCAGATATTATGTTGCTTTAAATACCACATTACATGCAGTACCCTTGTTTGAGTCAATGAATATGTATGAATATGTCAGTGAATATGTATGCCACCTAATTTAATCAATATACTTACAAACAGCACTACCAACCAGTGATGTCTGGCACGCACTGCATCCCTTTAGAAGCAGGTTAGCCCAATTTGTGTAGGGATCATATTTATTTCAAAGCCCTTCTGAATTAGCTGCCAAATTGTAAATACCCTGGGCAGCGGGGGATGGGACAGTTCAGGGGAAAGACCCTTTCTTGCAGTCATAGATGGGATAACTTCTTAAGCAGTGCTCCGAGACCCAGGAGATCCCAACTGCAGTCCGCACCCCACTTCCAGCCTCAAGGAAAGTCCTCAGTTGAGCTGGCAGTTTTGGTTAGGGTGCTTTACCCAGACAGCCGGATGCGCAGCGCCGGTACAGGCTCTAAGAAATAGAGACCAGTCTGGCAGGCTAACCAAGTGTGTGCTTAGGTCCATCTTTACTGAGTGAAAAAGGAATGTGTATACTTGGAATCTGGGCTGCCTTGAGGGCTGAAGAGCAGGAGCTGTGGGCAACTCTACAGAAATGCTCTTATCTCAGTGGTCCCAGTGTACCCAGGTGATTGGGACCCTGTGAACCACAGGAGGGGAAGGGAGCACTCCTTGCACAGGTTTTCCTTTCCAGAAAATGCTAGCCTTTAAAAAAATCAGAAATAGCAAGTAGGTTCACTCTAACTTTCACCTTCTAAAAGTTAGGCTTGTGATTAGGGTATCATTAAATTCCTTCTCTAGTGAGTGAAGAGGAGGCATCTTCATCTCGCATGTCTTGAGTGAGATGAATCACACCCCTTCTCCCTCTTTCCTTCTTGCTTTCTTTTTCTCCCTCCCTTTCTTTTTTGTTCTCCTCCTTCCTCCCTTCCTCATTGCGCTAGACACAGACAAGACAATTAGCTTCAGCTAGTTACCCAACCTTCAAGATAGCTCTTGAATCTCACCTAAAAGGCAGGAAGGGGAATCAACTTTTGCTTCCATTGAAGAGCCCTTCCCAGGATACCAAATCAGAGATTTCACCCCTGTTAAGAACTGGAAAAGATGGCATGATCTCTGTGAGAAAGCAAGAGGAAGAATGGGAAGACACTTTTTCTACCCCAAACAGTCAGTTCACTAGGAACAAACACTTCAGTCAGACACACCAAGGGGGAAGGAAGCTTTCTGTCTTTGGAAAACTTTCTTCTTTTGAAATATGTTGTCTTGCACTTTGCTGTGTTGAGGCTCAGTGTGTTTATACTTCAGTGGCAGACTGGTGAGAAAGACTTTTGTCCTGATTGGTGTCTGCCAGTGGAGCTAGAAAGCAAGAAACAAAAGGTTGTGATGAGCTTGTGCAGAGCATTTCCTTACAAATACAGAATTAGATGTCTTTCCTCCTGTACTGCTCAAACAAGACAAAGCAGAAAGCAGCATTTCCTGGTGCAGGAATTAATAAAGAGGGAGAGGCTGTCTAGAGGGGTGGGTTGGGGGAGGGAGCTTGAAAAAGACATCTAAGCTGAGTGAAACTGCTCCAGGTCTGTGGAAAGGAGTGGAGCATGGAGTGGGAGGGGATAAGGCATATTCTGCTGTTCCAGGTGCCAATAAAAGGTGTTGTTCAGCGTGCTCTGGTTATCTGGTAGACACATTCACAAGGAATTAGGTGGAGGCAATCCTGTAGTTGAAGCGTACCAGAGCTTCTCCAGCTGCCAAGTGTAGACACAGTGAATGGAGGAAGAAGGATTTAGGGGAAAACCACAGGGCTT
Organism: Gallinula chloropus; assembly: GCF_964237585.1. Taxonomy (NCBI): domain Eukaryota; kingdom Metazoa; phylum Chordata; class Aves; order Gruiformes; family Rallidae; genus Gallinula; species Gallinula chloropus. The sequence continues at coordinate 3,289,658 of NC_140094.1, forward strand.
TTTTTCCTGCAGTACTTGGGCTAAAGTTCTTGTTCTGTCTGCTTTTGAGCAAATCAAAGAGTCTGCACTCAGTTTCCCTGCTGTAAAATGAAGATCATATGACGTTAGAGCAGAAGGAAGATTACCAGACATTCCAGTGATAGGAATAGCTACACACTAAAGTCATGGAGCTTAGTGGGTGCTGTAGCTTGAGAGCTTAGTGGATGCCAAATGCCCTTTCCTGTGGAGATGTTTGCCTCATGTTTGACATCAGTTGGTAGTGATCGCTACCTATGGCCCTTACTGGTCATCTCTCTCTCTCTCTGTGTTTCTGTAGCATCTTGTTTGATGCTTGTGGTGGGTCTCTGTGCTTGAGCTTGCATTTGTTGCTCTTGGAGGTTGGTTTGGGCTGTTACTCCTGTCCATTGCTGCCTTTGGCACAGGCCGCCCTCGGTAGTGTTCTGGAGCACTGTTATTTCAGGGTGTGAAAGATTCTTAGGCCTTTAATCTGGGAATACAAACTACATCTGTCACCTGGGTATCTGTAGCGGTTCCTAAGCAACCACAAGAGTTTATTTTTTTTTCTGCAATTCATATTTAAGAAATAATTTGCTCATGCATGAACCAGAATCAGCCTGAGCACCACCCCAGGAGACAGAAATTGTAAACTGTAATTTAGGCTAATTCTAGTCTAAAGCATGAATTAGAGTATTTTATATAATCTTGGAAAATATACCATACAAATACATGTAAGCACAGAACAGGTACAATTAATGTGAGCACAGCAGGAACCTGTAAGTAACTGGGAATGTGAGAAACCAAGTCGGAACATATTCTTGACATGTAAAAATATTTCCCACCTGCCTTGTTTGCATAAGAACAAGGTTTTAGCAAGTACATATTTGCATGTCAAAGTTAAAAGTGGGGAAAATATTTTCACCCTGGTAAGAAAATGCATAATCTTGGTGCAGGCAATTTGCATTTAGTCAGTTTAAAGTATCTTAAGTCCTTTCATGCTACATGGAAAGTGTATGAACTTGCGACAGGGATTCCATTTCAATGAGTGGATTTGCAAAGGCAACGACAGTGGAGCAGTAATTGATCTGATGTCTTTCCACGCATTAATTTGTAAGACAATTGGTTGTGGCAGTCTCAAGTGGTTTATGCTTCCGAGTTTCATCCCAGTGTCCTGTGTCTCAGAGTGAAACGATAAGGTGAAGTTTTAAATGCTGCCTGTTGAATGGAAAGCGGGTACCTCAAAGATGTCATCGGTTTGAAGGAGTCTGGAATTCTAAAAACATGCCTGCTTCCTGTGCTTGTACACACAAGGGTCAGCAAGTGCTTCACAGTGGGAGCCTGTGAACCTGTGGAGACTCTTCTAACAGTAAAGCACCCTGGAAAATGCATTTGGCACTAATCATGGCACCTCTTGGACTATTAGTTTTAGGCCGGCATGTTACGTTCCTTCAGAAGCACTGCAGTGTCCTGTTGCTTAAGAAAGAGGGATTGCATAGACAGGCTTCATGGGTGATTTACCTAATGTGCTGGAGTTTGGAGATAAACAAGGTCTGGTTATACCATACCTATTCAAAATAAGGCAGTACTCACTCTTGTAGAAGTGAAAGGTAAAATCTACATTGCGTGTAGCTCTTGAGGTGAGCCTTCTCACTGCCCCGTCAAAGGGGCTGGAGGAGGCTGCTCCTTCACTGTGGCAGAGTAGAAAAGTAATCCTGTATTGAGAAAGGCACCACCAGGAACATGCAGATCTTGCCAAGGGCATTGCTCCCTGACCAGGAACTGACAGTTACACAGACTTTGAGTTTCTGTGGATTTCAGGCTGTTGTTTAGGGTGTTGATGTAAAGCTGTTCCAACCTTTGTTCCTAAACATCTGATGAACTAGTAGTAATTAATGGCATGCATTAATAGCATATGCTTTATTTTTCCCTCTTATTAGTTCCCTTCCTACTCCATTGTGTTTAATGCACTAGCTGAGAACTAGGGAAATGGAAGTGGTTTTTGTAGGACTGCAGGGAAGAAGTATTTCTGTTCTTGTGTGTCCTAAACAGACCTTTCAATTCCAGCCTGTCGTTATATTGCTGCAGGGAAGGTCGAAACCACAGAGATCCTTATGAGGGAAGGAGATGCAAGTGGTGTCCTGCTGGATGAAAGTGTTTTGGAAGCTGCTGACACGGAACCGTCAGGAGAGCAGCAGTGTAGTCCCGTAGCTGCTGGGCACCGCTTCCCTCAGCAGAGTGTTGGAGCTGCTGTTAGGTTCTTAGGAGCAAATGGTTACTACTCGGGTACTACCCAGCTGCTCCAGTCATTACATTCAGTGTCATCTGGGGATGGTTTTGAAGGAATATTTTAGCACAATCAGTGCCAAGTTAAAAGCCTTCTGGTCTTCCAGTTTATAGTCGTCTTACAGTTCTGTCCTGGTCCTGAGCTGTGCTGTTGGGCTGCAGTGAAGCAGAGCACATGGTAGCATTGGAAAATGATTCTTGTTTAGTAACAAGCAGGTGGTTAGGGGTTTAATGGCACGCAAAATGCAGAGTTTGTAAGAGTGGACTTGTCTTCTTCAAAGCAGTGTGAAGAGCACAGGCAACGTTCAGCTATTAGATGCGATTTTATGTGTTGTCAGTCTGCATATCCAAAAACTGGATGAAATAAAAGCTCTCTGAAAGAGCTGAGCATCTCCTGAATGGATTTCAGTTCCTCACAGGAGGTTAACAGCACTTCTGATTGTTGACACGTCACAGAGGCACAGCAAGAGTTGCGTTTGTACTCCTGTTTGGACCTAGCCAGTTGAGGGAAGCTAATGTAGCTTGATCCTACCACCCCTGCAGAAGACAAAGTGCTTTCTTGGGGATGTTTTGGTTACCTACCTAACCTGTCCAGTCCGAGTGTGAGTGAGCACATGCAAGCATGTGTAAAACGTGGACCACTGGTCTGTGATACTGTAAAGCAGCACCTCAGCACAGCCCTATCCAAAAAGACTCGCTAGCAGAATGGCTGCAGCCGTGCCCCTCAGACAGAGTGAAGGAGTCCCTTCTTACATCCTGCTGTTGAGCTGGGAAGGTGCTGTGATTTATAGCCATGTAACATGCAGGAAGTGTTGTCACACACTAAACTGAACTCAGTACATATGTTTCATGTGTTATAAATAAAAAATCAGGGCTTTCATGTCATAGGTGTCTCTGGCGTGTTCCAGACTGCTGGCTCCTTCAGTTTTTGTGAGTTGACTAGGCTACTGCTGTGTCTTCCTCCCTCGTTTGTTCTGTGGTAGGTGACACACAAATACATACTGATAACTCACTATCAGTTCTGGTATGTGAGGTTTGGATTTCTTTTGTCAATGCAGTTGCCTACTCCCCTGTCACTTCTCATTGGGATTGACTGGACGTCATGATGGTCATCCCTCTGGTAAAGGTGTTGTGCTGGCAAACTTTAAAATTACTGTGTACAGTCTCACAGGAGTAAGACTGGGAGAAACCTTTCTAGTGTCCTCCTAGCTCTTTGGCCAAAATGTGAACTCTCCTATTCTTTTTGGCTTTGAAATGCTGATTCTAGCCTTCTTGTGGGTTCTTAAATACCTTCTCAAATGACCCATTTTAATAACCCAAAAGCTATTATATAACGAGCAGCCATAATTTAGTCCAAAGCTCTAGGGGACCCTTGCAGTTCAGCAATGAATAGTTAATGCAGTATAATGTTTAGCAGGTTATTAGTTTTCACTGTACAAATGCTGATCAGGGAATGCTTTTATAAGGTGTTTAAAAGAAAATGTAATTAACTGGTTGCGTGCTTCTGTTGCAGCTCAAATTGAAATTATTCCATGCAAGATCTGTGGAGACAAATCATCAGGAATCCATTATGGTGTCATTACATGTGAAGGCTGCAAGGTAAGCTTCTAAAATACAAAGTCTTAAAACAGCATTTAGCCTTTTGATAGTGATGATTTTCCTTCCTTTTTTAAAGAGCAAGCATTGTGCCAAAGATGGATTGATGGATTCCATACTCGATTGGGGATTCTCAAGTGCTGGTTTTATTTGGGGTTTAAATAGGGCATTTTTGTCACACACACACACATTTTTGGACAAGCTTCAAAATAAAATGGTGCAGTTGTGCTGTGTGTGCGGCAAGCTGTCTCTCTGTGAATAAGCAGAAGGGGTACAGAGAGATGTTCTTCTCACACACCTCAAAGAACCTGCTCTGTCAACTCACTTGAGGGGGGTTTTGGCTTTCCTGACTCTCCCTCTCCATTTTTGCTTTGTAAAGTGCTGAGAAGCTGTGTTGAGATACGCACAGAGAGCTCTCCGACTCCTCAGTTTTCTTTTGTACTCTGGTGTTCTGTTTGCTGTGGAAGACGATGTCACACAAATAACACAGGCTGCCGGAGTTAAGCATACTCAGGCCTTCCTGGCAGCGTTACCTGCCCCTTGCCACGCAGCCATCGCTGTGTAAGGTTTTGGCTTTGGGTTTTTCCCTGGATTTGTACCTTTGGTAACTCTAATGAACAAGGCTTCCACTACATGTATTGATATTTTTAGTTTCCCTCTCACAACCGAGAGTTAAACTGGGCAGCACTAGCACTAGGCCAGCGTGCTGTGAAGCTAATCACTCCCTTTCATCGCTAGCACAGGGCTGCAGCGCTAGCCTGGGAGCGACACAGCGCCCACCGCTGTGCTCCGCCTTGTTGCTTTCCTCACATACGTGTGTGTTGCAGTCCCATGCTGGCAGGTTTTTCGCTGTTAGTCTACACTTCAGGTGCAGAGAATTTACGACAGTCTTTAGTCTGCTGTCCCGACTCGCGTGGTACTACCACCCATCTTCAAAAGGTACCCTCACTTTCACATCATAGAGATTTCTTTAGTGTTCTCATTAATGTGTTCGCTCAGTCTCATGGACATATTGGTAAGAAGGGAGGGACAACACCCCCCCAAAACTTGAAGAATGTTAGAACGATGTGGGACAGCACCTTCTGCTCTTTGTAACTGCTGTTGCTGGGAGAAACGTGCTGAGAAAGCAAAGGTAATCAAAAGTTTGCTTTTCAGCTTTATGTGGTTGAGCAGCATTTATCAAATTTCAGCTGTGGGAAGTGGCAGACACGTGCAGGGAGAAATCTGCTGCATGACTGTCGCCTCAGAGAGTATCGAGTTGTGCTCAAGGTCTGAGGCCTCTTTAATCCTTAAACAGTCTGGGATCAGCATACCTGAGAGACTGCCTCAAGATCCGCGAGGAACATCGTTGTCAGCAGACTGAGGCTGGCGTGACGTGAGCGCACGTCTGTGCGAAGAGCAGGCCTTTCTCAGCATGGCCTCTTACAGAACGGACATGGGCTGCCCTAGGAGAGCTGCCAGCCGTATTTGCTTTGTCTCCACATACACCTATGGCCTTGTCTTCTCCCAGGTTCCGTATGTGAGGGACACCCCCACCAAAGGCAGCAGGGTGCCTGCACGCAGAAGGAAGCAGCAGAACTCAGCGTACTTGTGGTCACGTTAGCAGTGTGTAGCTGGCAGGCGCTCAGCGCTGCAGCGGCTCAGACACATTCCCAACGAGCGGCTCTCCACCAGCGGCTGCTTTCCTGGGAATAAGCGCAGCCGAGTGTGGTTAGGGCAGGAGTCCCTCGTGTGCCTCCAGCAGTCAGGACAGCAGGTGCTGCTGGCTGGATGTGAGAAACGTGTGTGCAGTTCCTTATGTTTTAGAACAAATAGTTTTCCTTTGAGTGTGTAAGAATTGAGTTCTCTGGGAGCTCTGTGCAGTTCTCCATCTGCCTCTGAGAATCCACCACAATGGTCAGCTGGTGGGAGAGGGCAGAAGGAAAGAGAAGTGGGCAGGTCACGCTTGGCATGCTGAAACCTATTTGAACCTTGAGAGCAGAGTGTGCGTGAGACAGACAGTGGCATGTTAGGCATGTTCTCCTTCTCTTGGAGTAGCAGAATAAAGTTTTCCAGGCAGACAGTTTCAGGCAGGATTTTAAAGCCGGTGAACATCGACTCAGTTACCTAAGTTACTTCCCTTTCAGGAGGGAAATGTCTCCAAAGCTCACTTCTCTGTAATGCCAGAGCCCAGGTGACTTGCAAGTAGTGACAGATAGGGGAGTGCCAGTGGGCACAAGTCAGAGAAGAGTTTAAATGATCATGGCCCTGCTGTAGCAGATGGATTTTGTTTGTGCTACGCTCTTCCACAGTAATGTCAACAAAGTCTCACCCAACAGAACTATTTTGGCTGGTGAAAAAGTTGGCATAGCTTGGCTTCTGCCAAATGAGCCAGGTGTGTATCGGTATGGGCTTTTTCCCAGCTTTTCTGTGGCTGTGATCTCTGCAGGTTTGAGCACGCTTACGTTGCTCTTCGTGTTGTGCTACACCTTCCTTTGTACAAGGTACTTTGCTCTGGAGACCTAGCTCCCAGTCCTGGGCTCTGATTTCTGGAGCCGACGTCCTGCCCCAACAGACATTCCCAGAGAAACCGGGGAGGTTTGGCACAGTGCTACAGACCCATCCGTGTGCATCGGATTGCAGGATCAGGGCCTTAGTCATCGGAAGCGAACAGATGTGCTGCTGCCCTCTCAAGCCAGGCCTGTCAAGAATGATCTACAGGCAGCGATACCAGCAGCAGGGGCTGTTTTCAGCTCTTACTCTTTTTCACTCCAGTTTGTTGTGAACTTTAGTGAGAGCAATGTCAAGTGCTACTGTGTAAATACTAATAACCACCAGAAAAAACATTTCTTCAAAACCTACTTTGCAATCTTAATCTGTGTGGTGTATATGAAATCACAGAGGAGCTCTTGTCAAGTTGGCTTTTGCTGATCCTGTTGCTCTTCCACAGGTTTGTGACCCTGGCATTTCACATAACTTAAGTTTCTGTCTGGTATTTGTTGTTATATTGCATTTCACATAACTAGAATTGAAGATTTGTAATGAACTCTACTAGTATTTCATAAGTTTTCATTTCTTACCTTGCTGTGATTGCAGGTGCTAGCTTTGTGAGTTAGTGGTTGTGTTCTGCACAGACATCACTAAGTACTCCCAACCCATCAATGTATGTAGCTGGATTTGAATCTGCCTTTAAAAAATAAAACCAAACATCCCTTTCTCCTCCCCCCAACCCCGCTCCAGCCCCTGAAAAAAACCCCCAAATTTTCAGCCAAGCTGTTCTGTATTTGATCTATAAGAGCTCCTGTGGCTTATTATAAAAAGATTTTAATAGGTTTTTTCCTACCAGACCATTGCTGATATCCAATGTACAACATCCAGTGGGGGAACAGGAAAGATCAGATTCATTATATAAGACTTTTACTCAGAAGCGTGGATGAAGAATGACACAGGCTGTACCATGACTCAGAAATAAAAGCTTATTCTCTTGTGTAAGAGCAGAAATACTACTGCTGTAGTAGCACTACTGAGAAGACTAGTATCTGTATGGAGCAGCGCCTCAGCCGTTAGTTGTGGGAACCCGTTTACAACCTTTTGCTCTGGATTAGGGACCGTGCTGAGAAAGGAGACGGGCTTGTGCACACCTGTGTTCTCATAGCTGAGAGCTAGATCCACTTCAGCACTCTCCAGAAACACCTGAATGCTTCCAAAAGGACGTAGCAAAGGATTGAGGTTGAAATGGGGTTTCATTGAACATGGAGAACTACGTCAGTTTGCAGATGCAGTTACTTGCCTTTGCTGTCAGTGGCCTCAGCACTGACCCACAGGTGCACTAGTGTGATCTCGGAGTGCAGCGGGTCTCTCAGCGCTGTCCAGGGCATTTCTGGGCATCGCTGCCCCTGGCAGAGGTTGACAGGTAGGGCCTTTTGTCTCTCGTGCCTGTTAAGACCTACGATGGTCACGTTCACTGTAACTACAAGGCACGTCTGTGTTTGTTACTTCAGAAAGCAACAGCTGGTGTAGCGTCACTTCCCATCTTGAGTTACTTTTGTTCGTTCCTTTCACTCCTGGGCTTCGCTGGCCAGTTTTTCATTACTCTGTTGAAGGTGGAGTGTGATACCTCACAGTTAGGCTTTTGAAGTTTTCCTTTCTGTTTTTGCCTGGCCAGTTTCAAACAAAACATGGAAGAAAAGAGATGAGCCATGTTGCCAAGAGAGCTGCTCAGCAGCCTTGTTTTAACCCCATAAACACAATGTCACTCTGGTCTTCATTACCCATGCAAAGCTGAACATCTTTTCTACATTTTCAGAGGGACTGTAACTTTGTTATCAAACACTTATTAACAAAGTTTATGAAACAGTTTTGTCACCACATTCTCCTCCATTTACAACTAAAATACGGGCCTGGTGACATAAAAGGGTTAAAAATCCAGTCTGAATGTTCAGCTGCTGTTCTTTGCCAGTCTGTTTTTCTGATCTTTCTTTAAAGAAAATCTATAATAGTTTGCCTTGGAAAACAGAAACAGAATGACCCCCCCAACTAATTGTTAATTGCTCAGAATATTGCAAAAGTTAATGATACGTGGAAGTCTTTAAGTATTAGCCATAAATCATGGGATTATGAATAAGCCTTTGTTGTCACAGGCTCGCATCCAGTCATTCCAAAACGTCTGCCATTAGGATGCAGCAAGGCAGCTGTCAGCTGTTTTCTTGTAATTAAACAGCCAATGAGCAGCTAATTAAGACATATGTGTATACAGAAGTGGAAGTGGGCATGTTAATGAACTGTAGGAATCAATTCATTAAATGAAAATTTGTCAAAAGACCAAACATGAGATCAGCGTTTCAGCCCGCGCGGCAGCGGAGAGGAGCCTGTGCCGTGCGGAGCGGGACGTCGGGGAGCACAGGCTTAGACAGGAGCGTCTGGAGTCCCGAGTCACGAGCAGGGAAGTGACTGCAACTATTAATAGACTTTGTGAAAACTGCTATTTACATTTCAAAGTGCTTTCTTAACAACTTGTTATTCAAACTGACTTGGAGATGAAAAGTTCTTGCGCCCTTTTCTCCCAAACTTGATTTCTTGGCATATTGTGTTGTATACAAATAGGAGTCTGAAATGCAGAGATGAAGCTATGGCTTGTAATCTGCTCTGCTCTTCTTCTGGCGCTGCGTGAATGCATCTGCATAAAAAGGGAGACATGCAAAGCTCAGTGACGCCTCAGCAGAATCAGCTGGGTCTTTGTGCTGGCAGCAGGCAGAGGGAGGCAGGGCTCTGCTGCTCCCACCGGTGCTCTCCATCAGGTACCTTGGGTCTGACCCTTGGTGGGAGCGGTGCAGCAAGGGGATGGTTTCTTAGTGCAGGGGTATTTTCCTTCTTGTGTTTGATCATGAGGGGCCTGCTCTGCCTGTGGCCCATTAGGCAATCGTCTGCATGTGAAGTAATGGTTGTCAACGTGCATGCCATTAAGAGATGTGGCCTGGGCTGGTTTGCATAATGCCTGAATGCGTATGTACACGTGCACCATCCATGCATCCACCTTCTCCATCCTGGTGCGGAATTACAGCCAGCTCTGTGCCTCTGGCAAAAGCGAGGAAACAGAACAACAGAATACAGCGTCTCGCCTTCCCTTCTGCTCATAAACGAGGGGAAAAACAACCTATGAGAAATGATATTTACTCACTGCAGGGTCCTGTAATAGGGGCTTCCCCAGAGGTCTCCTGATAGGAGAGCCCAAGGGCCACAAAAAGGTTGGAAATCTCAGAAATAAATGGCAGCAATATAGCAGAACTTTGAGAGTGAAAAACCCTCGGTTTAACTTCACTGTCAGTTCGGTCCCACATCTCAGATCCGTGTATTTCTGAGCACTGGACAAGTTTAGACTCATTTCTGAAGTTTGAGGCAAGGTTGTTTGAATTGCGTTGTTTTTGTTATTTTCCTGCTTTAGCTAACTGCTGATGTTTTCAACATGCCCACATAACATTGCAGAGTTTGTTTTTAAAAGCACTCTACTGCATCTCTGGGTTGCGAAGTGGGAGTGCTTTTAAAGGCCTCAGGTTCAGGCAGTTCTGCTGTATTGACAATTTAGCTTCAAGCTGTAACTTAGCTGATATATTGTACACTAAAGTGTATTGAGCAGCTGTCTCTCTAGGGAAAATGTGGAAAGGCAAAAAGCCCAGTATTTTCTCCATTATAACACTAAAAATAATCCTCAGCTTGACAAGACTGTTCTTAAGAAAGAGAAACATGCCAAGCTGGGCATACAGGCTGTATACATCTCAGCCTAAGGAAAACGTAGTAGAGATCTTTGAGGTTATTGGGCCAGGTTCATTTTACATACTGATTCAGCTGACTTCCAGGATCCCAGCGGTGGCAGAAGATTTCATACAGTTCATCCATGAGCTTGTCATTCAGTGCAACTGAATGAGTGTTTTGGAACTGGATTTTAAGGGACTGATAATGTGGAGATCAGTAAGTGGCTGGTTGACTCCTAATCCTGTTTTTCTAGTGAAGCGCGCTGCCCTTGATGTGTCCTGGCACTGGCGTGAGAGGCTCTGTGAACTGGGAATTTAGCTCTCTCCTTACCCACACATTGGTTCCTCCAGAGGCATCAGTCCTGATGTGGAATGGTGGAAATTTCTATGGTATTTCAGGGTTTCCTCAGGGTGTAAAGCACTCAATCAGAGCTCAGTACGTGCAATGTTTTCAGTCTCCATGACCATCATCTCAATATTGACAAACATTTAAAACCAGCTGAAAGATTACTCACATAGGAACAAAACCCAGAATAAATAGGTGAGCAACAATGCGCAGGAAAACAGGATTAAAGACAGGTGTCTCCAGCTTCCTCATTTTATTTATACTGCATGCTTCCCCATTAAAGCTTTAATAAAAGGGGCATAATGACAGAGGCTGTTTTGTCACGTTTCTGTCTGCGTGAAGAACTCTTTACTTGCCAGGCAGAAGTCCTTCCTGTTGTTTAGTTCACCGAGTGTCTGGATGGAGCGGGCGCGTGCCGAGGACTCCAGAATGTGGCCTTCAAATAAATACAAAAACTGGTAAAAATCCAGCTTTAATTAAAAGGTGCCCAGCCTTTCTGAGGAAGTATTTTCTTTGCAGGCTGTTAATTAATCCATTATGTGGCAACATAAAACTAAAATACTGGGCTCACTGATTTCAAATGCCTCTTGAGAATGACTACATCCTCGCCAAGTCCTTGTGAAGCAGGTATTACACACACACACACACACACACTGGCTTATGTTTGGATGGTCTGTGGCAAAAAGATGAACTTCAAAGCAAATAGCTGCCCTAGTGATCAGTGACACGCACCAGTCTGAGGGGGAGAACAGAGCTCTAGCTAATGCGTAACCTTCCAGTGCTGACTTTTCAGAGATGGGCCTACTGCTTGCCGCTGACTCAGGAAAGAGATTAATACCTGAAATCTCTTTAAAAATCTGAATCCTCTTCAGAGTTGAACAAAACCTCAGCTGCCAACATCAGGCTAACTAAGAAAAAACATTTTGAAAAGTTGTGTGTAGAAGGAACTGCTCAGCATCACATTCTGTATTTCCAAACACTGAAGTACATCGATGAGGCTGAGCATCAATCAGAGTCATCTCCAAAGAGCAGCTGGTGAATTGTCCCCTACTTTGGAGATCTCTGCTGATACAGGGAAGATAGGAAATCAAGGCCTGTAATTAGGTTTATCTCATTTGGAAAGAATTGGTGTACCACATGTAAAATCAATGAAAAAAGGGTGTCATTTCTGTGTCCTGTAAGATTTTTTGATGAACTGTTCCCTACTAGTTATCGGGTTTTGTTTGTTTCTAGGAGATAAAAAACCCAAAGCCCTCTTAACTTTCCTTAGTTGACTATACTGCACTTGGATTTCCTTTTCTGTTAGGTAGGCTGCCTTCCGGAGTCCTTATTTGCTCCATCAGTTAACAGCTTCCTGACTTGTACTTGGCAATTCAATTGCAGGGCTTTTTCAGGAGGAGTCAGCAGAGCAATGCTACGTACTCCTGTCCTCGTCAGAAGAACTGTTTGATTGACCGAACTAGTAGAAACCGCTGCCAACACTGTCGATTACAGAAATGCCTTGCTGTGGGGATGTCTCGAGATGGTAAGCTCTGCTAACGCACAGCTCAACTGCAGAAAGGGACAGAATCTGTAGTATTCCGTTTCTTCAGTGGAAACAGCGTGTGACTTACAGGTTAATTCTGCATCGAGCTGATAGTTGAGATTGCTGAGTGGTTTTTTTATATGTTGCTCTGTATTCACATGTGTATAAGTCAGGGCATGTACAAAGTTCTTAGATTTTAATTTTTTTTTCCTACTCATATATTATAGCTCCTAGTTAAGAGTTCTGCCTCTGGTCACTTCTTGAAGAGGCAGTTTCTAGTCTATTGTTAATGCTTTTCTCTGTGTTCATTGCAATTTAAGTGATATATGAGAATTGCAAGTAACCCCCTGATTGCCATATTGGTCTGGATGGGAACTGTTTTCACAAGGCATGGAGAAGTCTGAACATGTGTGTGATGAATAATGGGAGAAATGTGGGGAGAGAAAAACGTGGGGTTTGTTCAAAGATGGACTTCTGAAGAAAACGTGTTCCGGTGCTGCTAATATTAAGCACCACCTTACACCTGGTACAGTGATGAAACCCATCTCTTTAAAGCTCATGTAACTCAGCTGGAACTGGATTTGCAGCTGATACTTGCACACCTCCCCCACAGATGTGACGAAGCTGCCACCACTTCCCCAGCCAGAAGATCTGACTTTTCCTCTGCCCTAGTGACATCAATGCTCCGTGTGTGGCAAATACATACACATTACTCTGTGTACATGAGGCCCAGCGAAGGAGATTGTTTTCACATTACACTTATTGTTGAATTATATTGTCTTAATTTTTTTATTGGGCATGAAACTGAAAACCTAAAACGGAGATCATGTAATGACTAGTCCCTCCAACCTGTTTGCTTTCCTCTGGAGAAGTGACAGATGGCAGTCACCTTCCTCAGCGGTGAGGCTTTCACAGCTGATACAGGTCCCAGAAATCCCTTACGAAGTTCTTAAGAGTTCCCTGGATGCTGCAAACCGGTTGCTTCTGGCTTATGTTTCATGTTAATATTTCTGAAAGTAGTAATCATTTTGTGGAGAGATACATGCACAAGGATGTGCACACACACACACACACACACATATATATAGCTTTAAGGATAATTCACTAGCTGAATGTTTTGGTTGTCACAGTAAGCCACCCTGAAAGCAAGTTCTGTGGTTCTTCCCATGAGCGCTGGTCCCAGCACGGATGAAGCTTACCTTTGATACTCTGAGACAGGCCTGACATGTTCATACCCACATCCAGGTTCATTCGCTCTCTGGGATGAGTGCGCAGCCAGTAGGACCGGGACAGGTCACCTCAACCCAGCGTATTCTGCTTTAGCTTCTGCTTTTCTAAGTAGGATTTGAATGCTGGAGAGAGACATCTGTCAACTTTGGGGGATGTATAAGAGAAACATTCTTCAGAATAGAAACGGGAAGTTAAGAAATTGAGCCAAGACAGTGACTTGTAATGGTCCACTTCAGTAGCACGCTAAAACAGGCTTTAGAAGAGTAGCTGCTGCAGCTGTTCCCTGCGACTGATGGCTGTGATTCCTAGGTCTGCCTGTCCTGATTTGCCTTGTGTACTGTGTCCTTCCAGGCAGTAGTTAAAGATCAGGCAGTTAAAATGCAGCAGTGGCTTTGCAGAAACATAACATATTGTGTCTCTTTTTCAGCTGTAAAGTTTGGTCGAATGTCAAAAAAGCAGAGGGACAGCCTGTATGCGGAGGTACAGAAGCATCGAATGCAGCAGCAGCAGCGAGATCATCAGCAGCAGCCAGGAGAGGCAGAACCACTAACACCAACATACAATATCACCACCAATGGGTTAACAGAGCTACATGATGACCTCAGTAATTACATTGATGGGCATACCCCTGAAGGTAGCAAAGCAGACTCTGCAGTTAGCAGCTTCTACTTAGACATACAGCCTTCTCCAGATCAGTCGGGTCTTGATATTAATGGAATCAAACCAGAACCAATATGTGACTACACACCAGCATCGGGCTTCTTCCCTTATTGTTCTTTTACAAATGGGGAGACCTCTCCAACTGTGTCCATGGCAGAATTAGGTAATGAGAGAGAAAAGCTTCCATTGTAATTGTCTTAATAGTATCCTTTGGATTAAAGTGACACGTTTAGCCAGGCGATAGCGAGAATGCTGCCTCAGTGCAGCCGTGAGCGCGGGTGGGCTTTCTTCTGCGACGCGCACAGCACCCTGAGCGGTACGTGGTGAACACCTCACGGGACGGGACTACAGACCCCAGGAGCTTGCAGTTGATCACCTCTAGTAGTGGTGCTTTTGTTTCAGTCCGTGCAATAGAACCCTCTGCATACTGATTAACAAGCTAATCTTCAGTGCTGAACAAGCAGGCAGAGTGTTACTGTATTTGTGGATTATTTTTGAACTTCTTTTTTTTCATTACCTCAATACTCTTTATTTTCTAACAAAAAGCGACGAGGCTGATTTTCTTCTGCTCTCTACCTGTACCTGGGAAACATGAACCCAAAGCACCAGTCTGTAATCTGAGGGCAGTTCGCTTCACCACTGCTTGAAGAGAGTCTGGCCCCAGATACTTCAGGAAATTTTTGAATGCAGCAACGTTTGATCGTTTCCATTAGAACCTTCTAACCACCACGTTAATTAGCATGTTTTGTTTTGAACTCTTCTTTGAACAATTACAGCAGGGCTGAGTTCCACAACCATGACTTGTCAACATCTGAGACTCGAGTTAGAGCGTGCTGGGTGAACTGGTTATAAGCAAACTGGAACAGGACATTGGAGAAGAGGCTTTAAGATTCTATTACTTACATAAGCAGTCAGGCAGTTAAACAGTCATTCTGCTTGCTTAAGCAACATTTTTGCCAATTATTCCATTATGAAAACCTAAAAATAGTTTGAAAAATCAAGTATTCCAGTGCAAATTTTTCCTTTTTCTAACTTTTTTAATTAGAGGCAAGTGTATGATACAAATTTTTGCTGAGTTTATCTTAGTTTATGTTCTTTTGAGAAATTCTGGAGAGAGGAAGGGACAAGAAGGCTCACTTGTCCTTATGTTGCAGAATGCAGTTGGCCACCATGTAATTTGTTGTGATAGCCAAAATATTGTCTCTGGCTTGAGTTCAAATAACTTCAGTTACAGATAAGTAAAAAAGAGAAGAAAATATTAGGATAAAGTCTGTGCTACTGGCTCTGTCTCAATCAAATGGTTGTTAATATTCACGTGGGAGTTACTAAGGATCTACACTAAACTGCCAGACTAAACGAAAGGGCTTTTCCTTCCTAGGCCAGGTGTTGATTTTAGAACACTGGCCTAAAAACACTTTTAACATTGCTTACCTTTACTTATAGAGTGCTTGCATTGACACCCTACAGAGCATGATTTGGGGGCCCAGCACTGACATTACCAAACAATGTTTGAAGACTGTTTGTCTTCCAGACTAAGGTTTCAATTTAGAAAGGTGTGGCTGTTCAATGAAAGTATTTAGGTGTGTGCTGAAACCCAGCCCAGACGTGAGGCCGAGGTTGGTGAATAACATGGTGCAGTTCCACCTCCTGCCTCCAGAAGGGCTGCCAGCTGCTGTTAGTGAGAGCGAATGCTCAAAGCACACACCTGTAAGGGAAAAAAATGTTTGCTCTGGAACATGTGAAAGCTCCGTGACACCCAAAGTACAACCTGCCTTGTGGTGTTCCACAGCATCGATTGCTCAGGTGGCACATACAATCGGATTTTACCTCAGCTGTACACTAAAGACTTTTCAGGTAGTATCTGACATCAAATTATTGATGCAGTAAATATGATACTAAACAGACTAGTCCAGCAGTTCACTTCATAAAGAGTTGGGTTTGGACGCTGTCAAGCAGAGCAAGTTCCACAGAAGGCCCTCAGGAGACCCCCATGTTGACAAGAACTGTTCTTGTTCAGTTCAGGCCTTTTCAGTGGCCTGAACAAGAACCTGCAGAAGTGCCAACTGCAGAACTGTGAGACAAGGCACCAGGCCTCTACTTGTCACGTGCTAAAATAAGAGAATTCACATGTCTAAATGACATTCATGCTTTTGAAGGTGTTCCTAAAGGTTATGGAATCAAGTGTTAGTAACAGCTATAAATCTGCCTTACAGATCTTTTACCCGAGTATAGATAGCAGCAGAAAATAATTTCTTTGGAATTAAAATGTTGTATGGAAGTTTTAAATTGTGTTTAGTTGTCTAAGCAACTACTTTAAGCTGAGGAGAAAAAGCCTTTGGTGTATTATATTAATTATCTGGATTATCTAAGAAGTGTATTTTCGTAATACTTTTTTAATGATAGGGCAGTAGAAAAGAACCCCCTCCCTCTTAGGCAGCCTCACATGATAGTGTCCTGCTTGACAGAACACTAGACCAGGTAACTATCCCCATTTCTTTATTAGAAAGCTTCTGTTGTATAAACACAAATGAATTTAGCTTTTGAAGATCACTGCCTCTCTGGCAGTGCTGTTACATTCCCTGTGAAGATAACATAGTGTCTTGCATGGGGCAGAGCTGTCCCCATGGACATTCCTGTACCCTGACTCGAGGGGTCCATCGCCTCGCACACTCAGATTGTTTTCTGTGGCTCTACTTAACAGTGTGAACTCTCAGCCCAGGTTCCAAAGCAGACTTTACATTACTAAAGGCAGCAAGGTTGCCTACTGAATTTGCAGTGGTTTGAATGCTCCCAGATTTTACCAAGTTTGCCTTTATTTTGCAAGCTTCTCACTCTTTGTATGCCTGCTCTCACAGCTGCTGCTGTGTGAGAAAGCAGTTTGTCCACAGCAGAGGTTTGTTTGCTGCAAATGAGCTCACTGAAACATCTTAGGACATTTAGGAAGGGCTGTGCTTGGTGTTCCTGCATGAAGGTCTTGGATGGACTCTGGGATTGGGCAAGCAGGTGTGTGCCCTCTAATTGGTGCACAGGGCTCAGAGGAGTCCAGCCAGCTGTGGCCAGGCTCCTGCTGGGTTCTTCCCATCCGAGAGCAGTTTGCATTAAATGGGCTTTGCATGAAGCAAAATCCAAGAGATCTGAAATGAAAGCACTTTTTCCTAACAGCTAACCCTCTCCTGCCTCCAACCCCCCACCCCCCACTATATGTCAGCTTGCTTATGTCAGAAGGTACAGCTTTGCAGTTTTAACGTGTGTCACTTTCTGCTCTTTCTTTTAGAACATCTTGCACAGAATATTTCCAAGTCGCACCTGGAAACTTGCCAGTACTTGAGAGAGGAGTTACAGCAGATAACATGGCAGACTTTTCTGCAGGAAGAAATCGAGAACTATCAGAACAAGGTATGAAACCATGAAACCCTGCCAAACTGTAGCATGGTCTTCTCTTTTTTTCTTTTTTTTTTTAAACCTTGGTACTCCCAGAACACACCACAAAATTCACCTTTGTGCTGCTTTCTGTTCAATAACAATGTATGTTTTTGTGTATTTTCAGTAAAATAATACACTAGAATCTAAAGCAACAAGATTAGGTGAGGGTATCCTCTGTTTTTGTGATTTTTACAGGTACAGGAAAAGGCAAAGCCATACTCCTAAAACTCTATCTGTCTGTGATTGATAAACAGGGATAAGAAACCAGGGAAATACTTCCAATCCTTAATGGCATGTTGCTTTCATTCCTTAATTTGTAATCTTCTGGATCAGCAACAACAGAAGTTTTGTAATTTTACCTGTTTTGTTTGGACCTTGCAAACACAGAACTCACAGATTTCTGTTGTAATCCTGATTAGCTCGAGTTTTCACTCCATGTTCCAGTTTTACCTACAGAATAGCTGCCGTATTGCCAGTGGGTACTGCAAGATTGAACCGATGTTTCTATTTCCAATCTGTCTTCCACCCACAAACTACTACCAAATGGCTACTTTTGGCAAACTGGAAGCACTATTACAGCACACTGTTCTTTGAACATACTTTTCATTGCCACAAAAAATACTTAACCTCTAAGAACATCTTTTTTTCCACTCGTTGGGTAATTTCTTTCTCAATTATTATCAACATATGAACAAGTCACTACTTGCATACTGCTGCTGCATTGCTACCAAAAGGATCTTCATGTATGTTTCTATGTCTCTTTACAAAGACCAGCAAGTTAGATAATTTACATTCAGTACAAAATACAGAAGTTGCTTGGGAAAAAAACATGTGGTCGTGCACTGCTAGTGTGAATTGGCGTTTTCTTTTGATGCAGTGAATAAAAGTCCCACCAAAACGACCAGAATCATTGTACTTTGATGTTCTTGGGTTTTGAAGTAAAACCACGCCAACCTGCATCTCTTCTGACATCACTGAAGAAGTCTTACATATTTGTATTGTCACTTATCCACGTGAGGCTTTAATTCCCATTGTCTTAGATGCAGACTACAGCCAGGAGTGCTGGAGAGAATTCACTCTGCTTGTTTGGGATTTTTACCCAGATCAGTTTTACTTATGAAAACGGGCTTTCCAAACCTCGGTTACTAATCTCCAATTTCTCTTCTGTCTCCAACAGCAAAGGGAGGTAATGTGGCAGTTATGTGCAGTCAAAATAACAGAAGCTATACAGTATGTAGTGGAATTTGCCAAACGCATTGATGGCTTTATGGAACTGTGTCAAAACGATCAAATTGTGCTTTTAAAAGCAGGTACGTGGGTCAGTTTTAAGGTCTACTTCTGGTTGTGACTGAGGAAGGGTACCTGTATACAGCAATTTTACTTGTATATACACACATGTCATGCAGTGATCATCTGCAGTAATGCCGGGGAAAAGCCTTACAAGTTGTCTGTGACTGGCTGAAGTACTGTGCTGCCTTAGTTCCTCTGGGTAGAACGAGTTTGAATCTATGCATGTGGAATGTTTATTATGGACAGAGGCAGCAGTGATTGTGTAGATGGAAGAGCTGGATTCAGATCTTTTTACTTCAGCTTATTAGTAGTGACTAACAAATTTCAAGGTAAAAGTCCAGACTGATCTATGCGAGATGGTGTAGAAGTAACGCAGTTTACAAATACCTGACAAAGTTGTAAAAGCTTCATGAACGTAAATCTAAATGAGCTGCTTTGATTTCAGAGACTTCATTACTCTAATAAAAAAATAGCTTATTAACATGAAGTTGCTGTAGCAAACACTTCTGAAAGGGTTTATGGGAATGTTTTTAATTCTACTAGCAAATCAAACTATGCTCTGCTGCACCACTGAAACCTACTACCCTGATCAACTGGTACTGAATGCAGAGCATAGGAAACTTCCAAATTCTCACTTTACAACTCAAGTGCCTACTGAAATAGTCAAATACACGTTGTTTCTGTTTTAGGGTCTTTAGAGGTTGTGTTCATCAGAATGTGCCGTGCCTTTGACTCCCAGAACAACACAGTCTACTTTGATGGCAAGTACGCTAGCCCAGAGGTTTTCAAGTCCTTAGGTAAGGAATTGTCAAGTGTTGTATCCTACAGGAAAATACCCCCCAAAATCCCCAAACAGAAAAAAAAGTAATGAAGTAGAAAAGCAACATGGGGTGGGGAGTAATAACAGCTGCTTTCAAAAAATCAGGCTGTAGTATTCAAATACAAGAGTTCCAGTGCTCAAACTGCTTACTTGGTAAGCCATCATGCTCACTCTGAGGCGCAGCTAATCTCGGGTTAAAACAGTTTAACTCCATGGAGTGAAGGACTGATGGTGTTGCAATTCAACTCTTAGATCAGGGTAGAGCAGTTTGAGAACACTTGTTAAGAACAGAAGCTGAGCTTTCACATCTAGTGTAATATCTTAAATATCCTGTTGGAAAAGACAGCAGTTTTTAAGCCGATGCTGGATACGCTGATGGTACCGCTTGGAAGATGTTAGCAGTGTTTGTAAAATGCAAAATCCAGTTATTTGCAGGTAAAACACTATTTTTTTTAAACCACGGTTTATCATTTGCAGTTTTTTTTCTCTCTCAATTTTGCTGTTTTAAAATGGTGTGTTTCACTGGGTATGTATTTGGGATGTGAGCCATTATGGAGGGTAGTGAAAATACAGCAGTGGAGAATGCTGTGCAACTACTGAAGTATCCTTTGCCTTTCTGAAACACCTCAAGGTTCAAGGTCTGAGTGCAAACAATTCAGAGTATTCAGTATCAGATGGGGCTTCCAATGACACGTATCTTTCATCTGTTACCAACCACATCCAGGGGTTTAGGCAGGCTTGGGGCTGAGATCTGCAGAGGAGAGCCCTCTTCCATCAGGTTGCAATCGTCTTCAGAGGAGGGCTCCACTTTCATGAACTGCATAACTGCATGTGTAACAGCAGCAGTAACCTGACTTACCCCTGTGTGAGCAAGAGAACGGATGAGAGGAGACAGGGTTACTTTTCTGCATGAAAAGCTTTCAGACCTTGGCTTCTCCTTTTCCTCCTGCATGTACCTTGTATGCCTTTCTCCCCTCCCTCTTCTGTGTGCTCAGCAGCCTTGAAATCAGCATTTTTCAAGTACATATTTCCAACCTCCAGCCCACAGTGACATAAGAAAGTTCCATTCAGAACAGAAACAAAGCTAAAGCAATTTTGAGATTGAAAATAGCTGGGGGTTTATTCGTATTTATCCCAAAAGAACCAAATGTGGAAAAAATACAGAGCACAAACCCTCCTAAAATACAGGCAGCCAGGGTGTGGCAGCTGGGAGCCCCTGGGAATGGGGTAATAAGCTCAAGCTGGAGTGAGGTCTCACTACTGTCACTCCAGAGTCCTTGAGGAGACCATTCACCTGTGAAGTATTTTACATCCATTTTTCACCTCCATCACAATAAATCAATAACTCTGTAGCTCTGGAGTAGCTTTAAATAATGTGACATGAGCTGTACCTTCTTTTTGGCAGGTTGTGAAGACTTCATTAGTTTCGTGTTTGAATTTGGAAAAAGTTTATGTTCTATGCACCTGACAGAAGATGAGATAGCTTTGTTTTCTGCGTTTGTTTTAATGTCAGCAGGTAAGAGATAAAGGTTTTCTCTAGGTTTATTTGGCAGAGGTTGTTTATATTTTGAAGTCTTTTTAATGATAATGGTAAGGTTTTGGGACAGTGTGAAATGTCATCATCTTTTTTCAGTGTCTCCTAGACCAAAATTTTAATAAAACAGATTAAAGCTGTGAATTTAGGAATAAATTTGTGTAGCTGGAAATTCTAATCTATTCCAAATTTTCACCTCATTGAGAACTCCACTTCTTTGCGAAAGCTTAGATGAGTGTGGGCAGACTGCTGGGTCAGCCTACGCGAGATGGGCAGAATGTAGTCACTGAGTTTCTTTAGTCAGCCCTCAGCGTGTGTGAGCTTCCAGCTCAAACAGAATTCTCCCAAGTGCATGATGGAATCCTTTCAATGGAACCTCAGGACTGTGAAGCGGGGCTGCCCACTGACATGTGACCCAAAGGTACCCAGGTAGCTCAGGTATCTGTCTCCATCATAAAGCTGGGTACACTGAGAATAATGGTGCAGACATACAAGTCACCCCAGGAGTCAGTCAGGGTCTCCATACCCATGACTAAAATAACTTCATAATCTCAAGTAGGTACACAGAGTACTCCAGGTTCTGGGAAGGCTTATTAGGTCAGGTGAAACAAGATATCAGTGCAGAAAGGCAGTATGTGTGTCATCTAACGCACAAGGAAATAAATGCTCTGCTTTTAGACTAAGCATAGGGCACTCAGGAGTGGTGGTAGAAGAGTCTGCTACCAACAGACTCTCCAAAATACATCCTCATACCATTTGCCAGATCGGAAGTATGTTAGGCCAGTGTCTAGTACACATGCCACAGAATCCCACAGTTCTGTCACACAGAGCGTGTAGCAGCTAATGCTACTTTGCTGCTGGATGTTTAGGAGCTTTTTCAAAAAAATAGCTGAGTATTTGCTTCTGATTTTTCTGTATGTCACTGCAGATCATAGCAAGAAAATCCAACTACTTGTTCATTATGTGATCTACTCATTTCTCACTAAAAAGTAGCTTCATTTTGTAAATACCCTTGCTAGCAGATGATTAATGAATTTTACTCAGATACGCTGCATTCTTCTAATTAAGGGCTTAATAAAAGCAGTTTTAATTGCATGTAATAAATGTACTCCAAAACCTATTACTTTAGAGAATGCGTTTCTACGTAAGAGTATGTAAGAAATAGAAGGAAGTAAAGAAGGTTGCGAATAAGAAAGATGGATGTGTAATAGACTTTGTACTTCCCAGTGCACTGTGATTGGCATGTGCAGTACTAGAGGTGTTAACTCCATTTATATTTAGATCGCTCATGGCTTCAGGAGAAAGTGAAAATCGAAAAGCTCCAACAGAAGATCCAGCTAGCACTTCAGCATGTCCTACAGAAGAACCACCGAGAAGATGGAATTCTAACAAAGGTAAGACTCACACTGTGCCGTGTCACTGTGAAACTTCTCATGAACTGCATTCTAATCATGGTGCAGAGCTTTTATGCAGTTACTTTGTTATTTATAAACCCATAATTCTTTTGTTCAAAATCAAGGTGCCAGGCCGAAACTATTTACTAAAAACTAGAAGGGGTGAGGTGATGGTGTTTGTGCTAGGGAACAAGGTTGAGAGGGGTCTGAAAAGAAGTATTTTAATGTTGAGCTTCATGAAAAGCATTGAAGGTGTTTGTCCCATTTCTCCTGTGCAACATTTCTGCCACACAGAATACTACTGCAGTTCTACATGTATGCCTCAATCCTCCTGAAATCTCTTGCCAGCATGACAGTTGTTAGAACATGCAATTCCCAAACTAAACTTGGTTTTGAGTCTTCCATGAGAAGTTTCTCACATAGCCTCTTTCTCAGCAAAACATGCTTCCAAATATGATGCCTAGGGAAGAGATAAGGGATAGTGCACACTATTATGCTGAGGTAGTTTTAAAAATGGAGAAGTGGTGTGATGTTAAAAAAAATAAACCTGGAGAACTAGGGAAGGATAAGCACATCCTTACTGAGCTAGTTCCTTTAGAACTCTACACAGCCAGAAAGATTATGCAGTTTCACACCACAGAATTAATTACAACACAAAAGCAGGATGGTCCAGCCCAGGCTTTACACATTGGTCTCATTTCAAATCCTAGCTCACCTAACTCTTTTTCCCAGCATGTATTTTGGATACCTTTGTTGGAAGAAAGGTTCTTCCAGGAACGTTGATAAAAATAATTTACTCAGTAAGTTTAGGGAGTCCCCTAGTGATATTTTTGAAGTACAGATTTTTCTGGTCTGTTCCTTTTCCCCTTGTGTGCCATAAATTATGAAAGCCTGACCTACTGCATTGCCAGTTTCCTCCATAATATTCACGGTAAGTTTGAAAATAGTCCAGACGGCCTTCTTCCAAGAGAATGACTCTTGAAATACTTCTGCATCAATCCAGTGCTTAGCAGGCAACTGAGGAAACCTAATGTTCCATTTTCCTAAGAACTTAAAGGATAGTTTCACAAATAGCAGTAATCCATTACTTGAATAGCTTTTTAGTGGATTCCTCATTTATTTATTTTTTAGTCTAACACAACAAGCATCCAAGAATATGCACCTCTGAAATGATATTGTTAAGATAAACTATTGAAGTAATCTCAAACTGCTTGGGAAAGCTTTGATCCTAAGAGCAAGACTGGGAGGCCTGGTTCCATATATGACCGTATGACTTCTGTTCGTTTTTTTACAGTTAATATGCAAAGTGTCTACTTTAAGAGCACTGTGTGGACGACATACAGAAAAGCTTATGGCATTTAAAGCAATATACCCAGACATTGTACGACTTCATTTTCCTCCACTTTACAAGGAGTTGTTCACTTCAGAATTTGAGCCAGCGATGCAAATCGATGGGTAAACGTATCACCTAAGCACTTCTAGAATGTCTGAAGTACAAACATTAAAACAAAAGAGGAGAAAAAAAAAGAAAAAAAAAAAGAAAGAAAACCAAGACACTTTATATGGCCCTGCACAGACCTAGGGAGCCAACACACTGCACATCTCTTGGCGGTCGGGGTCAGGCGAAGGATGGGAAACAATGAAACAAAGTTGAACTTGTTTTTCTCATGCATATGATTTCCATTATGCCTACAAATATGGACCCTTTTTCTGTCTCAACTTCTCAATCCTTGACCTCTGTTTACACAGACTGAGGGTACTAATGTCAGAAGGTTTGTTTCTCTTGTAGTTCACTGCCCAGACTTTTGACAGAACAATCAATTTGTTGATCAGAACAGAGAGTCCACCTAGTAATCAGCGACTGGTGTGCATTGCAGAGATTTCAGCATCAGTTTGCACAACTTGCTCATTGTTTCATGAAGGACAATTTTTTTCAGCTACCACTGTTTGCCAGTAGACAGAACGGCATGAAAAGGGTCCATAGCAATAGCAACAATAGCATTATAATATATTACAGGGTAAATGGGCATGAAGACTATATATAGCAAAAGAGATATTGTTTATATATTGTTTTAATTAATATAAAATGTAGTTACTGGTATAGCTTTTCTTGTTGAATTGATAAGGCACTTTCATTTTGCACCTTTTTCTTTAAATTAAATGCTAGCGTGTTCATTGTTGTGTTGCATGTGCACCAGAAATTCAAGTTTAACTGAAAAAGGTTTGGCAGGTACTGGTACATTGGGAGGTATTTATGCTGCTGTTTTCCGTGTTACTTTTAAAGAGAGGCTGGTCATATCCTGAAATGGTTAGACAGATTTTCATTTTTTTTAAGGTGTTGAAAATAATCAGTTTTCTAAATTTAAATCAGCTTTTCAGCCATTAAATTCAAAGGTACTTTCATTTTCAAGTGTTTCAAACCTGGATATTTAAAATGACATACCTAAATTCAGGTTTAGGTGCTTAAGTCAAAAGCCTCATTTTCCAAGGTGCTGAGTTTCCATGGTCAAAGTTAAACTAAGTGATTGTAGATCATTCACAAAGGAGTAACAGCATCCTTGAAAATCCGGCTGTTGAAGAAAGCGATACCTGCCCACCATAAATCCAGGTTTGAAGATATTTACTCAAGTCAGTACCTGCAGAAAAGTATGTGTGTATGACATGTCTGTGGAAAAGTCATTTTTATACGTAATACTACATACTTTTGTACTCCATATTGTAAACAATGCTTCAAACTCCCAACTCTAGGCTATCAAAATATATAGGTTTGTCTTTGACTTCAGTGAGATGAGACACTGACCCATGTCGTTCCAGCATCCAGCAGTTCAGTTTCACATAGCTGAGCAGAGAAGTCCATTGCTCTCCTTATTTAAGATGCACTTTAAAGTTTATCAGATGAGGACAGACTAATGAAATCACACTGTTGCTAGAAAGCATTGTTGTGTACACTGTATAATGCTTAGAAATACTAATATCATAAACCTGCATCCTGTAATTCTGAACCGATCCCCGATTTACCTAACCAACCAATTAGCCCAACCTCGTAGTCTTTATTGCTACTCATTACCATTCCCGTCAGGAAGTGCTGTCTCTGAGCAGTAAGCCTAGTTCTGAAGGAAGCTGATTAACACCATCACAAAATATACTGTGGCTGTTTGAGACAGAGGTGTGTAACTGGTCTGAATGAGAGGAGGACGTACAGCAGTAGGCCTATGTGAACAAGTTTGTGAAGAAGTGTCTAAGAAAAATCCAGGAACTTTAAAATAAAGGAACGAGACAGAATGTGCTCCACTGCTCTATGTTCTCAGGATAAAGTGTCTCTTACCTATATTATAGTTGTTGAAATGAAACTTCTAGAAGTTAGTAAAAGCACAATGAAGCCTATTTATAAAGGAGAATTAGGTCAGTGGGTTATTACAAGCAAAACAGAGGCTTATTCTAGGATTTAAACACATTTCCTTTAGGGTCAAATTGAGAGAATTAGCTATGCCATGCATTCCAAATTTTGTAGTCTGCCACATTAGGGAAGCTTACAGCCATCACTTATCTCTGTCATTGGAAAGGAGGGGGAGATGAGCATCACATGTTTCCCCTTCAAAGCAGTATGTCCCAGTGTATGGGAGGGGAACAACTGCACCTCAGTGAGCACTGGGATGGAGACATGAGAGGGCTTTTGGAAAAGGTCCACAGAGCGTCCCTTTACTGCTCCATCCTGCCTGCTCCCGTAGAGGCATCTCTCAGCCCAGTACATGCTCTCTCCAGTCCCACTGAAACATTTTTCATAGAATCATTGTTTACTTTATTGGAGTAACTGGCACTATATGGTACTTCTAATGTGTGTTTCTATTTTTAAAGCAACCCTTTTAACTAACAAATGTTTTCTGAATGTGACCAGCCTTAGGTGCTAGTCCTGTAAAGATCAACTAAACTTAATTTCAGTGTCAACTAATGAATAATGAAACAAGATCTGCATTTTTTAGAGCGAGATACAACTCCTACGTCTGACAGTAAGTAGACTACCAGGCAAAATATTTGGGGATTTTCAGTCACATCCTTTTCCGACCTTTTCCTGATGTATATTAGGACTTTACCAGGGTCCAGCCTCGGGTCCAATGGTTTTGTTTGGTACCTAGTTCAGCATATTTACACTCATAAGTCATTGACGACACAGATTTTTGGAGCATTTACTAATAAAATACATAACCATAGAAAGGTGCCAGATAGGGTCTTTAGCTGAAAGCCCTCTGCATCTGAAAACAGCTTGCGATGTGATTTTCCAGGCCAGAAAGTGCCGGGATTTTTGTCTGTGGGAGCTCCTGTGTACTGGCACCTTGTTGAATCAGGCTGTGCATACACACCCCGAGTAACTCTGCTTTCCTGATTACAGCTAACAGCCACTTGGCAACAGAGCAGCATTTTTGTTTTGCTCTTCCTGGATTGGAAAAAAAGGGAACCAGCATGGCAGACACACTGCTGAGGCTTCTGTTGCCAAGGAGGCTTTTATGAAAGGGGACACAGGATAAGCTCAGAGCAATGGCCATGTAAGACCATAACATAGTAGAGGAAACGCACTCTGCGGAACCTCTGGACTATGGCCTGGTATCCAATGACTGACCAAATACTCAATTAAAAAACATATTTGGGGTCAATGGATAATCACATGAGTTTTTTCATAGTCTGCCCAGTTCACTACTGACTAAAACACGAGGATAGCCGAAGATAAAGAAATGCTACACTGGGTTTGAATGGTCTGTTCCTTAAAGTCTGCAGAGAGATTTATTTCTGTTGGGTGTTACGTGTATCCACAGAGATGTCTTCTGGCTTTTCAGGAAAAAGATAACCATACTGTCATTTGAACTACCCTAATATACTTCAACATCTCCAGCGTTGTTTGACATTTTAAAAACTACAGGATTAGGTGAAAAGGGAGGCTGTTTTTAAGTTTGGTTGTTCTTTATTAAAGCTTATCTCTCTTAGTATGGATACCGAGATCTGTGTGTGTATGTGCACCTGTGTGTGTGAGAGAGTACATTTGTGTGCACACATAAAGATATGTGTGGGTACGTGTGAGTGGCTGCTTCTAGGCTGTTAAGTGTCAATGGAATAAAGAAAATGTATTCAAAATACTTAAAGTCAAAAATAGAAGGTGGAAAAAAGATTTATTCTATACAAAGCCTTGTCTGGACCACTTTAGAGAGACTTCTATTTTTTTAACCCTTCTATAAATGTTTGATGGCACTTGAAATATTCCTGCAATAAAATGTGATTTGTGTAAACATTAAAAAAAAAGATTTTGTAATGTGAAACAATGAAAGAAAGTAATGTAATTTTTCTAAAAAACAAAAAAAACAAACGAACGAACTTTGTATTATTTTCTTGATGGAATTTGTCTATTTGTCTTTGGAAGACTTTTTATTTCATTGAATGTGCCATAGTAGACGTGTGTTTTTCTTTTTCTTTTTTTTTGTTGTTTTTTACATTTTAGATTAAAGGAATAGCTGTGTTCCGACATTCCAAAATGCAAGATGACATAGCAGTCATTATTAAAAGGTTTGATTAGTAAGCTTCAATCATTGTTGCTTTTTTTGCACATGTTCTTCATTCCTCTACAGTGCAATATGTACATAGAGCACTTGCGGGTGTAACCTTGATCCCTCAGGGAAAAATACATATTTGTACAGGATTCTTCTTTTTTCTTTTTTTTTCTTTTTCTTTTTTTTTTTTTTGCCTTTTTTTCTTTCTTTTTTTTTTTTTTTTTTTGCTAAGGAATGTCGATTGAATCACTTGTCTGTTGTTGAGGGGCAGCCAGATAATACTCCTAAACCACTGTCACAAAACATTGATTGTTTAAATTTTGTGCCCTTTTATTATTTAAAAAAGTAAAATAAAAGTTATTTTCTGACAGTTCTTTGTGCTGATTGGTGAAAAAAAGGGTAAATAGACAAGCACCTTATGATTGACTTAACTGTGAATGACAATCCATCTCGTTATCAACAACAGAGCCCTAACATTTGGGGCTGGGGTTAAGAGTCAGAAACTAATGTGCTCAGGGATCTTCTAAAACTCTTCAACAGGGTGGCCAGTACTACTGGTGGAACAAATTACTTTTTAAAAAATATGCTAGTATTTCTTCCCTTCCCCCTCCCCTCCAGGCACAAGAGAACTGGATTTTTTTACTATTTTTTTTAATCTAAATGCTCTATGCGTGCCTCATTCTCTTGTTCAGTTTCGCAGTACAGCGGCACTTTGGTCTTTATTTTGTTCAAAACAAAAGTACACCAAACAGTGCAAAGGTTTTGCAATTCTACTTTAGAAATTAATGCTGACCCATTAAATAAATGACTGAAACTAGTTTCAGTACCCTCTGGACTTTTTTATAATGATAGTACTATTTTCCTAGATGAATTTCAGTGTTTTGCGGTAAAAATTGGGTTTTCAGTATTTAAGTTATTGTCAAAGAAAACAAATCAGTTTATCATAGTACAGTAAGAATGAAAAAGCAATAATTAGGGTTTGGCAATGAAGTCACATAAAAAGGACCACAGATCTGCAGGAATACAAGCACATTTCAGACGTTGTCTGTCATGGTTGCATATGCTACACGGTAAAGCATAAAGCTTGACTGGAAAGAAACACTGAGGCTGGAGACATCCTTCTATCTAGCGCATCAAATACAGCCATGGCAAGTGATTACAGTGGCGCCAAACCCAGCAATGTCTAAGCAGTCTCCAAGTGTCAAGCTGTAGGATTTTGGAAGCCTGTCCCAATTAGCCTTGTTTCATGGCTTCACATTCTTTTGAAAATGCCAGCAGAAAGGTAAATAAGCAAGTACAAAGGAAATAAACAGGATGTTCAAGGCTTTGGTTAAACTGGGGAGAGAGTGAATTTCTCCATCAAACACGTCTGTCTCCTCGCAAAAAACATCACTTCTCCAGTAATGTTAGGTTACTGAGGGCTTTTTCACTGGGTATGTGGCTACCAGTTGTTTGCTTTAGGTTGCTTAATAAATATAGAAACCTCCCCATTTTAAAAGCCAGTGTTCAAGTCTAGCTTGGAATGGCCTTCCAACGCAGACAACAGCTCACTGGCTGTGGCCCCTTGATCAGTTTGTGTTCTGGCACATCTTCAGTAGAAAAATCCTATTTCTGATTCACAATAAAACCTATGCTTTACATACATGTGTATCAATTGCACACACTCTTAATTTGTACAATCTATAAAATCTTTTTAACTATGTGATGGAGTGGTCCAAACCTTAAAGTATTTCTTTTGGATTGGCATAGACACTTCCCAGTCTGCACTTCATGAACAAAACGGGTTGCACGGTGTAAGCTGTGCATATGAACAATGTATTTTTCTCTCTACACATTCCTAAATTCCCCAATGTAGATGAACTTATTAATATAAATGTCAGAAACAGCATTTACTGTCCAATAGCCAAAAATACTTTCTCTTGAGTATTCTTTATATGAAATTCTACCTTTGCGAGCTGATTCAGATTGCACAGAAGAAACATCTTTATTTTCCTTACCTGGAGAAATATAACTATTAGAATTATTTTTTTGTTGTTAATACTATATTTATTACTTTAAAAGTTTCATCCATAAATATATTTGAATATTAGCCTCCTATTTTCTTTATGCTTAAATATTCCTGTCAGTAAATCATTCGGTGGAAATGAGGGCAAATGCATATGGAAACCAAATAGAACAACAAAAAGGAAAGTTTTTAAATTTAAATGAGTATTTATTTAAAAATCATTGCAGTATGTGCTTTAATCCTAGTACTGTGATAATAGCTTGCTAAATAATGCTAAGTCACTGGACTTGAGAGGAAAAATACATCACATTTAGGATAATATACCGTCTATCTTTGGAAATTTATTCAGGTACTAAGAGGAATTTTAACATCAAAATAAAAGCTGTATTCTACCTTTTTCCTATGTAATGTTGCTGTTTATCCTAATTTTTTTTTTGCCTTTATCATTGGTAGAATATAGCAATAACTTTATAGCAATAAGTAGGCTATCCAAATAAGAAACAAAACATGATAAAGGCTTCAGATCAACACTCATAGATTCATTTCTTCTGCCACAATATTCACTTGTATGTCTTCCCTCATAATCTCATTATTTCTTCAAGCTGAACTTCACAATCACGTTGTTCAACCTGATGTGTGACATCACACCTTTTTGTTAACACCTGCATGTTTTCAGTGTTACTATGTCCTTTGTATACTTATTTTCCTATAAGTCAGTGTTTCTCAAGCTTTCTGAAAGCACAATCCCTCTGGACTGTGTTTTTTCACAGGGTGCTCTGCGTTGGAATTAACTCACTTTTTGGGGGGAGGCAGAGTAAACCAGCTGTAATTTCTGGCAGCATTTCCTAGCTAAAGGAACTGAGCTGCTGCTAGCACTTAGTAACTCCATGGCTACTGCACATGCCTGCAGCCAACAGGCTGCTCTTCCAGCCTCTCCATGCTGGAAGGAGTGAGTTGCATCCAGTAAGTGGGACCAGCTCCCTTCCCAGCGCCCTCACCTGCAGCCAGCACAGCCACATGCTTTGCGCTGGAGAGCCGAGCTACCTGTGCCTGATGTAGCGTTTTGATAATAATCTGAGCACTCTGGCAACTTTCAAATGGTTGTGACTTTCAGTTTGAGAAACACTACCCTACATTACCCACAGTCTTAATGTAGATGCACAGACTTTACAGGAACTTGCAATCTGTAATGCTATCTATACCTAATGCAGAGAATTCATAAGCAATACAGTGAATTATATTTCACAAAAAGGCAAACGTACTGTACACCTTTCTAAATCCAAAATGTTCCTCATTTCTACATTGATTTAGAAACAAGATACAGAACAGTGGTAAATATTTGAACTATTAGGACATTAACTGGCTGCTTCTTTATATGTAACTGTATTGTCTGCCTGCTCCTTTTCTGGAGATGTGTTTTTGTATTGGATGTTTGGGCCAATGGGAGGCTTCAAGCTACAGTGTATTTTCCCAGATTAAATATATTTAACATATGACAAACCCCAGACAAGGCTTTTTAAAATGTATAAAGAACTGCAGTGTTAGGTGGTTTATTTGCAAATTGTTTTCAATGTTGTCCATTTTTATGGCACCTTTAACAATATTCTTGTTTCCAAAGTACAAAAAAAAAAAAGGTTAAAAATACTCTAGCCATAACTGAATGTCAAGCAATAAAAACAAATGACTTTTTGTGCATAGATTTAAAAGAAATACAAGTTTTAGACATCTGCATGTAAATGCAATCTCTTGTTTACTGCTTTCTTAAACTTGAGCAACTGATTCCTTATTTTACTACTAATTTAAGGACTTGTAATGGCCTGTAAACATTTTATCTTGCTCTATTCTTTCAACTCTAACTTTGTCTCTGCTTTGGAGTCATAATATTTAATGTTGTTCTGCTCACCTCTATACAGTTAACTTTTTGCTTTCATTCTGTATAGATAAAAGTTATACTATAAACAAGCCTACACAGTGCAAATATTTATCTGTTTATCAAATACCACATTATGCTGTATAATATCTGTTTTACTATATAATCTATTTTAGACATAGCTGTTTAGAACTAGAGTGTGCTATTTTTGTGTTTTTCTGATGTGTGGTGCTAGATAAGTTACTTTTGTGAACAAAAGCAAACAAACCCCTTTTATTCCTAGACAATACCACCTTTGGGTCTTGTTAATTTCACCGAGTATAACTATATATAAATATATATATATTTGTGTATATATATATATATACACCGACATATGCCCAACAAGTACCTGTATCAGAGTACAAGATTTGGGACATGGTTTTCTCTTTAAATGCATAGTGTCATTATATAAATTATTCTATAGTATATTTAATAAGGAGAAAATTACTTCACCGGTACAGATACTTGATATCAAGTGTAGAATTTTTTTCTACGTTCTTAACATTATTAATTATTAACATTATTAAAAATGTTCTGTCCAGCTTGTTACCCTTTTGGCTACTAAAACAGTCTGCCTGTATTCTATCAGAAAAAAGAAAACCATCTGATCTGCCAGTTTAAAGGAATTACAATATGCTGTCTGTCTGAAAGGGAGGTAGTTATTTGGCTTGTTGGGAGTGTTCTATCCTGTCGTTGCATCTGATATTTATAGATGTTATTCTGCTGGGTGCCTTCCTCCCTCTTCACTTTAAATAGGCTCTGTACACACTCAAACTGCGGATGTTACTAGGCCATGCCTACACACTTAACTCCAGTTACTGTAAATAGGAATTTTCTGTAAATCTTCCATGATGGATTGATGGCTAAATTCAGTCCTTGGATATGCTTTATAAACCATGCATACCTATCTAAGGACAGCCATTTGCAACTAAAGTTACTTAAGAAGTGGAATTTTCAATGTTTTGTCAGGTCTGGGGGTTTTGTTTTTATTTTTCCATGTATACCTTAATTTACGTAGTCATGTGCCCTTAAAAGAATTCCCGTCCCCTGTTCCTTCACTCTAGATACTGTTTTCATGTTAATTCTTAAAAACCGATGGATATCAAATATCTAACTAAGGAGGTAATTAACCTTTTAAATATTTATTAGAATTTTTCTGTAATATTACTGAATTTATAAGATCTTTAGCAAAGATTTTTGAGCAATTTATTAAATACAATGTTTCTGTTTACTGCACTTTTTGATAATAGAAGGTAGTGAATTTTAAAGCCATGATTCTTGGCTTCCATGCACTGCTTTTATACCCTCAATCCAAGGAATATATATATATAAATAATTTTTTTTAAACAGCAAACATACTGTTGTCCTAAAAATAAATACAAACTTTACTGCACCATGGGTATATTTTCGTAAGTGGAATGTTTAATTGCAAACACTATCAGGACAATTATAAAAACCTCTTGAAGCTACAATCTTATTTAAATATAAGCCATGACCAATTTTATTTTCCCTTGTTGATTTAAGTCACCTTTTGATATTTTCCAAGAGAAAAGGACTCGCTCTTTAAATTTGTTTGTACTAACCTATACACAATGCTAGGAACACTTTCTCCCTATTGTTTTAATAGTTTGATATATTTATGCAAAACCATTTGGTTAACATATATGCTCCCTGTTTACTCAATGTTCAGCATAACAAGACCAGAATAAATACTGATTACAACTACAGATCAGTTTGAAGATTAAGCACATAAGACTTCAAAAACCTCGTTGAGTGATACGCTCAAATTCCTGTAAATACACACCAGTTTAAATGCAATGATACTGTACATGTAAATATATGCTGTCTGCTATGTGTACAGTATGTACAAATTCCTTTTCTAGCCACAATAAAACGTAAGCCATCAAGAGGAATAGTAAAGTGGTATTGTACTAAACCTTTGCTAATGATCTTTACCCAGTCACCTTTCACTTCCATGGACCTCTCCAGCTCACTCTTACGATAGCCTGCTTATATTCAAGTTTGTTATTTTACTCAGTCCCGAAAAAAAAGTATTTTGATTCATTTTGTAAATATGACTGTAAAAATAAGAGATTTAATGTTGTCTTTTAAATACTCCAATTTTCATTCTAATATGAATGTTGTTATATTGTACTTAGAAACTGTACCTTTAATATTACATTACCTTTATTAAGTGCATTGAACACATCGATTTTAGATGTGCTTTATGTACTGTTATCCTGTAATAAAACTTCAGCTTCTAATGGAAAAATCTGTCTTCATTATTGTCAGTAGCATGTTGTTTGTTTTCTGAATCATGGATTATTAGGTTTATTGCTGAAGGAGTACATTGTTACAAGATTACGCTGTGCTTCCAAGCACATGTATCAGAGCTGTTGAGCACATCCCTCAACTAATATTTGGAAGTAGGGAAACAGGACTCCTGAGCACCTTTCAGGCTCCCCTTTTGGCCAACAAGAGCTTTAAAGCTCCTCAGAATGAATGTGGATTAATCTAGCTTCCCTCTCCTTGAAAGTATCTTCTTTGAAATCAGAGTTCACTGCACCAAGTGCAAGAAACATGCAATCTGGTTTAAGGCCTTCCCAGTGACTTTGGAAATACCACTTCAGGCTAGATCTACGCAAGGATTTGGGCATCAAAACTGAGCTTTTAATACAATTTAGGCATGACAGTTCATAGTTGCACATCCTCTCTGCTGTGCTAACTTTGGAAGCACAAGAATGTCAGCAGCACACTTGGCCTCGAGACTTCAGGCATGTACAATTCTACATCTGCACCTATCCAGAAATGCCTGTCCTTATAGGCCTTGAATGGCTCAGTATTTATATGCCTGACCATGATCCAGAAATAGGTAATAGCATTCATCTTTGGTAGTGTATATCTGGAAACAGCCTCTACCTTCAGATCATGTGTACTGAAAATGAGTGGAAGCAATCACTTTCTTACAACTGTAGCACTCAGTGGTGCCATTTGTTCTACAGCAGTTCCATGACTAAAACAGTCTTTGAGACTGATCTGAAAATCCAGATTTAATTTTCTCATCTTTCAAGAACATGATTCTTGCCCAATCTTCCCTCTCAGAGGAGAGTTCCTAACCACCAAGACAGAGGTTAGGCAACAAGCATTTGAACAACTATGTATGTTCAATATAAAATGCAGGTGTTTTTCTCAAGTGAGAGACAAACCAAGGGCTCCCATGCCCACCTATAAGGAAAACTGTAGGTTTGGTGGCAGTGTTTTTTGACCCAAAATTATTTCACAGAATCACCTAATGGCTGAGGTTGGCAGAGACCTACAGAGGTCAGAAGCCAGGCCACTTAGAGCCAGCTGCACAGAACCATATCCAGACAGCTTCCAAGTATCTTCACAACCTCTTTGGGCAACCAGTGCCAGGTCTCAGTCACCCTCACAGTGAAATGGTGTTGCCTGATACTCACGTTTATACCATGGAAGTAGAAAGATGACATGTAGGAAGTAGCACTGTTAAAATAAAACGAGACTGAAGGTTTTCAAGAGATGCAGACTGAAGTAGGGCTTAACCTGCCACATTCACAATGTAAAATAAGTCTTCGAGTCATTCAACAATGTAACTGTTACCATACCAGGGTTCTGACGTTTACTCCTTACAAAGCTGTCTCCGGAACTGTGCTCTGTGTGGATCCAGTAGGGAGACAGAAACCCTTCCACTTCTCTGAGATGCACAAACTGAACAAAGGCCAAAATTAAAATCAAATTACGTCCCTAAAACTGATGTGCAAGCAAGCTAAGGAGACTTCTTTGTCGGTGGGTTTAGACATTGTTCTAAATCATCTCAGTGTTTGTATGTGTTTACATTTAGTGTCAGGAGTTTTAGTTGCCCTTTTAAGCCCTGTAAATGCCACGGGTCCTCACTGCTTTCATTTCTCTACCTGTAAGGCTGTGAGGGGGATCATTCTTTGCACACCACAAGCAGGTGAGTTTGCATTGCCTGCACCAACAGCTACTTAGAATAATTCCCCGTTTTAAGACATCAGGAAGCCTGATCATAAAAATAAAAAAAATAAAACTAATGGCTCTGCACACTTGTGGGAAGGGAGCCTGGGAAACTGGACGTCCCGGAGTGGGGGGAAGCTGATAAATGCAGCAACTCAGCCCCTTCACAGGCGGTCCCAACCCCCTCAGGAAAAAGCTGCCCGGCAGAGCCACCTCTGCACACCCAGGGCGGGAACTGCCGCTCGAGGCACCCAGCATCTGGGCAGGGCCACACCTTAGCGAAGAACGTGGAGCCGAAGCGGAGCCCGCGGCACTGACAAGTTTTAGACACGTTTCGTCTGCCGGCGAGGCGGGACGCGGCCGGTGCTCGCCCGTGCCTCGACACACCGCCGCAACCCGCGCCGCTGCGGGGCAGCCCGCCACAAGATGGCCGCCGCAACCCCTCCGGCAGCTGCTCGGGCCCATGTTTCCATTGGCTGACTCAGAGCACCTGATCCCGCGCGCCAGGCGATATGCCGCGCTGATTGGCCAATGACGTGTGGCCGGCTCACGCGGCAGAGAGGTGAGGAGCCCACAAACACGCTCTTCTAAGGGGTCCCACAAGATGGCGGCCCAGGGGCAGCTGCTGACCTGGTGAGTTCGCTTCCCCCTCTCCCCCTACCCCAGCGGGGCGCGTTGGAAGAGCGGGAGTGAGAACGAGCCCCTTGGCTCCGCGCTGCGGCGCTGGGAGGACGCGGCGCCGCCCAGCCCGCCGTGCTGCCGCGGCCCGCATGCGCCCGGAGGGAGCGGGGCGGGTCTGGGTTCCCGCCCCCACCTGGCTCCGCTCCGTCGCTGAGGGAGGGCGGGACGGCGGGACGGCGTCATCTCTAGTCGTGCTCGCAGCGGCAGAAGGGAGGAGCGAGCGTGCTTCAGGGTGACGCAGCCTGTACGGTTACGTGTGTTTAGAAACGAGCGACAATTAAATAATACACTTCCCCGGTGTGGGTTTGGGGCAGTGACATTGCGCTTGCTTTTAATACGGAAAGCTGTACAAAGAGGTAATTCGGCTTTTTAAGCCTAGAGAGGTGAGATGGCTTTGAATTAGTTTGTGAGCAAGACGGCAAAAAGCCTTTCCTCGAGCCTTGCAAAACAGTTTGGGAGGATTTGGCGCTGTAGAAACCCTGCAGAGGGCAAGTGCGATATTAAAAAAAAATAAGGGCTGTGTAGAAGACAAAATGCCTCTTCTTCCAAAAAATGAAAAACAAGGTTGTTGTATTAGAATTTCAGGGAGTTAAAACGTTTGGTTTGTATTAATGAACATCCCTAAGTGTGTAACTCCATCAGAATTTTGTCATTTCTTGAATTTATACCCTGTATTAAGTTGTTGTTCTTACACTGTGAAGAACACGAGTATTTTTAGTATTAAAAACAGGCAGGGAATTAGTGTGTATGTAACTTCTGTAAAGAGAGAAGGTGGAAAGGCTGTATAAATAGCCATATATATATATATTTTAAAGGCACTCTTTTTCATCAAAGGTTTAATTATTTTGCATAACGCAATGTTCTTGGGTTTTTTGGTTTCATTATCAGGGACATTTCACCAAAAAATGGCAACGAAGTATTCTTCTCACATGAAATTTATGAAAAATATTCATTGGCTCCGAGCATCTCTGAACTGTGGCAATTATCAAACAGGTATATTCTGTTATGTTACAACTCTCTGCTGTTTGTCATCCTATTCATACGTACCCCTACTGCTCTGAGGAAAAGCTGCATGTTACCTGGTGCTCAAGGATTTGTTACCAACTCCTTGGTCTAGCAGTTGGGCTGTGCTTTGTCTGTTGTAAAGCCTCTGAAACCAGGAAGAGTAGATTGGGCCCTCTGTGCTTTTGTATCTTTTGGAGGGTGGGTGGTATTTTCGGGCATTTTGGGAGGGAGTTTGACTCATTTTTGGGGAGGTGATGCTTGTTGATATTTCACTTTCTCTTATTTGTCAACGGGGGATGAAGACTGACATACACTTTTAACTGGTCACAGTAAGGATCCTGTATCCCATGTGCCAGACCTAATTTGTTTTAGAAATTAATGTCTTGCCATGTGACCTTGCCTTCATGCTTTGTAGTGATGATAGTGTACTCTGAAATCCTTTTTACTTCTGTCTTTCACAAGTAGCCAACGCTGCTTACATAGAGCCAACAGCGTGCAATTAATTCCTCAAGTAATGAGTGAACTGTATAGAGTGTTAGCTGAAGAACGGGAAATGAAATGCTGTGAACACAGGTGGTACAGGTAGTATTGGTTGTGCAGTTTTGATGTCTTTGTTTTCTTAAGATGCAGAAGTAGAATCAACACTTATTTGTATAGGGAAAAGCATAACTTGTGCTGCTGAGTTTTGCTGGAGGATTGTATTCATGCTATTGGGGTTTTTTTTAAATAAAGTCTTTAAGCTGCTAGGGAGATAAAAGTGCTAAGTGTCTCATGGTGGATGAGTGTTCACACCACAAAGACTGTTGATGGGAGTCATAGCTACTGTGCTTTAAGTGGGAAGTTCAGCATGTGGAGAAATAATTTTTTGTAAAGGGGAATTACTGTATTTTTATTAACACACACTGAGAAAATGCATTTGAGGGGAATACCAGTCTATGTAACATGGCTCTGTGTATGCCCTGTCTTTAGCTAGGGAAGGTTTTTCTGGTTCATCTTTCTTGGAATCGCATTCCTTAACTGGCAGAGTAGACCAAAGCCCTCTCAGCTTGCTGCTGGGTGTACTGTATATTGCTGTAGGAGTCTCACTTGACATGAGGTAGAAGAAGGGCTTCTGGAGTAGACATGACTGCAGGCAAGAGTGGGATTGCATTCAGTTGTGTGTGGTAAAGCTGGGTTGGTTCATAACCAGAAGAGAGGTTACAACCAGAAAAAATTCTGAAACTCACACAACTGGGTTGTGTGGCCACAGTCAAAAGGAGCAGAAGTGAACTGTGTGGGGACAAATGTGAAAGTAAAACCTGGAGGAAACTTGTCAGTTGTTATATTGGGGCTAAGAAGAAGAGAAATGGAACCTGTTGAGGCAAGTGTGAAAGTAAAAGCTGCAGGAAAACTGTCAATTTTTATAGTAGGGTTTCTGATAGATATTTACTAAAATGTATGTTTTCTCACCATAGAAGCAGTGAAGACAGGTTGCTGATAAAACGAAGGCAAAAAATTTAAGCCGTTGGCTCAAATAAAGTATGATGCTGTAAATACAGACAGAAAAGCTCTGTCAGATTATTTTGGTTTGTACCCTGATGAAGACTGTGACACAACTGCATTCTGAAATGATCTTGATGTGCTGCCATTTCATTCAGTGCTGAATATAGCCAATTTAAGCAGCTTGGATTTCTTGATATTCCTACATTGGCATATCTGAGTCAGCATCTTGTCGCTGCTGCAGCTTAATTAAATTTGCCAGTTTGTGGCACCAGGATGGACACATTCTCTCATTCAGAGAGACAGCTGTGAAGTATTATTAAGAACTGTGGACGTGATACTGCTGGGTTTGAATAACACTTGAAATGTTTTCTGCTGCTGAAATCGTATCTTAAAAATATGCTTTTTCCAAGATCAGCAGTTAATGTTCATTTTATTAACCTTAAATATATTCTCTCTTAAGAGCAGTTATTTTAAGTAGAGCAGGAGGACTAAGATGGCCTTCAGATACTGGAGTTGTTTAAAAAGAACCAGCTTTATAATGATATTCCTTTGTTGTTGTTAGGGCAGCTGCACCTCTTGCCTCTGCCCGGTATGATTTTTGGCAGCTGATTTTATCATTGTTTAGAAAATTAATTTCTTGAATTTTGTACTGGGTTTAGAAAGGTCTTAATTTACAATTAAATAGTTTTAATTTGCCTCTTTTACAATGAAAGAAAGGCTTTTACTAGTTATCTTTCTCCTTTACTATCATGACTTTGACTCCAAAGTTAGACCTTTCTGAGCATAAACTGTTCCCAAACATGAGTCACCAGTGAATGATGAAGTGTTGAGTATCTTCTCATTAAAAATGGGTGTTTCTAGAACAAAAAAGGCAGTTTTGTATTTAGCTTGTCACATCCATATTGAGTATACAGACCAATGTAGACACTACTTCATTTGCTTCTTTAAAAAAAATCATCTTTAAACCAGTAGCAAACCTGCTGTTGGTAGTAAGGGTTAGTTTGACTTGTCTAGGTGAGGTTTCAAAATGAGAAAGTTCCTATGACATAGACTAGGAAGTGGAACAGTGCACTGTCTCACATGCGTTCTGCTGGATTTGGAGTTTAGGCTTGCGTTGATGCCTTTATTAATTCTGAAAAATATTAATATTTATATGAAAAGTCTTATGTTCTGTCATTTATTACTTTTCTTTCAGAGAAGCAAAGAAAAATGTGGAGGCGTTGGCAAGCTCTTCGGAAGTCAAACAGACTTGTGGCATTCAGGCTGCAGATGCAGTTGAGACGGAGGCTAAAAGCACAACTGATGATCATCCTTTTCCAGAACCTAGACTCCCCTATCCATTTACCTCATGTTTGACTGAGAAGGAGCAGAAAATGTACTTATATCTGATGACTAAGTACTCAAAAAAATTAAACCATTTTCAAGTTAGTGCAGCAAGTCAAAGAGAATTAGGTACATATCTGGTAAGTGTACATATATGTGACTATGAACATCACAGAGGGAGTCATACCTTTTTTTTGTTACAAAGAGTTGAAAAATGTAGCAGAAATCTTTTTAAATTCCATTTGTCATAATTCCCTCTTAACATAGTATTATGAATGGTAATATGGGTTTAGAGTATTCAGAATAGCATTTTTTAATATAAATTGAAAGTATATTTGGTTATTTCATTGAAAACTGGTGGGGGTTTCATGGATTTTGTGGTAGTTTTTTGGGTTTTAGTAGTAGTCTATACAACTGATGGTAAGTGTAGATCTGTGATAGCTGATCAAACATCCACCTACCCATCCCTCAAAACCCACAGTTTTTAATGAGGGGGAAAGTTAAGATATGACCTTACTGGGGTTGTTTTTTTTGTTTGTTTGTTTCATGTTGTGCTTTTTTTAAATTTCATAATGGCATGTAGCAGTCTTGTGTAATGTTAGGAAATGGATACGTTGCAATGTCATCTTTGACAGCACCCTTTTGATAGGATCCTTTTTCATTAGCACGAGAGGACCTGTGCCTTGACCTTCTGTGCTTGTGCTATCACTGGTTATGGGAGTAAAGGCACAAGTTCACACTTGCTGTTCAGTCTCTGCAGTGTTGTTTAAATAGTGAAAAGCTATGTCTCGTGTTGGTTGGAAATGTAATTTTAGTTGAATCCTGTGTAATGTAATTAATGAGCAAATGGGTTTGAGCCATTGCCTTTGGTTTCCCATATTTCCTTGTTAATGCTGATTCCTTTATTTGATCCTGTAACAATGTCATTCCCAGGCAAATCAGTACCTACTGCAGTGTGGTTACTATAATTACTTATAAAGTCAGAGCTCAGATTATCTTTGTTCCTCTTGTTATGTAAGCTTGATCCAGCAATGTGTTTTAACCAAAATTTTTATAAATTGCCAGTATACGATCAAAAGAAGTTTGCTGTTTCTTGGGGGTGTTGTTTTGTTGGTTTTGAATTTTGTTCAAGGAAAATGGACCTTGGAGAATTTATTTTTTTCTTTACTTAAGTGAAACTCTGAACATATGCAAAGACTTGCCAAATTGAGCATCATGTGGAACTTCTGCCCTCCCTCATACTGTCACCAGTACTACCTCTCTGAAAATTTTGGTGGTTACGTACCCAGCCTAGAGGATTCTATTCTGTCTTAAAAAATAGTACTTTACTTTTTTTTTTCCCCCATAGCAAATGAAAGAAGTAGTAAACAATGAAATTGCAGAATTTATGAAATTTGCCCAAAATGCCGCAAAAAGCTGCTCCCAAGATTATGATACTATCTCTGAAGACGCATTGCGTTATACTGAGGTAATTCACAATACTGTGTTTTATTCTGTTCTTAAAGCATATTTGAATTGTGATTAAGATATGTAGGCACTGCTCATGGGATGTGATGTTCCCTGGACTTTGTGGATTCCATGTTGGGATGAGATATAAGTCACTGTTTCCCTTATGCTGTTCAGCATGGCTTGGCCCACAGTTTACTGCAGCCATGAAGATACGATGGAAGCGAGGTCGTTGAATGCAATACCATACAAAGATTTAGTCATCAATTAAGTAAATTACACCTTTATATGTGGGAAGTTGGAAATTACACTTTAAGTGTGCAT
The DNA here is from genome assembly GCF_964237585.1 of Gallinula chloropus. Lineage (NCBI taxonomy): Eukaryota > Metazoa > Chordata > Aves > Gruiformes > Rallidae > Gallinula > Gallinula chloropus. Next base: position 3,331,688 of record NC_140094.1, read on the forward strand.
TTGCATTAACAAGCGTCTCCTAAACATACTCTACGTAGGTAGAATGTTAAGGTCCTAAATATACACTGCATACACAGAATGTCAAGCTTTTCTGCCACACTAGCATGTTACAAAGTCACTTTAATCAGAGGTTACTGAGGCTTCAATCATAATCATCTGCAAGTGCATGCTGTGTTAAATATGCACTTTGATTCTAAAATCAAACATGAATGCAACTTTCGAACACTGCTCTTGGTTTAAGAGCACATTTCAGGAAAAGAATGACAGAATATGGGTTCATTAAGCTTACTCATCAGTCAGTTAACTAGTTTGGTAGTTTTCTTCATACTGTCTTAATTGAAATGGCCTACTTAGTATACTTTTGTTAAAATTTTCAGTCTTTCCTCATAAGTGCCACATCACTTTCTTTTAGAGAATAAAGTAGAAAAATATGTGTTTACTAAGGAGTAGAGTGTTTAGCTAAATCCAGGAGGATTGCTTCTATTTCACCATAACACTTTCTTACGTGCTCTTCTATGCACAAAATAAATTTGTTCTCCTGTTAACATGTGATTGGGGTACACATGAGGACAAAAGTCTTGGGTTTTTTTGTAAAAATTGGATTTACACCTTAGACTTGATATAACTTCGTAACTTAGGCTTGTGTCCTTTCTTCTAAGTGATCTTGTTTGGTGACAAAATATGTCTCCAAACTTGAAATCAAGTTGGTATCCTGAGTTAAATCCTGAGTTAAAATTGGAGTCACATTCCATTTTAAATGAAACTCGCAGAAAAAACTTACTCTACTTACTAAATAAAACCTGAATGACTTTCTTTTTTTTGCTGCCTGAATTAGGTTTTTATTTGAGGGTCTGGAATTGACATGAAAGAAATGTCAACACATGCAGAATCTTCCTATGGCTTCACCTTGGTGACTTCTACCTAGGCGTAGTGTAAATTAGATAGTTAGACAAAAAAATACTGGTCCCACTAAAAGCCAAGGTGAATTAACTGAAAAGAGAGTGATTTTGTGGTTTAGCGCTGTTCAAACTATACTAATTATAATTGTTTTACGATTGGGGTGAGCCTCTATCCATACGCTGTTAGCCTTGAGTATGAGGAAGGGTTGAGGAGAATTTAGGATACATTCCAGTGCTGATACCGGTAATTACAAGATTATTATAGAGTTGTACTAGTTTCTCTGAGTTTTTCAAATACTATCTGAAACTGAAAAAGTTGACAAGTCTGTTAGCAGTAATCTGCTAAATATATCTGCATACACTACAGAAGGTATATGCAAATGAAACTTGGAATTTCAGGAATTTTTTCAGTTAAATTCTTATGAAAGATACAAAAGCATAACCTATTTTTTTCTCTTTATATGTTAGGAATTATTACGTGCTTGTATTGGACATGTGCAAAAGTATCCTGAGTCTTACATGCTCCAGGAGATTATGAGTATCATGGGAGGAAAGTTTCAAACACAATTGACCTTTAGGCTGGAAAAAACTCTTCTTGTAATGGTAATATCTTACATATAAGTTTTGTTTTGGTGATGTTTTCAAATAAGTAGAATTATATCTGGATTGTGTTATGCAAGGATCTGGGTTTTTAACAAGTATTAATCAGTGCTTGGGTTATAATTTTTAATTAAAATTGTTAATGAAAATTTTAATGAAATTATTTTGGTAGTGAGGCTGTTAACACCCTTCACTGTAAGTCTGCAGTGAAAAGATTACGTTAATAGTATATTTTTAAATTTAAAATTAACTTTAGAATGCACCTGCATAAATTCTTAATATTGTTTGTTATAAGAAGTGCAGTGTTGAGTCTGCATGATTTCAGTTCTAGCTATTTGCTGATGCTGCTTGATTTCTTCAAGGGTACGGCAAGACATGGTAAAACATATTTCCCTGCCATGACTGTTCAGCTACCCACCGATTATAAAACTGTTACATCTATTATAACTCCAGAGAAAAAGGCTTCTGTTATGCACAATGTAAGTAACCTTTGTATTGTCATTTATAAGGCTTGCTTTGCAGAGAAGCATGTAGATCCTTTTATGTCATAGCTTTTTTATTTTCCCTTGCTAATCTTACATATCATGTAGCAAAGAAGTACATATTATGCCATTATTTGTGTAGTATTTACTGTAGAGCAATCCCACTGCCCTCTTCAGAGGTTGGGTCATTACCTTTTGAACCTAGTGCATCTTGAAGGCAAGAGGTCCTTAAATTGGAGCACACTGTATGTGAAATCTAGATAGAATTGTTTGTTACAGCATTATTCCTTTTAAACTTTGTTTTGTAATTTCCAAGCTGGCCTTTCAGTGTGTGAGTGACTATTCACACACTGGAATGCATGTAGGTGTGAAGGCTTCTGATTTACAAAAGAAATTGTGAGGGTAAGAAGAAATACTTTAGACTCTCTAGTTTTCAATTAAGTTAGCTTACCCTGAGAATTTCTTTTGACAAACAACATAAACTTCAATGCTGAGATGAATACTTCTTAGATTCCATTCCATCTTACTGTTAAGTATCAGATGTTTCTGTCTGTGTAATTTCACAGAGGAAATCAGTGAGTTTTTCATTCTGTTGAATTTGATTTTTGGGGGCTGCTTATTGCAGATAATTTGTTACATGCTAATTTAGGGAGTTCACACATCACTACCCAAACTTTTGGAAGAGGCACTGTGATTGCAAAGATACTTTTTTCCTAAGAAAGTAGTAAAGGTGCTACATGAGAATTATATACAACTCAAGAGAATGTTTCTGGTTATATCTCAGGTGACAGAAAGAAGAACGTACCCAGATTTTTCTCTCCTCACTGCTCCTGGGCTTCTGTTACTGTCTTAATCCTTGGTGCTTTCCCACCTCATGAGCACTCCCAGCCTCTTCTCTTCAGGGAGACCTGTACTTACAATGTTTAATAATTTTATAATTTCAGTTCTGAATTTGTATTCTTTATGCTTTGATATTTGTTTTAAGATTCTTTGCAGGTAATGTTTTAGCTATATTTAAATGTTTAGGTGTCTGTTGTGCTGTTGCTTGACTCGAGAGGTTCTGTAATGTTTTCAGGGAATGTTTGGGGGTTTTCTTCTTCTGCAGTGCACTCCTGTGTTTCACAGTCATCCACGCTCCTATTCAGCCTAAGTAAAAATAATAGGAATGACCTGAAAGATGCAAGTTAAAAAGATGCATTATCTCATGCTGCAAGGTGGATGCGTAAGATTCAGACAGAAGCCTTCAGGGGGATTTATTTGCATTTTCATTTGATTTTGAAGTCTAGCACTGTCATGGTATTTGGGCTTGGGGGAGGGGAGAGATAATCTATATTTATTTGGGTTAGGGGGATTTCTTTGAATTTAAATATGTCTTTCTGTCTTTAAAACCTTTCACAATGTTACTTTTTTCTGTCTAGGATATTAGTTCAGATTCGAATGCAGAAAAACTTGCTTTGAAATACTGTCCTCAAGTTGTTTTAAGTAATCAATCATTATTTACTTTACTGAATAATCACGGACAAAACTACAAGGAACAGTGGGAAATTCCAGTTTGTATTAAAATGATCCCTGTTGCAGGTATAGTATGTTTTTGTTATAAAAGTTACATTTTTATCCATGAAGACTTTTATATATTCTCATCCTTTTCAAGCTTACTGAAGAGCAGGAAATTTGAAAATCCAATAAAACCAACTGCAGGAAGGTAGAAGTACTTTGGTTTCGTTCACACAATAATAAGAGAGTTAAATTTTAGTTTTATTTTAAAAAGCTGAGGTTAATGAAAATCATAGTTAAAAATCTGAGTTTATAATTAAAGCTTTTTTGAAGAAGCAGCACTCTAGAATGGAGCAGTAAGAAAATAGTTACTCTTAAATACTTCTGTGTTTTTAATTTAAGGAATCAAAGTAATAAAACTTGACTTAGTAATGACACAAAGGGTGAAAATCTGAAATTAATAGTTTTTAGCTGTTGCCTCATAAGGAGGCCTTTGTGTTGTGAAGAAAAATGCTTGGTTTAATGAAATTTATCATAAAAAAGCAATTTTAAAACTTCATTGCTATAGTTTGTCCTGTTTTCAAGGAGGAAGGCTTATAGCAAGGTCATTTCATTGTTTTCTATGCTGTGTTGCACCTTGTTGCTTAGAATAGTAACAGCCTCTAGAGGTATCACTATTAACGTGGATTTTGGACATAAAACTGTTTTCCACTTGGGGGAAAAAAACAGTCTGGTAAATGTCCTTTTGCTTTTCAATACTAAGCTGTGCTTCTTGGAAATAAGAGCTGCATGAAGCTGTTGAAATTTTCAGGTAAACTAATTTCCATAAGTTAAAAATATGAATTCTGAAGTTTTATGAAAAACAGGAACCACACATTTTCTGGAATTAAAAGGACCCATTTACATTGTAGAATAATGAATAAATAATTAATGTCTATGGAGATCACTTTTCCCATTCACAACAAAAATGTTCTGAATAAACTGATGAACATATGAGTGCTACACTTCAGTCGTGAAGCACTCCACCAGTAGTGTGGATATAGATTATTTTCTCTCTTGTTACCCTTTTGGATTTGGGGTTGTGTTGTTTGGTTTTTATTGCACTAGTGGTTTTGCACGGTATTTATAATGGTTGTTGTCTTGGAATGTCTCAGTGTTTCACATAGATTTGTATAGCAGAATTCTGGATAGTAGTAAATAAGCTAACAAATATCTGCAAGTCTTAAAAATTTTGCACTTGACTATACAAAATTAGATTACTTGATCTGTAAATATGTGCCTGACTCCTTTTATATCAGCTTTATAGTTTTTATATCTAAGGTTTAAATCGGAAGTTAACAGCTGAAGGGCATTCAGAAAACGTCAGCAATATGTACCAGAATTTCCCTTTCTACCTTCCATGGAACCCACTGCTTGCATTAATGATTTTATTTTTTTTTAATCCATAGATTTTTTTTTTTTACGTTTTTTCCCCTAAAAGGCTGATATGTTCACTGTGTGCCTTTGCTTTTGTGTATAATACAGGGCAGGGTACTGGCTCTTATTTTTCGATGGAGGGCAGCAGAGCCCAGGCATAGTGAATGATTAAAAGAAACATAAACTACAGCCATTGTTTTTGGCACTGAGAGTTTGGGGCGTGTGGTGGGGGGAGGGCAGGGATATTCATCAAAGGAAGAAAAAATTCTCTTTGGAAAACAATACATTTGATGATAAAACGCTGTGTAAGGAATGATGAATCCTAATTCTTATTTTATTACAACAGCATTTAAAATATTATTGACTGTTAATGTGTGTGTTGTTGCTGCAGGATCCTAATATTTCACACTGTATCTGGACGTACTTTTGTTTTCTGTCATTTCCTCTAGTGTGAATGTAGATGGATTTGACAATAATTGGAAGTTGAAAGATGTGCTATGTACCTCATCAAATGATCTTTTTCCTTTCCATTTAATATGTACTAAATCCCTTTCCATTCTTACAAAAGGCAGCAAACCAGCTAAAGTGGTTTATGTTGATTCACCCCTGCTGAAAAAGGAAATGACTATAAGAGAGAGGAACCAAATCTTCCATGAAATTCCAATGGACTTCCTAGCAAACAAACCATCTTCTGTTTCCATTTCTGATATATCAATGGACAAACCAGCTGAGGACAATTTGTTTCAGTGGGATGTATGTAACTTCTTACAAACAAACCCAAAAGCCTAAACTATAATTTCTAAGTTACTTGTTCATGATAATGAAGGAACATTTAGGTTTCCAGCTAGTAGTTTTTCTACTGCTCAGTTACAAGCCCTATGTTTTAAAATACCTGTCTAGATCCCTTAAATGCTTGTGTCACATCGGCTTCTTAGCTTTTATTAAAATGTATTTCGAACATTTCATTTAAGTGGGAAAGTTTTATGAACTTCATTTCTTTTTTTAAAGGCCTTTTCATCTCCTAAGACTTAAGATACTCCTTGTTAAACACACAAAATATTTTTCCTATTACTGCCCCTCTCTCCCAGCAGTCAAATTGGGGATAGTGGAACATTTGTCATGTTTTCAGTTTGACAGTGTCTCGCATGTGATTAACACATTCTGTTTCTTGGTGTGTTTGATTTAATACTTTTTTGTCCTTCTGTGTTAAGATGACTTCTGATGCATACCAGCACAGGAAGATTCCTCTCCCAGATGACACAGGAATGGACTTTGATGATGATGTTACAGAACTGGAAACTTTTGGAGCAGCTGTTAAGCTCTCAAGAACTTCTAAAATGGAAAGTACTTGTCCTACAGTTAGTAATCCTGCTGAAGTTTTATCACATGGCCTACAAACAGGGAAAAAAACTACATCCACCGTAAACAGTGGAGGTGAAGAAGTGAAAGACACCATTTCTGAGCAAGGAATGCAGCTTCCATCATTAGATGGTAGTCTGTGCTTGAGCCCTGAAGAACGTGCATCTCATAAAAGCTTTAATTCAGAGGATGTAGAGCTGAGCAAAGCACAGCATGTCACGACCAGAGAAGTATTGGACAGTGAAAAGAAAATTATTAGTCTACCCAATGCAGTTAGTTACACGACAGTGTCTGATGTTGCACAAAAAAATGAGGCTTATACTTGGTTATGCAGTAGTGACACAGACGAAGAGCGTTTGATAATTGATACAGAATGTAAAAACACTGATTGTTGCAAAACGTCTGTACCAAACACTGTTTCTAGTACCTCAGCAGAGACTTTCAAATCACCTTCCCCCAACCAGATTTCATTAGCAAGCACGACTACTCACTCAGGTGTTGTGGAACAGGAAAAAAATACCTCCAAAAAGCGTACAAGAAAGTTGTCCAAAGAATTTGATCCTGTTGGACATATTTTGAAAATGCAAACTGAACTTCTCAAGTCACCTTCCCAAAAAGCTCACGAGCAGCCAGTGGTGAGCTGTGATGCCCACGTGCCTCAATCTCCAAAACCATTAGTGACCTCAAGCACAGAAACGGTACCAGCGCCTGCCTTAAATCCCAGCACCTCATCCAGAAATACCTGGACTTGGCTTTTTCAGGGAGTGCCAAAGAGTAAGTAATTGTGTTCATTGTGTAAAGAGTAAAACTAAGGGAAGGTCGTGCCTCACCAATCTGGTGACCTGCTATGATGGAGTGACAGCATCGGTAGATAAAGGGAAGGCAACCGATGTCATCTACCTGGATTTGTGCAAGGCCTTCGACACAGTCCCCCACCACATCCTTATCTCTAAACTGGAGGGATGTGGATTTGATGGGTGGACCATCCAGTGGATAAGAAACTGGTTGAAAGAACGTAGACAAAGGGTGGTGGTCAATGGGTCTATGTCCAGGTGGAGGCCGGCGATAAGTGGTGTCCCCCAGGGGTCTGTCTTGGGACCGGGGCTTTTTAACATCTTTATCAATGACCTGGATGATGGAATTGAGTGCAGCCTCAGCAAGTTTGCGGATGACACCGAGCTGAGTGGTGTGGTTGACACAACAGAAGGAAAGGAGGGATCTTGACAGGCTGGAAAGATGGGCCCCGGTGAACCTAATGAGGTTCAACACTGCAAAGTGTCAGGTGTTGCACTTGGGCTGAGGAATCCCAGACATAGATACAGACTGGGAGAGGAGCTCCTGGAGAGCAGCCCTGCTGAGAAGGACAGGTCCTAGGGAGCCTGCTTTGGCAGGGGGGTTGGACCCGATGATCTCTCGAGGTCCCTTCCAACCCCTACAATTCTGTGATTCTATGATATATTTAGAGATGTGACTTTTGGTTTGGTTTTGTTTTTAACAGTACCTACTCTGTGAGAATTTGCACCCATAAGGGAGCATTTTGGGAGCTGTTTGTACGCCGAGGTGAATGTGAGATCTTTTGCCTTAGGGAAACAAAAAAGTTGCTGTATACTAGGATTTTATGGAAGGAAAAGGAAATCATATGGTAGTGAAATGCGCTTTCTTTTTCTCAGAAAGTAAAATTCTTGAGTATGCTGGTCTACAAAAATAGTTTGTCAATCAAAAAATGGAATATTTTACATTTTTAATAGAAGAAAAAGTTAATCAAATTTGTTGTGGTTTTCAGCTTAGGTAGGGTTAATTCTCCCAAGGAGCCGGAGGGACACAGCCAGAGCAGCTGACTAAAACTAGCCAAAGGGTTATTTCATACCAAATGACAGTCATGCTCAGTATATAAGGGAGGAGCTGGCCAGGGAGGAGGGATTGCTGCTCCGAGGTGGGCTGGGCATCAGGTTCCAAGTGGTGAGCAAACTGCATTGTGCGTCTACCACTTTGTATTGTTGTGGTTAATTTCCTCTCCCTTCGCTGTCCTGTTAAACTGTCCTTATCCCAACCCACAAGTTTTACCTTTTACTTCCAATTCTCCTCCCCATCCCACTGGGAATGGGAGGAGTGAGCAAGTAGCCACCTGGTGCTTAGCTGTTGGCTGGGGCTAAACCATGACAAATTTATGCAATTGCAACTTGAAACAAAAGTTTAAATTGGAGTGTCTTAAGTTCTAAGACTTCCATTTCATTTGCTGTTTCTAGCTCCTAGCAGTCTGTTCCAGAAGACTAATGAATGTCTCACTACAAGTCACGGCCAAGTTTTCAGGCATTTAGCTGGAAATTTAACCTATACTACACCCAAGCTTCAGCCAACAAGGAGAGTCTTAAAGATGCTAGGGTCCATGAATTTGAGGTTTTTTTGATGTGCCTGAGTTGCTTCTCAGCTCTGTACAACTGAAGATAGAAGCACTTCATTGTCTTAGGTAAATTGATGGGAGTTCAGGCAGGTTTCATCAGGACAGATACTATTTTTCTGAATGAATCAGTGCTTTTTGGTGGGAGAATGTTTCACTGGTATTCTCTGACTAGCTGTGCATTTCATCACGTAAGAATTAATTACTTCATCTGTAATGGAAACATTTAACACAACTAATTCTGTTTTAGTTAAAATCGTGTTATCACTTCCTACATTTTTACTGATTTAACTGAATCTTATTAGTCACTGCAAGACCATGTAGCCACCCTGAGTTTGAAGGGTTGAGCAGCATGGTACTCTTCCTATTTTTCCCCTTAGAAAGGCAGGATGTGGAATACAGGAAATTTTTCTTTTTTTTTTTTAGTAGAGGTAGTGACACCAATATTGCTAAGATGCTGAAGTGTGACTGTGGAAGAATAGAAAGCGTAGTTCTACAAAGTGGAAGTTCTGTAGCAAGCTGATAAACCTCTCTGCATGTCTTTTTTTACAGGACTCCAGAGCTGAGTTAAATATTTTACTGACAGAAAAATATTTCGCCTCACTTGGGTGATAATACCTCACACAGCATATATTTATTCAAAGATCCTGATAAACTCTACGTTTAAGTTCAGTGTATTTATTCATAGTGGTGTAGCAATACCTGTTTATAGTTGTGGTTTTGACACGTAGTTCCACGTATCTGCAAGACATGGAACAGGATAAGTGTTCAATAAATTAACTTAAACAAGTTGGAGTTTGTTTAACATTTCTCTATGGAATGCAGGATGTTTGTCAAGTTACCTCAGAGCTGCACTTGGAGACCTAATAAGTGTTTCTTTTCAATATATTAATATTGAAATTGAAGTTGAAGCAAACTTGACTTGCTTGCTATGGTACCATCTAAACCTAAGTTTTGAGGTATTTCAGAAACTGATGGGTGGTGGTTCTCAGGGTCATTAATTAGAAACAATTTTTTTGTCTTATGCTGACTGTGGCTTAAAAACTAGCCTTTGACCACCATCTGAACAAGAATGGAGTCTCATGGCTCTGCTCGTGTAAGAAATTTAATTATTAGGATAAAATGTGTTAATATTTTAAAGCATACTCGTTAAAGTTACAGTGAACATTTCCCAATTATGCATAAAAAATGAGTGACTTCCTGTGTGTAATGTGACTGTTTTCACCCCAGAATCTTAGGAAACAAACCAGGTCCTATTTAAAAAAAAAAATCTATTGCAAAAGAAAAAACCCTAATTACCTTCATGGTAAAGAATGTGCAAAGTTGTCATTTTCTGGTTTATTTATTTTCTATAGGAAAGCTGCCAAACGAACTTCAGGTGGTTGAGGAAGACCCTTCAGAGTATAAAGCACCTCAGGAGGGCAACCTTGTGTATAAGCTGTTCAGTTTGAACGATCTGTTGTTACTTGTGCGTTGCAGCGTGCAGAAAGTGAAGTCATTGCCACGGTACCATAAAAAGAAAAAGGCCCAGAAGGTACTGATCTTGTTAGCTTTTTCATGTTTTTCGTGTTGTTTTGCTTTTTTAAACAGCTGTGCTCAGTTGGCATGTCTGTAAATTGATACCAGATTGAGCTATTCTCAAATGTTAATACAGTAAATAAGGTTTTGGCCCAAGGATTTGGAATGTTCATAATCATAAATACTTTTTAGCAGGATTCACTATACCCCTACCCCCTGTTTATTGTTTTGCATGGTTAAGCAGAGAAGTAAGAGATAGACTAAACAACAGATAGAGTTAAAAATAAAAAGAGACCCTAGTAGTTCTGCTTGAAAAGACTATGGTATGCATTTTAGCAAATCATTTGTCATAAGGAATAAAATGTTTTAAATGCAAGTGTAATCCGAATACTCTTTGTGACATCAGAAGGAAAGTTGATTCTGGAATCCTCAGTGGTTCATTATTTTGTCAGAAATCTTCTGAACCATTCAGCTGAGTTGATGTGGTCTCTCCCTCCCCAGAGTACCAGAACACCGGCATTTTCTGAGGTGTTTGTGCTTTGTTGAAATGGAAATAGATCCTTGTGACTGATGACTTGCTGAGGGCCCGTGCTCACAGTCTCACTTGGAAGAAAAACCATCTCTTTGACAAGCAACAGGAATAGCTGCTTAGTTTGCTCATGAGAAACCGAGTCCTGTTGTTTTGTATTTTAATTCCTTCCGAAACTTAAACCGTGATTTAAACCATATTTTTCTCTCTCAGTGTTAACACGTGAAGGTTATTCTCTGGTCTCAAACGGGAGTCCGAGCGTTAGGCTCGGATTTCGAGTGGGGCTGATCGGGGCGGGGAAGGGGGGGGCCGGACACAAGGGCGGGAACCCGCCTGTAGGAAGCGGTCAGAATAACGTCTTTCCTGCGAAAGGCCTGCAGGGGGCAGTAGAGCACAGGAGAGTGCCCGCCAAAGCCAGTCGCGCGCCGCAGTGTGTGGGGACCGCGGTTCCCTATCCCGTGTAATGAGGTTTTCCCCTTTTTTTGGTTTATGAGCCGTCAGGCAAATGCTGTGAAATGTCTGTTTTGCTTCAGCAGTAGTGGAAGACTATGATGACTATCGGCTGCAAAACGTAGTTCAACAGCGGTCAGTTTTTTGGACAACAAACGCTGATTTTTCTTGTATCTTCACTCCTGTAGCTTACTCCAATGTTCCTCCTGCCCAAACTAGAATACCAAGCTTACTATGGTGTGGAAGCTCTTACAGAAAGTGAAGTGTGTCAGTTGTGGACAGAGAGTATGTTGCATTCTGAATGCTTATTTTATATTGGTAAGTTCGTGCGTTGATTTTTGCTAAAAAAAAGGTGTATGAATATTTGTAGAATAACAAAAAAGAAAAATACTTACTGAAGGTATGTTCCTTATGTCTTGATTTATTTTAACTTTATCATTTTGGGATTCACTTTTACCTTAAATAAGCGCTTTGTCTGGAAATTCTCTTGGATGGTTAAGACGGATCATTCGACTGGATGAATAGCATCTGGTAATCTTTTGTTTTCCAACAGCTGCATTTAGTTGCCATTCAAAAATATGTATCTGTAATGTGAGTTTAGTGCTCTGAAGCTGGTAATCTTTATGTTATAATGTATCTTTTAGGTTTTGTGGGGCGGGGTGTGTATTTTTTCTTAGTCATATACAACATGAATTATTTCACTGCAGGAGTAGTAAAATACTTATTGATTAAATGTGAGCTATGCATGTATCTTATGTACATTTTGTGAAGTAATTTAAAATACATTGATTATTACATAGCAAAAGTAAAAGACAAACAGGATCAGGTATGCAGCTTGTTGGATACTGACTGATCCCTTGGCCTTCGAGCTTGCAGCGTGGGGGGAAAAAATGTAACATTTGACCTTTCTTTGAAAACAGGCAACAGTGTTCATATTTCTGCAATGGTAACATCTGGATAGTAAGATACAAGAGAATGAGGCAAAACGAGGGAGATAGGGCTTAGCCAAGTTCTGTCCTTCAGAAATAAGAGGAATTAAATACTTTGAGAGCAGTATATGTGTGGCTCACATCTAAGGTACCAGAACCAATTTTCTGGCTTTGCAGAAATGAAATTCCTAACAGGAAGAAGAAAAATACATAGCATAAGTTTATTGAAAACTCCTCAGGAGTTCTGAACACTGGATGATCTTTCTTAAACACATTTTCTGTTTTCTGTTGTCCATATCTAACTGATACATGAAATTTAATTTCCTAATATGTGATAAGACTTGAAGCATCCTTGTCAGAGGGGTGGTCTTGGTACTCCTTGTGCTGTATCACACAGCAGATGGAAACTGGCAATAGTAGGATCTATGAATGAGAAGTCACAAATACTCAGAATGAAGCAGATAACTACAGATCTCGTGTAGAAGGGGTGACAGTTGCAGATCACAGAAAAGAAAAATACAATACAGCAGAAATAAAAAAAATACAGGAATGTTAGCAGAAAGATATCTTGCTTGTAGAGACCACTTATCCAAAATCACATAAGTCAAGTGCACTAGGAATGCAGTGTTGAAAGGCAAGTTTCACTAGCAAGTGTCCTGTAGAAAATGCTGTAATCATGTTCGTACCATGACACTTTAAATATCAGGAAAGTTTATATTATTTTAACAACCCTTTTTAATATATGTAGAGCTCTCTGATACCAATTACCTTGTAATTAATAAGGTTTTAAAAGGGAAAATCTCCAGCAAAGGGATTAGTCAAAACATGTTTTAGAATATCTTTGGCACTTGCTGCAGAGTGAGGATGCTCCCATTGTACAGTAAATGAATGTTCTGCACTGAGGACTGCCTTGTCCTGGTGTAGAAAAAATTATGTGTTTATGGTTGTTATGGCAGCAGTTGCCTAACCTGTCCACTTGTGTGCTGAATTACACTTTTCCTGGTGGTGGCTCACATGGGAATACTATTTTAGAAATGCTGTTTTCACTTTCATAATTTTTTACATACCTTTTTTCACCCTATCATAGAAATATTTGCTGTTGGTTTTCCCTTCTCTATCTCTTTGTGAGGTTTTATTTTCATAATGCACAGAGTTTTCCATTTCAAATCATATCTTAACATAGCAAAGATTTATTCTCTTTTTTTTTTTAACAAGCAGAACAGTACACTGAATTGCACTGAAATTTAACTTCCTGTAGAAAATATTATCAGCATCTTTATTACCATTACTAGAGTCACAAGCAGCAAGAGGGAACAGTGAAACTGTAGAGAGGGCTAATCTGCTCACAACGTGCACAAACTCAGTGAAAGAATGTGCCATCTATATAATCTCCTATCAGTTACATGATAATTAACGTACAGCTTGTGCACAGAGATTTGCAGGCAGCTCATCCAGACAACACCCTTTTTTATAGAGGTGCTCAGGAGTGTAAGAGAAAGCAGGCTTTGTGCTGCAGGAGGTTTTATGCCATAAACAGCCATTTATTTCTGATACGGAGGTTCCTCGGTGGTGCCCTTCGTAGATGCCTTCTAGCTGCAAAAAGGGTGCAGAGTGCTGCTTGTGAAACTGTTTGGTGGCCTGGCCTCTGACATGCTGTCTCTGTTTGTGTGCTTGGGAGAAAAAACTGTTGGGGTGGAGAAACACTGGTTATTCCAGTGACTTGTTTGTCAGCTCTTAGATGTGCTTCCTCCAAATGCAAAGCACGGCGTTCACCGTGGGGTTCATGAGTTCCTGAGGAAGCACAGTATTACTTGTGGGTTGTTGCTGTCCTGCACAGTAAATCAGTCATCCAAGCATGTGGGGCAGGCCCCTTCCTACCACTGTTAAAAAAAAAAAAAGCACGCTGCAAAGACAGAGCATGTCACCAACTTTTGATACTGACTGAATATGTAATCATATTCTACAGGGATTCTTTTGGTTCTCATTGAGAAATCATGCAAGCTAGCTGTGAAATTCTGCCTTTCATTTTGTATTTCTGAGAAGCAATGAACACTGCAATGTTGCAAGTGTCCTGATTTTTAGTTAGCTCTTTGCAACCAAAAGCTTTGTCCTGAAATACGGGCGATAATTCTCTAAGGGTGATTTCTTAGATCATGCTAAAATCTGAATTATTTCAAGTGAGATATTGTGTCCTATAGTAAAGGATTTTTTTAAATTGACCATAGTATTGCTCTTCTTTAATTTATCCCACAGTATGGGTGTGAAAGTATGGAACAACTGAAAACTGATTTTGCCAGTCTTAACACAGTGTCTACAGCTGGCATTCTTGTTCAGACAGTTTTGAGACTTTGTTGATCTCTTTGTGAAGCCTCTAAATTAGAAGTTTTGAGTGTGTAGCAGATCTCAGTGTTGAAAGCTTAGGAGTTCCTGGATCTTGGAATAAAAAACCCAAACTTTAATTCACTGTCTCAACAATCTTTTGTATTACCAATTAAGTATGAATGGAAGGATCTTTGGACTTTGTTCTGTGCCCCATAACTGCCTGGCATTGTTCTTCAGTATTGTATTGCACTGTGTGGCTGAGGTAGGGAGCATGGAGCTCAGCACAGTGACTTGGCAGTGCTGCCAGTGCAGGAGACGAGAAAGAAAAGTGTAACTGTGGCCTCCTGCAGAAATCGCAATGTGTGATATCAAGTTGATTTTCTTTGCATGTTCTCAGAGAAGATAGTGATTGTTTGCACGAAACCAGAGATATTTTTTTCTAAGCAGTAAATAATGTTGTGATAAGCTTTGTGGGAACACTTCACCCCAGCCATTATTCTCTTACTTGCATTAACTTCCTAAGCAAAACTTACTTAGTTTACCCTCACTTGAACAGGATAGTATTGGCCTGTAAATAAAGATTGCTTGAAAAATGGGTTGGAAAGAAGTACTTTCTGTATAGATAACCTACTGAATGTCAAGTGTTTTCAAATACAAGGTATGGTTATATAAATTAGGTATGAGAAGTTAATGTTTTTTCCAAGCTGTGCTGTCAGTGAGTTTAGAAATGAAGAAGTTTCTGAAATGAGAAGGTCAGAAGGAATGAAGAACAGAGATTTTGTTGTTACAATGACTTTGGGTGTCTCTTCCTCTAGTCAGCAATGCAGAATGTTAAACATAGCTGCTTAGTCTTGCACAAAATACTGATACCAAGAAAAGTAACAGTGTACAGTGTAACAGTGTTTAGAAGAAATCAGTTGTCCCAGTGCATTTAAAAATTACAAACTGCTAGTAATGTTTAGCTTGGAATGTGAAATGCTTTGTTTAGCAATTATAACTGTGCCATTGAAGCATTTACACTTCCTACGAGAGAAGATTTGTAGTAAGGCAGTAAATTCCATTGAGTAGGTCATATTTTATTACACTGCTTTCTCCTCATCCTTCTTATGGAAGCTGGGAAAACCTCAGCATGGGGGAGAACCTGAGGGTAAGGCACAGTCACTACCTTAGTGTGTAAGCTGTGCTAATGGTCGTTGTTGCTTAGCAAGTGAAAACGTGGACTAAACTGTTTATTTTACAGATGTAAGGGGAACTGAATTGCTGCAGCAATTTGCCATGAACAAGGCTTAAATGGTAACTTTTAAAGTGAGGGGAAAAAAAAGACATTGGGAAATATGGTACAGAATACCCAGAAAAATGAAATGACACAATTGGACATACAACATATCAGAATAGGAAACCTCAGACGTAAATTTGTTGTAAAAGAGAAAATTTCATCATCTGCTCTGTGAAGAAGCATAGTAATAAGGATCAAAAGAACTTGAGAAGATAGAAACTGATGAGATCAAGGCCATGGAAAGATGAGGTTGCATATCCCAAACATCACCCAAAATGTAGGATTTGCTGGAAGCATTGTCATTCCCTGATTTAGAAAGACAGCCCACATGCTGCTGTCTGTACCTAAAGCAGCTATTTGTTTTCCTTGCTGATATTGTGGAAAATTGTAAATACTTGCAATTTTATGCTGTAGGAGAGCAATTTTTTTTATTCCTTTTAAAATGATTAGATATACAAATTATGCTTTTACATTTTTTTGTTTTATTTTTAGTGTGTTAATTGAATTAATATTTTTTAGGACATATTGATGCTTTTACATCAAAGCTTGTTATGCTAGAAAAGATTTCTCCAGAAGTGTTAAGAGAAAAACTTGGACTGATTAAGTGAGTATTTTTCATAGCTTTTTGGTGATGAATTTGAACCCTAACAAGCCTTGCAAGTTATTGCACTTGTAACTCTCTTCTTTTTTGCAGGCCAGCAAATTCATTAAACATTCTTCACCACATTTTGCAGAAAGTGTCTGAGTAAGTTCTCTGTTCTTGTCCATTGTATTTAATTGCAACATTTCTCAGGTCACCCTTTTTCTTCTGTAGAATGCTTGTCTGATCTTTGACTTCTATCTTTTTTTTAAACCTGAAATATTTTCTGGATTCTTTTAGGTCTAGCATAGCATAATGCAGTGCTGTGTAAAAACGTGCTTATGGTTACAGGTTTTGTATAAATGATGCAAAGGAATAAAAACTTGATTTTAATGAATCACTTGAGAGGACACTGGACACCTCTGAGCTGATTACAGCTCTCTCCTGTGAAATGTTCATATTCTTTATATAGGTTGACA
Organism: Gallinula chloropus; assembly: GCF_964237585.1. Lineage (NCBI taxonomy): Eukaryota > Metazoa > Chordata > Aves > Gruiformes > Rallidae > Gallinula > Gallinula chloropus. The sequence continues at coordinate 3,348,419 of NC_140094.1, forward strand.
TTTAAATTTGGATTTCTGGTTTTGTTAGTCTTTTTGCTTAGTATATAGAATTAATACTCTTTGTGTTTCCCTTCTGCTTAGCTTGGCTTTTAACAGCATGTGTCTTTCACTCTACAAAGTTGCAGTCTGTCTCTTGATCCTTTCTTTTCTTTGTTTATTTAGCAGCCTTTTAGCCTGCAAGTGTTGTCTTTTTTTGTGAGAAGCAGGTTTCTTGCACTGTGCATGAAGCCACTTAATTCAAATTATAGAGGAGTTTTCCTACACTTCATAATTTCTGTAGCTTTGTGATTTGAGGCTAAGATAATTTTTTTTATATGGGCAATTGGTTGACATTTATCTGCCTGAAAACCTGCTTAATCCTACATGTATTTAAAGCATGTCAGTTCTTTGTGTCTCTGTATGTGCACCATGCTTTGTAAGGTGCTGGTTAAAGAATTACAGTTTGCCAAGTATGGATGTTTTTCTATATATGCTTGAATGTTTTGTTGTATCTGACAGTCAGTACTTTGATGATAAAACAGTACATTATGAATATATTATAAACAAATGAAATATCATGTATTTATCAAAACAGTTTAATTGGTCCTTTTTTGTTTATAGTCTTTTTATAAAATTGTGATTGGTAATTAAATATCTAAAAATGTCTTGCTTTTTCATTATGAACTTATTAGTTACTCTGATCACTTGAAACAAAAAAAATTCAAATACTTTTCATTTAGAACTTTATCATTTTAGTTTACAGGAGGGCTCTTACTTACTGACTCATGCTGCAGGAGATTCATCAGTTGCAATCTACAAGAGTTCTCTTGACAAGACAACAAGAGCATCATATAACTTACATAAAGCTCATTGTGATCTGCCTACTGTACCTGCCACTCTTTCAGTCCCGTGGGTGCCACTAGATCCCAGCATCCCTTTGCCCTATCACATGAATCATGGAAGAGTTCCATGCACCTTTCCACCTGCACCCCAGGAAGCCATGTGGAAACAGAAGGTCAGTATCACATGAAAGCAGGTTAGCAGTTTTGAAATGTTCTATTTCAGTCCTATGGATCTGTAGCTTATATATTTCTGTTATCTTTGGAGATCAGAGACACCCTTTAGGGTTCTGGATCCGCTGCCAAGAGTAGTAATGCTTTTTTCCTGGAAACCAATTCACTTCACTTTAAAGGTTGCAGTATGGAAAAACATTTTAACTCCTTGTGCTGTTAACACAGAGAAATGGAATATTTGGTAAGATGCCTTCCCTCACCATGATGGGTTTTTTAAATAGATTGTAGCATTCCTGCTGTAGAGGTGTCAGCAGGAGTCTTTACTCCTGTACTATGAGAGTAAAGATGATGGGCACAGCCATAGACAGGTAAAATCAAGTGTGGTGAATTCTGCTGTCAGGGTCTATTCCATTAAGCCATTATTGAGGTTCTTTGATACACTGAGTCTTGTTGGGTGTTCTTAAAGTACAGGGTTTTTTCCCTGTTTGATAGTAAAATTCTTTAAAAGGGAAGTTTTGCATCTTCAGTGTGAGCAGAAATAATGTAGTGTTTGGCTTAATTAAAAGCTTTGTCATTTATAGGCTTGCAGTACTGCTGAAACAGATACAATATTCACACTTAGAAGGATTTTCTAATTTTGCCTCTCTGATAGTGCTGCTTGTTGATAAATTTTAGTTCAGAAAGTTTCTGGAAGGATCTTTAAACCTGGTTTCCTGTTTTTTCAATCCTACCTAGGTCTCCATGTGTACCTTTGTCAAAATTTAGGAAAACACAACTTTGATATTACAGCCATAAATAGAAATTTGTGTGTGGGATGCTTGCTCCTTTTTACTGAAAATTAACAACTTTACACAGCATTTAGATTTTGCATTTCTCAGAGTGCAGTTAAATAGAAATAAATAAAATGGTTCAGATGCTTGACTGTGATCTTTCCAGGTATCATTAGGGTCAGTAAAAATTAATATAGCCAAAAAGTCACTAATATCTGGCTGTTGTTGCTGATTTTAAAACAATAGACTTCAGTATGAGAAGAAAAATTAGTTGTCTGCATCTAAAGAAACTTGTGATAGAAATTTTGTGGAATTTTTATGGAAATACAATCTGCTGTAATTTGTGCTGGTGAATAAGTGATGCATGTCATGCTTTGGAAATGTCCCAAAGATCTTATTCTCAGCTCTAACATTTTGAACAGGTAGAACGACACTTTAAAGAGACTTGTAAGCATTGTTCTTTACAGCATAGATTTCCTCATCTGTGTAAAAGCCACGTGCTGACACTGTGCCTAGCGTAGGGGAGCGTGGGAAGCTTTTTAGGCCCAGTTACGTGTTTCAGTCACATTCTGACTTCATATGAGGGCAAAACAGTTGTGCATCAGTTCCTAGTTACCTCATGCACTTAGGTTTTTGCCAGAAGGCAATCCAGGCACATAGGCAAGAGACAGGTTTGGTCAGATCCCACTGGTGGCAGGAAGACCAGCTGTGCCTGTTGCCCAGTCCAGTTGCAGCCTCTAAGTCTCTCTGGAATGACAAGAAGGAGAAGGCAGTTCTCTGAAGGTAGTTGTATGTGTTTTTCCTTAATACAGATTTAAAATCATTAATTCTGGTTGGGTTGTTTGGAGGTTTCTAATTCTCTCCCCATGTGTGTCTAGGTGGCTGTGGCAAAAGTCCAATCAGACACACCCTACGAGGGAAAGCCGGTAGCTACAGAAACAAAAGGCAATGCAGCAAAGCCTGTTAGAAAAGGTGTGGCTGCAAAGAAGCTGAAGAAGAACGACTGCAAACAAAAAATCAGGAAGTGGAAAATGAAGTACAACAAAATGCAACTCAAGTAAGAATAGAGGTGAACCAAGCCATGATAAGTATGGCCTGGAGAAGGACAAGATGAAGCAAAAAATCTGAGGCTTTCTGGCAGCTTCAAAGGAACCAGAAGAAGCTGGCAAGGGAAATGGTTCCACAGCTGAGACGTTCTATGAACCTTTAATCTTTTCTTACTGCAGTGGACATATTTCATGTGAAAATCTCAAATTCATCCAGAACAAAACGAGCAACTGTCTGCAGCTGAGGTTAGGGGACAAAAATGTCTTCTGTTGGTGTCATGATTTTTGTAGAAAATCTACAGTTTGAAGAATGAAGCAGTCAACAGCAATATCTGTTACCACTTGGCTGAAAAGTAATTTTTCTTATTGTTAACCTTAATTCTTCCAGAATCACAACAGAATTTTTATTCTGACAAACTTTAAAACTATGGTGGTGTAATGTGCATAAGTGGAACAATTTGGATTTAATTATTTAATTCTTTTAATAAACAGTGTCTACCAGTTTTTAAATTCTTTATACGGGGTTTTTTTAGGATGGTGTAAAAAATGAGGTTTGGGAACCAAAGCTGTGTTTATTTGGCTAGTATGTGCCATAAATTTGCAGTAGAAAACTTGAAGAATATAGCTAAACAGCTAAAATACATATTTTGATGCTTCCCCAAAACAATATAAAAAAATGGTTTGGATTCTGTTGTGTCTTCAAAAATTAATATTGGAGTCATGTACTGTATTGCTGAATGGCTGCAGCCTAAATCTTGCACAGTGATATGCCACAGAGCTTACCTGAGGTATTAAGGTTTGCCTGGAGAAAATAAGTGGTAAGACCATGGCCTTTGTCATGTTCCAGAAATCCAGCCAGACTATGCTGTACATCAGCAGTTTGAAATTTCAAGCCAAACTATCAGTGAAGGTAGGAGAAGAGGACCTACTGCCTATGAAAGCAGTGTGGTGACATGTGGTTTCCTAGTGAGCATGAGTTGTGTGGAAGAATTAAAGCTGTTTTGAATGTTAGTCTACAAACACATTGTATTCTGTGCTGTGTTTGTAGCTAACAGAATTGCTTGTGAGGGAAGATTTCTGTGCATTACGTCTGTTTTATGGTACATAAAACAGTGTTTCATCAAACAATTTCAACAGAAACAATCCTTGAAATTGAGACTTGAAAATTGTATTTTTTATCATTGATTTTGTTTTGTGATATCTGGATTTTTGCCTGCATTTTCCTTTATTAAGAGGTGTGGGGTATTTTTGAAGAGTACATGGATTCTTAAAAACAAGAACGAGACAAATAAATTCCCACTTTTGCCTTTTAAACACTAAAACCAACTAAATATTTGATTTGACTTCTGTTTGGATGATGTTCTGGAGAGCTGTTTTTATGCATGCTTAAACTAACAAAAACCAAAGACCTCCAATGATGTTCTTCCCAGTATCTTGTTTGGACTAAGGAAGTTACCAACTACGCCCATCTCATAAGGCATTCTGCTCCCTGGGGCTTGACATGACACATTTTAATACCATAAAAGTAAAAATATTTGTTTACTGGGGTATACCCGTTAGAAAATCCTAAAGATGGTATCCTTTTTCAAAGCAGGTTTAAACAATGTATATTAAAAACCTTTTTTTGGGTGAAATATAAAGCATTTTCTGATGTTCCCCACCACCACTGATACAGCATTATGCAGTTTTTGTTTGTTTGTTTTGACCACTGCTGCTTTTAGCTGCTTTTAGCTGCAGTGGTATGCTAATGACAAGCTGAACTGGTGTAGAGCTGTTTGCACATTAGAAGTAGTTCTGATTTGAAATCTTTAATGCACTTAGTGACCCCTCATAATAGGAATAATTTAGCACTGAGTCATTTTTGCCAGACAGCTAACTCTGTGTGGGGATTCAAAGCAGTTCTCAGTCTGTTTATATAAAAGCTTTTGCCAGACTTGTAGGGGATTTAGCCTCTCAGTGTTGTTTCATGTGTTAGAAAGGTGTGGTCTGTTCATCCATTTATATGCTTTAAACTCTTCTGTCTTTCTCTTAGTAGTATACTATTATACTTAGCTGGTATACTCCTAATGATAGTATAGTAATTATGGTTTCTTCTCTGGTTAGAATAGAGAATCTGGAGTTTGTATACAACACTGAGATGGCTTTTTAATTCACTAATGTTTTTTGATTTTTTTTTTTTTTATTAAGTAGGACTGAAGCAATCAGCTCTAAGATGCATGAGTTGTTTGAAAGACTTTGGGTTTGTTCACATATCTCAGGCAGGAATACCAAAGTATAATCCATTTATATTTGCACGTAAAATAAAGTTCAGTTTGCATAAGTTTGGTGAGAGGAGAACTGAAAAGGGATAACTGCCTTATTTCAGGCAGTAACATCTGAAATGTGAAACAAAGAAAATGTCTCAGCAAAATAATTAGAGAAAATATTCTGGTAAAGCCAGAAAATGTGCTGGGTCTCTGGTTCTAGAGACAGACTGCCTCTGAAGTGGCAGTTACCTGCGAAGGAGAAAGGAGGAATACAGGTGAGTCTCACTGCTGTGATGCCACCAAAGTAAATTCCTAAATGGAACACAGATTTTAAAGCTGTGGGAAGCAGAAAACTACAGCTGAAGGAGGGTGATGGGGACTGGATCTTACTCTACAGGTAACTGTTGCTCTACAGCTAGCTCATGCTGATCTTTTATGGCCTCAACCTACTGACTTCAGGAAAAAATTCCACAGGTCTCTCAATGTTGTCCTGTAATTTCTGTTTTCAGCTCTATGTTTGAAATGGAGAGTGTGTGTGTTTACATATATGGCTTGTTTTTAAATTTAATTACTACTTTTTGCCACTCCATATTGTAAGACTTATCTCTTAGCTATGCATTTGGAGGGGGTAGTTAGATGTAATTTACCCAGTCTGAAAATATTCCACTTCTATTTTTCCCTCGTTAGATTTTTTTTTTTCTTTATGTAGAATTACCTGGTTTTAAAGGGGCAAGTATGTGCTGTCCTGGCCTTGCTGACAGAAGGCTCTGAGTGCTGGACAACTGGTCAAACTGATTTCACAGGCATCTATTCAGTTTTCTCTTAGCTTTCCAGAGCAGATGTTTGTAGTCCAGTGCTAATGGAGCAGCCTGTGCTGCTGCATGGGTTTATTTTATTCTGGGTACAGGACTTTCTTTGGTAAGTCTTGTGCAATTTTTGTTGGCCCAGTCATTTAGTGTGTCCAAGTCTCTCTGAATAGTGGCTCATCTGTCTACTCTTAACTGCCTCTTCTCCCCATTTGGTGTCATTTTCAATCTTGGTGAAAATTCATGTCAGTGTTATGCAGATGACTGAATACGAAGCAGCACTGGGCAGCACTGAGCAGCACTGAGAAGCTCTGTTCATGATCGACTCAGCTGCCAGTTCAGCTTGGAGCCACACTAGCCACAGTACTAAAAACAGAAGAAAGACCATACATAAGGATTTCAGTGATGTATAAGATCACTGATGGTGAGTCTGGTTCTCTCCACTCACTGGTGTTTGTTAGGAGATTAAATTGATACATTTGTATTCTCTTCAGGCAGTTTGAAGCTGCTTTTTGGAGCTCCAGTGGGGGAATTCTTGCCTGGCATTTGAGATTCCTGGTTGATGTGCATGCAAAAACCATGGAACTTTATCAGTTATTTATATTAGCATGAATAACTGCAATGGGGTTTTGGTTGTGAAATCCAATTCTCCTCTATTTCTGCAGTGATAAGTGTTTTGAAACTTTATTTGCACTGTGCACTGATAAGTCACTTATGAACTGCTTTCATTCCTGTATGTGACTGGCCAAACCTCTTCACCTTCTCTGACTGCAAAGCCTTTTAGAGATGCCGTAGGCACCATTTATGTAAAATAGGAATAGATTTACTACGGCTTTTTCTCTCTCTTCTAATGTAGCATAGCAGCTGGAAGCACAGAGAAATGGGACCAAGTGACCAGACATCCATTCCTCTGCTGGCAGGTGCAAGCTGCCAAGAGTGGGGGACTCTGTCTAACCCCACACAGTGAATTTCAGTCCCAGACACTGAACCATTTGAAGAGGTACTTGTTTTGCCTCTGATTTTCTTGCCGTGTATTTTAAGTAGCAGCTTGTCTCCAAAAGAATATAAAAATCAGTTATCGTTGAATGGTTTGGGTTGGAAGGGACCTTAAAATGCACCTGCCATGCCACTAGCCCAGGTTGTCCAAAGTCTCATCCAGTCTGCCAGGGAGGGGGCAACCACAGCTTCCCTGGGCACCTTATGTCAGGGCCTCACCACCCTCACAGGGAAGGATTTTTTTCCTTGGACCTAATCTAAATCTCCCCTCCTTCATTTTAAGGCCAATCCCCCTTGTCCCATCCTTACAATCCCTTGTAAACAGCCCCTCTCGGGCTTTCCTGTTGCCCCTTTAGGTACTGGAAGGCTGCAATAAGGTCTCCTCAGAGCCTTCTGTTCTCCAGGCTCAACAAGCCCAACTCTCAGCCTGGCTTCAAAGAAGAGGTGCTCCAGCCCTCTGATCGTTTTTGTGGCCTCCTTTGGACTCACTCAGGCTTAAGTCTGTCTTATACTGGTGACCCCGGTTCTGATGCAATCTTTCGGAATGTTTAGTGCTGACCTCCATTTAAGCTGCTTTTAATTCTACTGGTAGAAGGAATTGGAGCATTTTCAGCCTCTTGCCCTGAGTGACTAGATGTTTAACTTTCTCAGATGCTCCTCTGGGAAGCTGCCGAACTAAGCTGCTCCTAACAAAAAATCCATCCTTTCCTGCAAGTGCAGTTACAGTCCTTCCCAGAAGCACTGTCATTGCTTGATGTATTTATTTGTGTTAAAGTCTGTGGGCTTTTCTTCAGTTGCTGTTAAAATGTATCTCTCTGCGGATTCTTCAGTTTTGTTTGTGACTTCAAATTCCCTTACTCTGACACAATTATATTAAAATGTTTTCTAAGATCCTTTGCTGTCTTATATACAAAAAATATTTTTCTTTCTCAATGCCAGAAAATAACTTTGATGGCCAGGTGACAGTCTGTTTATGCAGAGAGCATTTGAATTGTGCCCTGTCTGGCTTGTAGGTGGAAGGTTGTCATTGACAGAAAGCTGATCCCAGCCATTCTGAGCCATATGAAGGGCCTCTGTCGACAATCTCAGGGCTGTTTTTACTGTGGTGATATCTTGAAGGCAAGCCGGTCCCCATCTATCTGTAAGACTGAGAAAAACACCATTGTTTTCTACCTTGCAGAGGGATTTTTCTTTTGGGGGGGGGTGGGGGGGGGGATGTGGTGGGATTTTTTTTTAATGGAACTGCAACAATGCACTTCGAATTTCTGAACCATTTGTAGAATCATGTAGTGTAATGATTATTGAACAGTATCAGTCCTAGTGCAGACTTCAGGGCATTCCTCAGTATTAATACTTATCTCTTGCATGGAGTAGGATGCTTACTCACTTAGCAGGGGGGAAAAAAGGGGGAAAACCTGAAACAAACAAAACCAAACAGAACAAAACCAACCAACCAACCAACCAACCAAAAACCCAAGTAAAAACCCCACCAAAACCCACCACCACCAGAAAAAACCAAAACAACACAAGAAAGCCCTGTTCTTCCACAAGACATTGTGGCAGTTTTATATGAAGTGTAACAGTAGAGGCAATATGGAGGAGACCAGCTTTCTTGTTCCTTTTTCGGATCTTAGACTTCAGTAAGTATTCAAAGGACAGTGTCACTTAAAGTGAAAAATAGCAACTATGGGATTGGAGGGAGGAGCTATTACAGAAGCCAGCAACATATTCCCTCCTTGTTTAAATGGAGTATAGTAGCCACATACTTCTGTTTATTCACAGCATGTTTTTCCAAGTGCATGTTTCCTATTTTTGATTGCCCTAATAGAGGAAAACCATTTGTTTCTGTTTCCAGTGGGCAATGCCTTTGTTCAGAAGAGCCAAAAAGTACACCAATACTGTTCACCAACGCTATAGAATCCTTCAGGTGAGCTAAGGAAGCTGTTCATAGGGCTCTAAATAGATCTGTGTAACTGCAGACTTTTCCAAAAGGTGCATGAATGCATCTCAGTTTCACTAAAATATACTCAGAGGTACTTGGCTAAACAGTTTTCCATGTGTGTGTGAGATTCCTCTGTTGTAAGGCAGCATGAACGGCTGGGAATGTGTTATTACCCACCTCTGCCTTGAGAATAAGCACATACTTCATTAGTGTCTCTCACTTCTTATTTGCTGCCAAATGAATTTAATTTTTAAGGAAAGAAAAAGAGCAAGCTCTACCATGCCAGGCATTGTCAGAATTCTTTGTACAGTGGTAATGATCCTGACTCTTCAAAATCTAGAGTTTTTCAATAATTGTGAGTTTTAATGAACCTTTTCATACTTTTGAGTACCTTTTGAGTGTTTCAAGGGTGTTTCAAACCTTTTGATACTCAAGGATGTGTGGCTCAGATTGTATTTTTGAAATCTTGCATTGAAGCAAGAGCTATAGATCCCTATTCCCCCTCACTGCCTTTGTCAGGGAATTGTGAATTCCCACCACATTGCAGGCTTTCAGGGTCTAATGCCTTCAGAAAAACAGTGAAGTTGAGACTGAGCTAAGGATACCTGATAATGTTGTGTAAATGCAGTCAGTTGTTTGCTAGCAGCGAGGTGTGCAAGCAGGTGAGAACAGTTACATTTGTATCTTTAGGCAGAAAAGGAGCTAATAAATTCCTCAACCAAACAGCATCAAGGATGATAAAGTGATGGCATATGAAGACTGATTGTTCCCCATGTACACAACATGTGCTAACGGTGCTCCTGGGGACATCCTGGTATAACTACTCATGTGCTGCACAAATCTAGTCAGAGAGTTCAGACATTTCCTTCTAGAGATGTGTTTTTTTTGTGATCTCATGGTAAGCTTCCAGAGTCTATACACAAGTTCACACGCAGGTATCTCTAGATGATCAACTGTGGGAAAATCAAAATAGACAAAATTTTGACCAGTCCTTTTTCAGACCTGACTCTGAAGTAAAAAGTGGTGGACTCTGTAGATGTGGACATAGAATCAGCTGTTTGGAACAGTTATTCACAATGAGATTCAACCTTTCTGGTTTTAGGTTAATTCTCTGACTTGAGGACGTGTCTGTATACCTGAGAAGTTGACTGTCTTCCCAAATAGATCTAACAAAGTCTTGCCCTTGACTCTTAACCTTGCCTCCTCTAAGGTTTGCTGCTGTAGTGCATTGCTGCTGTGGATTTAAAGAAATGACACAGCATAGCTGGTGTCAGATTACCTAGCTCTTCTCATGTCAGTCCTCCCTTCTGGCATACACTTTTAGTGTAGGAAGAACAACATAAGGATTTCTGTAAGTATCCATACTAATAATCAGTGTGGCCAAATTCTCTCTGAGATCAATGCTTCTACTGTATTTTTCAGAATTTTTTTTATGTATGAATAAAACAGGAATATTAGCTTGGAATTCAATTTCATCACTGAAAATAAAATTTGGAGTAATGATGCAACCCTGAAAATAATTCAGGTCTGTTCATGGCCCTTACCTTAATGCAGACTTCAAAATTTGTTTATCCCATAGCTGAGTGAGCAGCGTGAGTGCCATCCTGTGCTAGGCTTGCTGCAGTTGCTGTTCCACTACATTCAAAAGCTCTACTCACCAGATCTTCATGCAAGCAATTGAAAATGAAAAAAATGGTAAGAATGCAAAAAGAAATTCCTACTGAAACAAGTAACTTGGTAGTTTGTCTAGTGTGCACCGTGCTGCCTGGCAGACAGAGCACTTGAATAAATATTTTAATGGCCTGGTTAAAAAAAAAGAGGGTGGGAAGTAGCTGTCAGAGCCCCATGGCCGCTTATCCCCTTTGCTGAGCAGGTCATGCAACATGCTGAGAGCTGCCTTCCCACTCAACCCCCCCGTTTATTTCAGAGCTGTGCAGTTAACACATCCAGTGCTGCCGTGGTGCAGTTCTGCTTTCTGACAGCAGTCTCCTACAAATCTCTGTGCATTCCTTGGTAACAGCAAGAGTAATAAAACAGAGGTATAATTACTGCATAGCTGCACAAGCTACTTTGAACAGACCTTCTGTTCATTTCCAAAGCAACAAGTGCTCGTATCACAGTTGAAATTCTTCGGCCTCTTTGTGGGTAACCTAAGCAGAGAGCAAAGACTGATTAGACTGGCTTGTTTAGGTTAAGAAACCTAGAGAGAATATTGTACTGACACTGTCATCTCTAGAGAAAAAGAAATTTGTGGGTCAATACAGACCTGCTGCTACAGGTTTGAGGGGTTTGTTTTGTTTTGTTTTTCTTTATAAGAAGCAGTAAATTTGTATGCAGGTGTATGAATAAATAAGTTTGTTTCCTGCCTTCTCCAGGGAAGGTACTTCACACAATACTGTATTTATCAAAAGAATGCATTATCTTCCATTTACAGGTAATCTATCTGCCCAGATAGGCAAACTGAGTAGATAAAATAACTGCACGCATTTCCTTGGCTTTTAAATATCTGTAACTTCATGCTACCCCGTGTCTCTGTGTGTGCCAGGCTGTGACTTAAATTTAGTGTTCTAGCCTTCTATACCAGTAGAGCCCTCCTGAAGGGGTTTCTTTGGTATAGTCTTTTATCTTCATGGGAGGATGACAGCCATCTGTCTCTCCACGTCTGCTCTTGTTGATCAGTAAGCTACACTTCCACTCCTTTCCTCTGCTGTTTGGAACTCAGTTATTCTATACACTGCAGTGGTGGCTTGTTACAGTTCTAATGGCTTCCTGGATGATAGATAGTAGCATTAGGGAAATAAACCATACTGTTGAGGACCTGTCTGAAAATTATGTGTATTTGTCCTATTGCTGAAATCTTCTGTTTCATCTCCTTAAAGATCTGTGAGCACTAGCTACTGGCACACAAGACAAAGCAGGGAAGTTATCCAGCTCAAGTTTGCTGAAGGCTTGTTTGAGAGCAAACTTCAAGTATTTGAAAACTTCAAGTATTACCTATAGTTGTTCATGCTAAAACAACAGGCTTTTAATATATTTTTCTGATTCATTAAAGGAGGAGACCTCTGATTTTAGAAAAACCTGTGCTTCTGACCTGGAAAAGCAAGTCTTAGCCTGCCTGGCAGAAGGAATCTCTGTAGCAGCCATTCGCTTTCACTCAGTCAGACACTTTTTTTTAAGTGAACTTATTTTGCCTTAAATTTTGTCTGTAAATTATTAAGATGCCAGTTAAAAGGAAAAAAAAAAAAAGACATCAGTGTAGACAGTCACATTTAATCAAGAATTTGTGACATTCCTTTGTGTTGCAAGGCATTACTTCTTCCCCAGCTAGTACCTCAGCTGGGCCTAATTAGGTAATCATGTAAGAACTTGCTCAGTGTTTTATATTATTTCATACTAAATCTGTTTTAAAACAAACCCCAAGAAAACTTCTCTGCTGATTCACAGAGTCATTGATTTTAATGGAAATTTTACAGCAGTGTTCCAGATTGCTGCTATCACAGTATGCTGATTTCTGTCTGTGAAGTTTAATCTGTAAGTGATTTTTTTAAAATCCATTTTCACGGGCCATTTCAGGGATGGCATGATGTTAGATAAAAAAGGCAGTATGCAGTTACCAGCCTGCAGATTTGCCATAGGAACCTGCTGTTTAAGAATTTTTAGAGTAAGTTTAGATGCTGCTTAATTAGATTCCTGGAAACTTTCAGAATTACTCCCCAGCGTTCTCAGGGACGTATTTAAGGTGTGACAGCCTCCCCTATATTTTGGCAGAGGCCAGGCGATTAATCCAAACCATGGAGACTGTTTGTGTTCTGAGTCACTAAAGTGGAAAAAGCACATAATGATGGGAGACAATAAGGCAGAACAGACGTGGTTTTACACAAACCCTTTTAACACTATTCCTAGGAAAAATTCCCTGAGGACTTTTGGCTGCATCCATCTTTTATAGCTGTTTCTGTCCTTTGGCAAGAGAGACCAAACTCTGTAGTGGTTACTCATGCTGGTCTGTTCTGGGTGATGTCAGGGGCTCCTATATGCTCTGGTAATACTTCCTGCAGTGTTCTCCAGTGTGGTGGCAGGCTGGGGAACAGCATTGTAGAGCTGGCAGCTGTGATCATTTTAAGCCCTGTGTCATCTAAATGGGTTCCAAATCTCTCTTAATGTTGTAATACACACTGGCAGTCTGTTTATGCTAGCAGTGTTATGCTGATACTGCTGGGAAAGCTAAACTCAACATAGTGGTTTCGAGATGTGTCATCTTAACTTGTTAATGTGCATAGGACCAGAGACAGCACGGTATCTGGATTCAGATGGAACTGAACTCTCCAACCCTACATAGATTAAACCATGCTGGAAGATATTAATGATAACCTGAGAACAGAAAGTTGCCTTCTTCAATGTCTGACTGTGCTTTGCAGCCCTTTTTTTGTCTCACATTGCATGATCTTAGGGAAGAAAGGACAGCTGGCTAGCAAGCAGGGCATTAGGAGGTCCCGCAGAGACTGAGGGAATGCCCTGAAACAGTTACACACATAGTGACTGTTTTGTTTGTATATCCTGCATCTGTTTCATTCAGTGTAAAGATGCTGAGTTTGTTCATACCACCAATACCAGTACAAAGGATTTGGCAAGAGTGTTTCATTTCTGTTTATGTATCTAGGCAACATCTCCTAGGCACACACTAGATGATCACTTCTGATTTATGCTTTAGTTTAGAAATCAAATTGAACTCCAGCCACTCTTAATACTCATGGTGAACGTATAACAGAGGAGTTACTTTTCTGTTCTTTGGTACGTGTATATCTGAAATTGCTCTAGTCAGCATGCAAAACAGAAGGAAAGAAGATGCAGTTGCCTTGACTGAGTTGTGGGGGATCCAAGCCTACCAGTCCTTTGAAGTTACTGGCTCATGTTACTTGTATCAACTAGATGACAGTAACAAAGGATCTTGCTTCCCTCTGAGCATCTTGACAGAGCACAGGAGATTCTATGTTGTCTTCTGTCAGTAGTGGACAGCCAGCACGATGAGGTTGCATCATGGTGATTCAAACTTTATGGGTTTCTGTAGTTGGTAGTGTCTTCAATTAAGCTGTATGTGTGCCCCAAGACAGCTTGATTTGTTATTAGCTTCTGTGAGTAGTTAAAGGGGTTACTTTTTGACTGAGTCCTGTAACTATAGTCTTAGCTAATATTTTGTGTTCGTTACTTCCTTGTCTTGATTTGGATCCCAAAGCACCCTAGGCATCTGGCATACAAACTCCTTGTGCCCAGAGGCTTAAGACTGAAAGGATCCACAGAGATTGGAGATTGAAGGATGAGTGTGAAGGCATTATTTACACCAGTGATGAGGAAGATCAGAAAATAGAGTTAAAACGAAGGCTATGGTCAGACATGCATGAAAGTGGCAGAGGAACACTGAACAACAGACAGAAACTAAGTTGCAATTATAGACTTGAGAAGTAGCTGAAGACAAATAAAGTGTTAGAACAGTATCAGAATATAAGAGGAGATGTTTGGAAGTTCCATGCGAGATGCAGCCAGCTAGTGCGAGAGAGAGGTAGATGTTTTACTAGCCATGAAAGGTATTTGCTGTCAGGTTACCGTGTGATGTGTGAAGCACTTCAAGCTTCTGCATGGGAAGTAACTGTAGAACAGCCATGTCTTTGTCAGTTAAAATGATTGCTAGTTAAAATGATTGCTAAAATAGCTATTTTAAACAGGGCTAGATCAGCTTTCATGTAATACAGACTTTGTATGAGGTGGAGATAAATCAGAAACAATTTGATTAATCTAATTTATTCCTGTATGCTGATGAAGTAATCTGTGTTCAGCATTTTCTTTAGCAGATGCAATACTTACTCTTTATACTGAAGACTTAACAGTTGAAAGTCAGGACCTTATCAGTGAGAAGGCAACAGTCTAAGATCACACAGCAAACCATAGCACTGCAAGGCATGAAGTCCAGGTGTCTGGTTTCTAACCTGCATGTGCTGTTCACAAGGATACCTACTTCTCCACCCAGACCGAACTACCAGATGCCACCTGTGTTACCTGTTGCTGTGCTTCATTTGTAAAATACATGTATAACAAAACATTAGAGATCTGGCTGACACGTGATCATTCCAGAGATAAGTCTGGCTCTTGTAAAAGGGATTATTTCAAGTGAATGAAATTCTGAGTGGAGAATAACATTTGTGCAGGAATGTGCATCTATTATAGGAATGAGATCACTCAGAATAGAATTGGTTTGAGGGCTTAGGTTGTTAGGTGGAGCACCTAAGGTGTCTGGCTCACTGGTATTATGTTAGATAGAAGGTGGCATTGGTATTCAATCTGTTACTTAAAAAAAAAAACAAACATTGGAATTACAGCTCTGTAAGATCTAGAGGGAATCATTATGGATATTAACAAAACAATTTGCATTCTTCCCCCCCCACCACCACCAAAAAAAAACCCCAAAAAACCCACCCAAACCAACAACAGGAACAAAACAAAACAAACAACACAACCCCAAAAAACCAAGTGAAACAGTTCAATGTTTAGAGCTTTACATGTGCTTTCAGGAGTCTTCACTCCTCTATAGCTGCAGACAAACTAACTTGCCAGGTTGTTGTCTGTGAACCTAGCTACCATAACTTTTAAATTATACTTTACTTTCTCTATAACCTGTGATTACTCTGAAGTGCTAATAACATGTCTACGTGTATTTGTATCGTAGCAGTTCCCAAATTAGACCAAATAATCAAGGTGCAAAAATAACACCCAGAGGTCTGCTTGGAATTTATCTTATCCTCTTGCAACATAACATACTCAGGGAAGCAATGCTACGCTGAGATTCAGCCACACCTAAACCAGAAAGTCCTTTGTCCTGCTATATAATTTTTTTTTTTAAACTGAAGGAAGAAGTTTAGGTAGGCAACACATATTGACAGAATTGTGGCCTTCATAGCTCCAGTGTTGATGCATCTTTGATTCTTTGTAGACAGCATCTGAAAGAGTATGAACAAGATCTGTGTAGATGAAGGAGCCAAACAGAGGCAAAAGTGAGAGAAAGGTCTATTGAGAGCTGGAGCAACCCCGTATGCAGCAATGTTGTTATAAAGACAAAGGTTTGGGTTGGAGGGGAACCTTAATTGCATATTCAAGTGAAGCACTTCAAGCCTCCAGCGGTATAACCTAAGAAGATAATGACAGGGAAAATCAAAGGTGTTGCTGAGGTGGAAGACAATGGTATATTGGATTGAAAGAAAGATGGAGTGGGAAGATGAAATTACTATCGAACAATATTAAGCGGTGAAATCAGTTAGCAGTGGCAATGTCACTGACTGAGAGAACAGAATACATGGTCTTACAGCATGTCTGTGGAGCACAGGATGAACCACAGTCACAGTGAGTTCACAGAAGAGAAGAGTGAGAACTTAGCACAATTACATTTGTTTTTCCACCCACAGGACTCTGGGAAGCTCTGGTCAACAGAAGTGTGCTCTGTGATTTCTGTGGTCAGCACGTAGGAAGCCGGAGATCACAAATGGGTAATTGCAGCTGAAGTAGCTGCCAGTTATCCGGAATACAACTTTCTGTGCAGATACTTGAAGAGGGTGTGGGGACTAAGCAATGTGAAAATAAATTGACAACCTTTCTTGGCACTGCCATACTTGCAGCATGTTTCTTCTAGTACATCATCTGTGATGCAGGAACAGAGAGACACTGGCTTGTGGTAAGTGCATTCCTTGTCCCAGCCGTTTATCCAGTCTAACGCTGACAGTAGTTCCTTCAGTGTAGTGCTTGGGGGCAGTGGTCCTGGATGAGAACCCCTTCTGATAGATGCTGTTACAGACCCTCCAGCCAAGCTTTGGGTAAATCTTCAGAAATAACCCATGTGACTTACAAGCTTACGTCTCATTTTAAAGTAAGTGATTCAGGCACTTGGCTGCTGTTCTTCATTGAATTCATGTCCTTTCTCTGTTGTGCAGATAACAGAAGTCTTTCCTACTTGCAGAATCTGACTTCTTCAACTCAATGGTTTTGCAGAGTGTTTTCTTAAAGGTATGAAGAATATATCCTATTTCCATGGACAGGATCACCAGGCCTTGGTATTAGGGGATGGTTGGTTGTTCTGCCAAAAGTGTTAATGTGTTTTCTGCTGTTTGTACCACTTAGATTTCCCCAGCTGGTACAAGTGCCTTTGATGTCAGTTGACCTACATAAGCAGAGAGCAGTTGAGGGAATTCTTAATATGTTTGAATGTAATGTTCATATCTTCATGGCTCTGAATATGCTCCATTTTTTTTTCCTACTGTCAGTCTTTTTTCTTTTGAAATCACTTCAACAGTCCCTGAAGCTTCTGTAAGTTCAGCGAGGCTGCTGTCTATTTTAAACTGAGGTGAATCTGTGATTCTGAGATTGAATAATTGATGATTAAGTTGGATGTTAGAGACAACATCTCTGTTCTCTTTCTGAGGCTGTTGGAATTGTTGGAAAGTCTTTTTTGTGCTGCAGTTGATGTGGCTATAATGATAATAGTTAACTTGACATCAAAGCTTTTGCAGACTGTTCATGTGATCTAGTTACCCCAAATTAATTGTGGTGTATGAGCTACTTCTAACCTTAAGAACTACTGAGTTCAATAAGAGAACAATTTCCTGAGGAAATCAGCGTAGTAGTAGGCTGCAGTAGAGGACTGAAAGGTAAATGGGCCTTCACCTAAGAGAATTCATTCATTCATATGTGACTCAGCAGATTTTATACACAGATGCACTATATGTGTTGCATGTTGGCAATACATGTGTGAAAAGACTTTTTTCAGCTGAGAGTGTTGTGGGCATGCTTCTCTACTTTTGCTTAAAAAATGTTGGACAAGAGATGGGGGTACACAAAAACTTTCCCTGAGGGATTGTGCATCCATTAGTAGGTAAATTGGCTGTCTGGCTTCTGCTCAGCTGCTTATTCATATTTAAAGGCCCTAATGAATACTGCAGTACAGAATAGCTGTTACTTCTAGGACTATTAAGTATTTTTGATCTGTGAATCACCTTTCCAAGTCACCAGTGTTTGGGGTTTTTTCCTAAGAAACCTGAAAAGCAGGGGGAAATTATCTCTCTAACTGGTTGAAGTGGGATACCCGGGAGTAAATTTTTAACAACGGGTTCATTAGTGCACAGAGAAATAATCCCAGTGGCCTTGCTAAAGGAAAATAAAAGCTAATGTGCCACACTAATGCCATACTGGCACGGATGTTCTCTGACAAATTCTGATCCATGATAATGCCCTTTCTTCTGTCTGTCCCATTCATGTCACTTTTGCATATTCAGAAAAGGACTAATAACATTATTTTCATTTTCTGCAATGGCTTATTCACCCATCCACTCTGTGACCTCCATGTTCACACTCCAGTGTAGTATTTCTTAGTATTTTTTCCCTTTTTGTGCCTCTGCTCTTGGTTTCATCCCAGCAGATGCTTTGTCTCTCAGCCCACGTTCTTGCCTCTGTCAAGCTTGCCTGCCTTTGTCACCACTAGTTTTATGCACCCTGCCAAGCCTAAAACTCTTTTACCCTCTTTGTCTGCCAGAAGACATCTCTGCTTATGCCTACAAAGAACACGTACAGCAGGGGCAAATGTCTTTTTGCAGAATCAAAACGACTCTGTGAGAACATTCTTGAAAGGACTACCTAAAGGAATTTACCTGCAGAGGCTTTAAAGAAACACACCTGAATTACAGGAATAACTGCACGTATTGGGAATGGGGAATGCTTGTTTTTTCTGAGGTATTGGGGATTGATCACCAGTAAATTGCCCACACTGCTGTGCTGAAATAGCAATCCAAAGCGATACAGCTGTATGTCTTCTCTTGCAAATACTGTTGAGCTGTGCCTTACTGTTGGTACCAGTGTAACATCTGGGCTTCAGTAACTTATTTTGCACTAGTCAGACTGGCAGAAGCTTTGGTTCCTCCCCCCCACCCCCACTCCCCCGATTCTGGGTGTGGTATGTCTGCTCAGGTTATCTGAGCATGATTCAGTGAGGCTCCGAGCAGACCTTGTGCCTTGGTCTTCTGGTGTTTATGGCTTGTGGAAATGCCATTTAGACTTCTCACCACAGAGACTCCGGGGTTTACCCCCGGAACCCTGAGCGCTGATCGTTCACACCGTTGGTGCTTGGCTGTTAGTTGCAAGCTGTAGCGATGTCACTTCGCAGTCGGTGAGCCCGGAGCAGGAGCGTGCAGCTTCTAAGCCGGTGGCAGCGAGTGCCCTGCTTGGGGATACGGGGTTGGGGGCTGCAGCGCAGGACTGAGGTGCTCTGATTTGCTCTGCCCAAGAGCCCCGAGCACCGTCATGACAACCTGCAGTTGCAGCGAGACAGGGGAAAGGGGTATGGGGGTCGCGCCCCTCGGCGCCCTGCTTTCCTCACCTCTGAACAGCGGGCAGCCGTGCAGCACCGTCTGCGGCGCTCTGTGGGGAGTGGGGCTGGGAGCCAGGGCTGAGGCCCGACCACTCCACCCCAGGGCGCTGCGCCGGGCGGCTCCTCCGCAACCTCAGGAGCCCCCCTGGGCGGCCCCCCAGGCCCGGGGACACGGCCCTACGGGACACGGCCTTACGGGACATGGATGCGGAGGGAAAGACAGCTTCTGCCCTACCCTTGCCCACCCCGTTCCTCTCCCCTTCCTGCCGCCGGAGGCGGGAGCGGCTGGGTGAGTCAGCGAGGACGGGGGGGGGTGGGCGGGTGGGGTGTGCCGGGGCAGGGAGGGCCCGTCCAACCCTACAAAACCCCGCCCGGGCCAGAGCCGGCCCTAGCCGCCGCCAGAGCCGTCGCCCGAGTTGCATTCCCTGCCCCGGCCAGGTGAGCCCTCAGCGGACGTCCCGGCCTCGCCAGCGCGGCACGGAGCGGCGGGAGGCGGCCGCCCCGCGGGGTTGGGCTGGGGTTGCGGGTGGGTGCGCGGCCGCTGCAGCCTCTTCTCCGGCGGGAGCGGAGCGGGCGCTGTGCGGCCGCGGGGCGGTGGCAGGGTGCGGCCGCCGCCCGCCTACACCGGAGCTTTTCTCCGCTTCCTTCGGCATTCCGCGCCCGTTACTTTTTGGTGCTCGGCTTCCCGTTGGAACGGCGGCCTCCGAGGGCGAGGCTGCCCCTGGACAGCTTCGTGCGCACCGCACCGACACGGGGTGTGGCGGCCGCGCTAGCGAAAGAGGAACCGGTCCCAAACTTAGACTTCCCCAGATACTCTCTGCTTCTCCTCCTTCAGGTACGCAAAGGCGCGGCTAGAGAAGCGGTGGTGCTGCAAACTCCCTTCTCAGCCCGGAGCCTCGCAGGGGTGCGTGGGGGCCAGGCCACCTCCCCGCCCGTTGACGGCGGTGTTCAGTCAGCTGTAGCGAGCCCGGAGCTGCTCTGGGCAGGGGCGGCGGAGCCCTGACCCCGCCCGAGCACAGCGCCGGGCTCGGCCTGAGGCAGCGGGCCCGGCCCGTCCCCGCCAGGGTGTGGCTGCGGCTGCCGGTGCGGATGCAGCTGCTGGCATGGGCAGAAGAGAAGCCCTTTGCGCGGGGAGTGTTCCGGGCAGCCGCGGATACCCGGCGCTCAGCCGCGGTCTTGCCGTCGCTCTGACTCATCCGCGGCGTCCCGCGCAGCCCACTGTGGTTTCTTGGGCACGGCTCCCCCACCCTGCCTCGGCCAGGGCTGGGATTGCTCAGATCTTGCTGCTGCCTTTAGGGTTGTGAGTCAGCAGCGAGGACACCACTTCCTCCCTGAGTGAGGAGGGGAGGTGAGGAGGTAGGGCAAGGCAAGGCAAGGCAAGGGAATGTCGCTGTGTATTGTAATTGGAAGAAAAGTGAAATGATTTCGACAGCAGTCATGTAAGAGCAAGATTGTGCTCTTAGACACGGCAGTTTTAATTGTGCAGTCCCTGATCCACAGGGAAAGAAGCAAGAGTGAAAGAATCTCTTGGAACCTCTGTGCCCTCGAGTCAGCCCTCCCTACCTGCGCCTTCTGGATAGGCAGCCCTAGAGCGAGTAGTTCCCTTCAGCTTGTGTGTAGAATAGTTTGCCTTGAACTTTTTTAAATAAAGAAGTTTTCTTATGAAGTCCCCGAAGTTAGAAGAACCAATTCAAACAAGTCCTTAACTTTGTATGTGCATAGTATGTTCCTGGAATGGACACTCTCCTGCATGATGAGCACATCTGTGGAAGAGGATGGTTGAAGCCTTTTTGTGGTAGCATAATTTAATGAGTTTTGATATCCTTTTCTTTAAAGCACTATTTTTCTCCGTGTGGTGTCTTTAAATGATTTGCTAAACCTTATCAGGTTATTTGGGCAGATACAGCTTGGCACATTCCTAATTGTGGTTGGCACTGTATATAAATTAAAGATTTTGAGTCCTTGTTTCATTTACACCAGATACTGTGTATCATCCTTGCCCTCCCTCCTGTCCTCTCTTGCCAGGCCTTGCCCTAGTTTTTGCAGACCTGACAGAAGTGTGTTCTGAGTGAAGAGTTTCCATTCTCTCATTCTGGGGATGCCACTTCCTTGGCTCAGAATGCTTGGGAACACCCTTTGCTCAGTCTCTGTCTACAAGAGTTACAAGTGCTTCTTAAAATGCTAGCTCTGCTTATTGAGCAATGTAGTTGTTTGTGCATACCCAACACATTTTTCCATGATTCATATGGGTTTTCTCTGCTGTAATGTATGTGAGCTGCCCTTGGGAACTGAGATATGGGGCTGCTTTTACCACATAGTCTTCTGTCACCGGTTATGGGGATAACATACTGACTGTAGACTAGGCCCAGTGTAATAACAGATTGGCAGTAACAGTGATTACTGTAGAGGTCGAGGTCAAAACAGATGCTATCTCTTTTAGTAGAATAACATCATGATTCATGATTGTGTAATGTGGATTTGGGAGGAAAACCAGTTGTAGAAGCTTGCCTGAAGATATCAAAGTATTAGTTTACAGCTGGAAGGCAAAAGTTGGTTCTTCCCAGAGTAAGGAAGAGCGAGTTAGTGCAAGTCTTCTCTGTTTGCATGTTCAAACACACTCAGAGCTTGTCAAAACTGCATCAGATAAAATCAGAGAACAGTGAGAGTCTGTTCTCAAATTTGAGTGCCTTGCAAAGCAGGGTGTGACAAGAGATGCATTTGTTCTCCAGTAAATATCTTTCCCTACAAAAATTCTTGCAAAAACTCCCTTTTTTTTTTTTTTTTTTTTTGGTTTTTTGTTTTGCCAGCTTGCTGCTGATGGGCGGTGAGTTGCTATGGCATTGTTGTGTGCTGATGACATGAACCTCCCAGTTCCAGCTCTGCATGAGGGTGTGTTAGTTCTATTCCTGGACTCGGTTCAAGTTTTTGTTCCAACAAGTCTGATTCAATGTGGTTTTTAATTCATTTAGAAATGAGTCTCACAAAAAGCTGTTCAGTGATTGTTGTGTGAAAGATTATACTGCAGATGCTTTGCTTCAGTTTTCATTGGGGTTTTTTAGTTCTCTGTGACAAGCAAGACTAAAGGCCTCCAGTTGCTCATCTTTGGTATTGGCTGTAGTGCTGTCAGAGTACAAAGGTCTCGTAGTGTTAGGTACTTTATTAAGAACAAACATTAAGAATTTCATAACTCAGTAATATATCAGCCCTCTAACAAGCACAGTTAATGGTGCCAATAGCAGGTAGCAGCTTATTACAACTTCTGCAGCCTCTTTAAATGGCTGGTTGAATTTTTGCTCTGAAAAAGATTTATTCTCAAATAAATCGATACATGACTGTGATTTCAATTTTCTGTCTTATTTTTCCTCCTCTGGGATCTTAATTTTTCCTTGAAGTAAAGTTGCTTTTGTTACTTATACCTGGGTTGCTTCAGAAGAGGAAAGGTTTTCTTTACTATGTTCTAAGTGAGGAAAGGTGTGATTACAGCAGGTTCTCTCAAAAGCCAAGGAGTTGTGTTTCTGCGTCTTAGTCTCATAATACTTCCCATATCTGCTGAAAGGAAGGATGTCTTAGCTTTTCTCTTGATGTATGGGAGGTTTGCAGGAATTAATACAAGAAATAAGTGCATCTTCTAGAGTTTTAGCCAGATCTCTCATATGAAGAAACACTTTTAAACTTATTGCTGGCTCCCTGAGCTCTTGGTGTCAGATTGATCAGTGGGTGGAGCTTGGTTTGTCTGGGAAATTTGCTGGGGTGGCTCGTAGGGCCTGCCTGAGCCCCCATACAGGCAGCAGAGAAACTGGTGGATGATGGCACAATCTGAAAACCAATTGAAAGGATATAGCCAGGGCTGGCTGCACAACAGCTGGGAGGTGGCTCACTGTATCTGTGAGCTGAACTGGGCGGGGGGGCAATGGGGGGTGACAGTGTGGAAATGAAGGGAGTGGCAGCCTGTGGGACTGAAGACGGCGCCATTTCGGTTCCAGGCCCCATTATTGGTTAGTGGAATTTTAGAGGTCTTGAGGTGTTGCTGGCGTTTGTCTCCTACTCTGATCAAGCCAACTCTTTTCCCTGTTTGATAATGCTCTCTACAGCTTGATTGTAGGGTTCCTGAGAAGCAAGCTTTAGTTTCAAAGGGCAAACTAATGCTTGCTGGTGCCAGCTGACCTGGATGGCTAGAGGGCAATGTGGGTAGCACTATCTGTCCTTTTAGTATTTTCAGGAATTTGAGAATAGTTTTGGGAATGCATCAAGCCTCTTAAATACTGGCTCTGTCTTACCACCTCTGGGAAATATTTCCACTTTAGTTGAGAGACCGTTCCAGTAAAACAATAATAAAGCTCTTGGCAAACTTCCCTGACCAGAAATGAGAGCTGAAAAAAGGAAGGGCATTGTAACATAAGCGTTATCACATCAGTGTGCCTTTCTGCAACGTGTATGACCTATCTCAGGGTTGGTTTTCCCCCAGTTTTTTTGTATATATGGTAGCAAGCTGTTAGGCAGGTTCTGGCAATGGAGTGATGCTACTCGTTATCTTGCCTCAGTTGCTCTTACTTTTGGAGCCGTCATAAAGTTAAAGGGTCCTTATCTAGTACCTGACAGTTGTGTTACTAACTGGTGTTTGCAGCTTGTATTGTGATTCTTAGTTCTAGGGAGTCACTACAAAACCATATGATGTTATAGAGGTGTCTGTGGCCTGTGTCCAGGATTAAAGATCGAACAGAGTTGGGGGTTTATAAAATGTCTGCATGAGTAGAAATAGTTTCAACCTGTTCCATGAGTACTTGAGCAATTGGTCATCTGATTTAAATGCTGCTGCTAACTCATGCTTTTGGTTTTGAGCTGGGCCAGGCTACAACGTTTACACAATTTTCTTGGTGCTGAGTTGGAAGTTTAGTTGATTCTGTTTCTAAGGTAGAGATTCTCCAGTTCCTACATTGAAGTATTTAAAATGCAGAATATTTTTTTTTCCTTTAAGGACCAAAGATAAATTTTTATTGTACAACAGAATGAAGACCTCTCACTGTTACATTATTAATGATGGCTTGGAAACTCGGGAATCTGCTTTCTTGCCCGGGATCATGAGGTTGATTGGTCTGTCACTTTCAGTGCTGTGGTCTTTCAGGACTATACACCACACTGATGTAATTCTAAACATATTTAAGTCTACTTGTTGGGTTTTTTCTCTTCCTCCAGCATTAACTCTCGAGGCCTTTCCAACCCCTACGATTCTGTGATTCTTTCAAGATGACTACTGTCCATGAAATTCTAAGCAAGCTCACCCTTGAAGGAGATGTGAGTATTATCTAAACAAGAAAAGTTTGTTTTATTTAAATGCCACACCTGCTTTCATTTACAGAAATCTCTACCAATAATGGTACTGAGCTCTACGGGTTAAAAGATTCCCAGCATCTATTCTACTTAAAATTACGTTGACTAAAAACCCAATCAGCAGTGATCAGTTTTAAACCACAGCACAATTATGTGAGGTGACTAGATTTAATGACAGTTCCTCTAACTGACCAGCAGTATGAGTAGTATTCACGTGCTGCTCTGTATGAAAGAGATCACAGGACAAACTGAATGGCTCTGTCTTCCAAAGGAACAAGTGAGTTAAGGTTGATAGGAGAAGATGGAAATGCATTTGGTTTTGCTGATACCTTCCAAGCTGTCATATTTTTATTCAACTAAAAGTTGAGAACGTTACTTAATGGGAATTAAATATTTGGGATCGTATTCTTGTAATGGTTGTCACCAAAGCTAAACTACCTCTTGAAAAAAAACCTTTTCTCAAACTTATTTCCTAAGTTTCTGTTCTGAAAAGCATAAAGAGTCTTGGTTTTGATTGTGTATTTTCCACCACATCTGCCCTATCTTGATAGTGTTATTGAAATACCAGAAAGCCACTCTCTCTGATTTCTTATGTTGCAACATTAGATGGTAGGGTTACCACTGTAGGGTCAGAGTATTGTGCCATGGAATTACGGTTCTGTGGTTGTCATTGAAGAGGAAGTGAATCCTGTCCATGCATTATAAGCTTGCTTGGTAGTCGGTAACTCCAGGTCTGTGCTCTGTACAAGCAAACATTTTGCCTATTTTTGTTACTTGTTGCAAAATAAATGATACCATATGATCTTTGTGAAAGAACTGTTGCAAAGAACTGGCTAGCACACTGTAGGTAAGTAGCAAAGCTGATTCTGTGCTGCAAAATCAGTCAGCTCTTTGGATTTCTTGGTCGTGTTTGTTTCAACAGAGACTTACTTTTGGAACATTTGAGCAATCTATTCTCAAGGGCAGAAGTGTTTCCTTCACAATGCTTGTGAGTAGCTGCAAAAGTCAAAATTGAATCCTGTTCCACGCCAGCATTTTCATCAGAAATCCTGTCGCAGCATGTAAGAAATATCAGGCAGCTGGTTTGCTCTGTAGATTGATCCTAAATTGGGAGCCAGGATTATGGAGTAGCTAGTTTGCAGAAAGGAGTCACCCAGTTGCCGTAGGTTAGTTACCTGCTGTTAAACACAGTACTTCAACCACATGTTTTTCTCCAAAAATAAGAAGTTTTTAGCCTTGAGAGTATAGAATGGTTGCAGATGAACCCAAGTCCTGTCTTGTGCAGCAAGGAATTTGTGCATTCTGCATCAGTGATGTAGCAATTGATTTGTTTCAAGATGAAGAAACTGGCCTGCTTGCTGCAGCCTGGTATTATCTTTACTTTCTTTTGAGGAAAGGAGGGAGTTGTGCCAAAGTTAATTTATGCTTGCAGTTTCTGCATCTATCCACAGGAGAGTATGGAAAGATGCTGTAAAAAAGATCTACCTGTTACACTTCATGATTTCTTCCATCTTTGCACTGAGAATTGGAAGCCTATAATTTAGTCAGGACTTTGTAGGTTACTTGTTGGGTGATGTCAGGTTGTTCATTTTTCACCTGTGACTGCTAATTTTTTTGGGGGACAAGCAGTACTGCAGAGTAGATATCTTGAAAGGGATTTTTAGAAGAAATTAAGTGT
Source organism: Gallinula chloropus (assembly GCF_964237585.1). NCBI lineage: Eukaryota > Metazoa > Chordata > Aves > Gruiformes > Rallidae > Gallinula > Gallinula chloropus. The sequence goes on from NC_140094.1 coordinate 3,374,619, forward strand.
CTTCAGCTTTCCTGTCGGTGAAATTTGCTTCTCCCTCATGTTGTTATCTTCCCAGTAGGATTCAATTCATCAGGCTCAGAGGATGTAAACCAGGTGGAAGACCTCTGAAACATGCTAGATGTGTGCAGAGATTAAAAAAAAACCTCGATTTATGCTTTGGTCTGGCTGAGACTGCTTGCACAGTTACACAGTAGCTAGACTTTTACTCCTACATCCTTGAAAATGTTGTGTTGAACTGAATGGAAAGCCAGCTGGAAGAACTCTCTTGTCTGAAAACATACACTCCCAGTGCTGTGATACAATAGTGTACCAGAGTGATTTGAGACCATTTAGTCTGGAATTTACATGGCTGCTTTTCATGGGTAGAACAATCACACGAAGACCTGTGTCTACTCCACTGAAGTACTGAAGACAGTGACTTGAGAGGGTGAAGCCTAATCTTTGTGGATTTTTTGGTGCATTTACTGATAGAGTAGCCAGCAGAAGGTTTCTGTCTTTCTGGGGTATACATATGTTCATGGCACCTCCTGGGCTTTCTGACTATCGTCAGGGGATCTGAATCCAATTTGCATACCTTGGGTGGAAGGACAGAGGGAAAGATGGCTTCCAAAGGGCAGATATTTTGTGTATTTTCTGTGTATGATATCATCCTGCAGTAAAATACTCTGTCCAAAAGAACTGGAAAATACTTAGAGCTGTGTGAAAGGAGAGGTACCCAACTCTGTGAAGCTTACCAGGTGACTTGCTTCAGGTTATCCAGCAGTGCTGGTTAATTTAGAAGTGCCACATGATTGTGTACACTAATGGCCTTTGGTTTAGGAATCTTTCAGGCACACAGATTTCTCTGAGGCTGCATTGCATATCTCCATTTACTGTTTCTGTTAGCAATTTGATCTGCTAACAGGGACAGGCTGTGTTTTGTGGTGTGGCTGTGGGCCAAACTGGGGCCACTTTACTGGGTTGAGCTGATGGTAAGAGACAGAAGAAAGAATGGTTCCGATCCTTTGAGTTCCCATCTCCACAACGTGACACAGACTGTCTCCAGAAGACGTGGCGGTTGCTGCCAGAAGAATCTGACCGAAATGGTGTGACCTCTACAGGACAGTCAAGTGTACTCAAAAGGACATGGAGCTTTTTAGTTAACTTCCTTTTGTCCTCTTAACAGTTTGCAGGTAAAAAGATCCTCCAGGGATATCAAAAGAGCTTAGTCTTGTTTATGAACCTGTCTCTTTGTTGGAGTTAGGGGCTGAAACAAAAATATCCGAGGATCTTTACCAAGAAAGCTTAATCATTCACTCACTGAGGAAATGCCTACGGCAGTTTCAGGTGTTAGTGACTACGCCTTTCTGCCAGGTCTCTAAACTGAACTCAGCAGACAGGGATTTGTGAATGTTTCTCAGCTCTTTATGTGAAAGCCTGTGGTTGAGTTTAACCTGCCCATGGGAGGTGATACGAGCTAAGCTGCTAGCTTACGCTGAAGCAGCTAAGAGTTGAATCTGTCTTCTGGTGACCTCCTGTTTGAAGCTGTAATCCTCAGGAGAGGATGGTAATACATCTAATAAAATCTGGTAACTTTTAGAACGTCGCAACTGTTTACTAACTGAACCCACCTGCAAATCCTCTTATTCTTAGCAGAGGTAATTCGAAATTTCATTCGATTTTGTTAGCCTCATGCTGCTTAAACCCAGTATCTGCAGGCATAGTTTCAAAAGGAGATTGGGAGTAACTTTTGCTTTCTAGAACTGTAGGGTTAACAAGACTTTTTATTTTGGTGTAACTTTTAGAAGTTCATGAGATAGGACACAAAACTTGTTCTGACTTGTTGCATCATTAATCTTCCATCTCCACATTGATTTTTTTTTAATTGTAGTCTGTAATCCAAAGTAAAGTATTAGCTTCAAACCTAAAGTACTTCAGGCTTCCATGGCAGATACTTAGACTTTCTGTGAATTAGCTTACTGTAGGCAATTTCCTTCAGATCTATCCAGAAAACTCTGGATTTTAGAAGATTGGGGTTTAGCGAGTCAACTTGGAACGTGTTAGTGTTTTGCTGCAGTAATATTTAATATCTAATTGTGCATGTTCTTTGTTATAATGACTGGGAGGGAGTGGCTTTCTGGACAGAGTTTGATGGCTCCTAGCACAATTCCATTTTCACAGGTTATCCAATGACATTTCTTATATATAAAAATGTGGCTAAATACCAGTTAACCAGGGGGCACATGTTTTAACTGCATCAAGGACAGGATTACATGGTTTAACTTTGAGGTGGTTTTTCTTTTTCTTCTAGCATTCTCTCCCACCAAGTGCATATGCCACAGTTAAAGCCTACTCAAATTTCGATGCTGAAAGGGATGCTGCAGCCCTGGAGACAGCCATCAAGACCAAAGGTGAGGAATGTGGGCTGTGGCTTTAATTCTACTTATAAGATAGAATTAAAAAAATAAAAGTACTGTGTCTCAAGACCAGCATTTTAATACCTTTACTCTAGGATACCTGTTGGGTTTCTCAGACCTCGCTGATGAAGTCTTGACCAAGATCTTTAACTTTGTAAACACATACTTTGAATATGCTTTTGAAGTTTGTAGCCAGGAGTTGTTGAGGTTGTCACTGAAAATGTCCACTTTTTTCTCTTGATTCATCAGTCCTTCAAATTCTACTTTTCTGCCACTGAGAATAAAGTGTCAACTTCTGTGGCAGTGATTTGGGACCAAGCTCTGAATCATGGATTTCTACTGGATTATGGGATTGGCTGTTTCTTCTTCCTTTCAGCTCTCCAGACAGCTGAATAGGGATAGTTTGAACGTTTTTCTCCTGAGTTTTTAACTAAATGCTCATGTATCTTTATTAATTTGGGATCAGAGAAAGTCTTGCAAGCAACAGAATCTAGTTTCTAAAATGATGTTGCAGTATCTAGGCAGCAGGGCAGTGTGAAGGTTGTTTGCTTCTTTGAACCAGGCTCTCAGGTGAGCTTCCATCGCCTTATATCAGTGTCAGGATCCACTAGGTCCACTGACTGGTAGGAGACTGTCCTACCAGGAGCAGGAGAGAGGGATGCAGCTGCATGGCAAAGCCTAGTATAAGCAGTCTAGACTACAGGGAGTATGAACTGCAGCTCTGGTCTAATACCTTGGTGGTATTCCCAGGATAGTGATCCTCTGTCCTTGTTCTGCACTGTAACAAGGAAAGGGTGTGCCATGCTTCCTCCATGCCAGAGAAGCAACAGCTGGGCTTAGCTGGAACTGAATACTTTTGCCTACATGTCAGGAGAGGGAGAAATTTAAAAGCCAAACGGTTTCTCATCAGAAAGAAATGCAGTCTTCCCTCAGTGCCAACAACACACATGTTTGACTTGCTATAAAATGTAAAATATTGCCCCTCTCTGCTTATTGCAGTAGGTTCAGTTCTGATTTTGAGTTGGTTTATGTTTTATTTTTGTTTTTAAAAAAGTCCTTGTGAGAGAGGAGTGAATGCCATGTCTGGCAGAAGGTGCCTCTGTGTGTATGTGGATTTCCATCTGGAATTAATAACTTTTTACAGCTGCGATTGTAGGAAAAATCTAAACATGTCAAAGACTATCAGACTTCTCAGGAGAAGTACAAGTTTGCACATCTGAACACTCAAGCTGTTAATTAAGACAAAATGAAACTGGGATATCCTAGGCAGCACAAGAGCTTTTCCGGGCAGGAAAGCCAGGCTCCCGTGTTTGCACTTTCTTCCAGCACAGGTCAGTCTAGTTTGCTGGGTTTGGTTTGAAGATACATGGAAGCATTTTGTTAGAGAGATGTTTTCAAACTCTTTGAACAAATAATAGGGAAACCTATTCATGGATCTGAATGTTTGTAGGATTGAGCTTATCTTTGCTTATTAGCTTATTGTCCAGGAGGTTTTTTGGGAAAGTGGCTTTAAAGGGGAGAATCTCTTCATGGTTTCAATACTGAATCTTCTACTGTAAAGATTCTCTCAAAGGGAATATTCCTGGAGGAAACAAAGAACAAGAGTGTTAGGACCCTTCTTTCAGGTACTATTTCCTTGCACTTGCTTGGTTAAAGGATATTTTCATCTTCTGGTTCAGAAAACTTGCTGAAATGTGAACACTAAAATATATGTGGGGGTTTTTTCCATACAAAAGTTCTGAGTCATCAAGGCAATAATTGGTTTTCTACAAACAGTGATAGAAACAGCTTCAAAAACCGCAGACATAAGAAAGCATTTTCAGAGCTTTATACAGGGTGACTGACTCCTGGTATCTGAAACCCATGTGTTGTGTTTTAACCCCTGCTGGCAATCAAGCACCATGCAGCTTCTATTATTGTTATTACTACTACTATTATTCTTCTCTACCTTTGTTGTCCTATTAAACTGTCTTTAACTCAAACCAGGAGGGTTTGGTGGGTTTTTTTTCCATTCTCTTCCCCATCCCCTTGGGGCAGGGAGGTGTGAGCAAACAGATGTTTGGTACCTGGTGACTGGCTGAGTTTAAACCACAACACTATCATCCATTTTGTTCAGAACAACACTGATACTGTTGTTTTGGCCCATGAAAATTCAAATACAGTGTTGTTTAAGCCAAAGAATTAAAAAGTCAAAACTGATCATTTTGGTTATATGTCCCTCTTTTGCTGATTCATCCGTAACACTGTGATCTTACCAACACAATAGGTTGGCCCTTTTAGAAGAAAAGTTGTTATTAAACACGGTGTTTTTTAAGATCTACTCCCCACCCCCATCAAATACATTTCCATCTGCAAGGACGTTTAGTGTTTAAAAAATTGGTGAGCCATCATGCCTAATTTTGAGTCGCCCATTGATAAGAAATGCACTGGTAAAGTCTGCCCAGCCAGAATAAATTTGGAAATGAACTTCTGTTTCATTAGCCTGAAACTTTCATAGTTTTTAGTGAACAGCAGAGAAAAATGTTTGAGCTGCTCTGTTTCACTCCACCTCAGGAGATGTGAGTCAGCATCCTGTCCGTGCAGCGTGATTCCCAAGTGTGAAGGACAAGCACGTATTTTCCGTTAAATGCCAGAGCAATGTGTTCACTTCATATTTCCATCCACAAAGTATATGAATAAGAAACATGGAAGCAGTCATTTGTGGGCTTCTAATCCATTGCAATTGTGAATAAAAACTTGAGAATGTCATTTTTGCCAGTTTTGAATGCCAAGAGTGGTTTAAATTTAAAATTGATTAAAAAGCTTAAGACATTGGCTGATGCTGCGGCCCTGCAGCAGCTGAAAGGCCCAACGCCTGTGTGTGGCCGGCCCTGGACTGGGAGAATTTGGTTTCTTTTATAAAATGGGAACACTTTAAATGGTGCAGGACTAGGTTATGACTGAAATGTGCAGTCAGCATGTTTTCAATCCAAAATTTGTAACTGGGATGTATGATACCTTCCAGGGCCTTTTGGCTTTTGCAGGCCAAGCTTGTTGTGAATAAGAGCACAGATCTAGGTCTGCCTCAGCGTGAGCTAAGGATATGAGGCTATCAAGTGCAGTGAGCATAATGACAAAATGTGTTAAAGAGGGAGAAAGGAGTTTTGCATTTGACTCATTATTTAAAGTTCTGTACCTAGGGGCTAAGAGGTCTTTTGCAACATTCACACTATGTGATTAACTTTACAGTGTATGTTGTGGTCCTTTGTTTCAAGTTGCTGTGAGGTTGCTCTGGAATAGGGAAAATAAATGTAGATGGGTTCTGGCAGGGATCTGAGTCCTGCTAGTAGCTGCTGTTCCAGTCCCTACTTTCTGTTTTTTAACAAAAAGTCCTCATTTCCCCTGGTATGTGTGTATGAATGAAAGAAGCTATTCATAATCCTTGTAGTAAATGGAGAGACCGAAGTGAAACTCTGGGCTTGTTCTGACTTCTAGATTAGAGCCGCCTATTGGGTTCAACACCTGAAATGCAACTCACCAGAAAAAACACCTAGGTATACATCATCTTTCTGTTGGAGAAGACTATGTGCTGCATTAAGCATGCAATATTTAGAAATAGTTTTGACTCTCCTAAGTTTCATCTACTCAGCCTGGCAACAGTCCAAAACATGGTTGCACAACAGAGCTGTAGGTTAACTGGATATATGAGCATGACAGTGACAGCTGTTCTAGCTGTCTCCTCTGTCCATCCATTTATAAGCTATGCTAACTCTTTGGGTGACTTTGTTATCTGGATGTCACTTCTGTCTGTGCTGTTTGTCTCCACCTGTGTTTGCCTGGCATGTCGAGGCAGCTTTGGTTAACCAATCATGTGCATGAGGTACAAATGGACGTTTCACCTAGGAGCTGAATGCAGTGATGTAGACACAGATGTGCACTGGAGAACTGGGGAAGGGAGTCTCAGATTCTTTCATTTGCATCCTTGTACAAGCCATTCTAAGAAAAAGATTGTAGTTGTGCTACAAAAACATAGTTGTGTTCACTATCTTAAACGGAGTAAGAAGATTAAATGTAAAATGAGATTTTACTTGAGCAAGTACTGTGTCCTGCAACTCATCTGCAAGGACACAAAGAGAGTGCTGAGGGACTTGGAGGTTTGCAGGGCATGGTAATTGTATGTCATATGGGTTAGAGCCCCTGTCACAGGATACAGAGATGTCAGATGCTCCAGGTTCATCTCAGGAGCCTCCAGTTCAGCCAGGCTCTGGGATGTCTTTTGAGTTGCTTAGGACCAAGCTGTAGATGAGAACTGTGCTTCTCTGCTAGTCCAAAGAGTGCAAGTTCAGGAGAATCCAGTTTGAAAGCAGCAAATGAAATGGGGAAAAAATGAGAGGGAATCTGAAGTGTGAGTTTGTTGCAGTGGGCAGGAACAAGGGGAAAAGTCAGATGATGTTGCCTGCATTGGTAAGAGTAGCAAGTAGCTGTATCTAGGAAATAACATCTGGAAATCCTGCTTCCTGTACAGCAGCATAAAAGCTTTCCCTCTGTATGCATTGATGACCCCTACATGCTCTAAAGCTGTGATGTATATTGGGATCTGGTGACAGCCAGAGTATCTAGATGCATGGCTTAACTTTAAACTTAAAATAAACCTTATTCATCTCCTTGCATTCAGCTTGCAGTTGTATTTAAGTGCATGGATTTGGAAAACTTCATTTAAAACTAAACCTTGAATGGTATGTCATTTACTTACTCAAAAATAGGTTAGGAATTTGAGTATCCAAGTCCTCTGGGCATGCTCGTTAAAACTGTGTGGATCTGTGATTGATCTTTGCTGAATGGTTTCAAAAATGTAGCACAGATATGGATCTGCCAGTGTCAAAAAACCTTTCTGTCTTCTGAGCTGCTGAGAGAATAACTGTTTTATTTTCCTGATTTTATGTTTGGAGTGATAGTCAAGTGACTGTGGGTTAAATAGAAAATACCACTGCTTTATTAAGATGCCTTAGTTGAAAACACTGTACCAAAATGACAGCACAGTCTTTAGTAAGTCCAAGTTTGTGTCAGTTTTAAACCCTGTGTTCTTGATGAGGTTTTTGCAGAATACTGAGAGACCAAACACAAGTACACAAATACACAAGCAAGGAAGAAAATAGAAGTAGCAAAGCTGGCTACAAAGTAGACTTTGTTGAGTTGTACACTTGCCTGTGTGTATAAAGAGCTACATCACATCAAAAATTGGGGCCATAACTGGCTCCCCTAGCTCCAAGACATACACTTGACATACACTAGCTGATGAGAGCTGTTGAACTGTGCCCCAGGAAGCACATATGCTATGTTTTGAATATCAGAGAATGAATTAATACAAAGAGAACAGTAATAAGAAAGCTTCCTTAACTCTTGGTTTTATGTCTTTGTAGGTGTGGATGAGGTCACCATTATCAACATCTTGACAAACCGCAGCAACGAACAGAGGCAGGATATTGCTTTTGCCTATCAGAGGAGAACCAAAAAGGTAGCAACATATGAAGGAATACCAAGTATTGAAGGGTTTTTTTTTTTGTGGGCAGTTAGATTTTTCGGGACTTGCATGTTTCACAGCTAACTGGGTGTAAACTGGAGTTAAGTGCTACTTGGTTGATCTTTTCACTGAAACTAAAGTTATGTCTACTTTGTCTGTGTAGCCACAGTTTAGGACTGGTGGCACTTCCAATTTCTTGAGTATGCACAACTGGGACTGAAATCTGATGGAAATGGTTGTTTCCTAGCACCTCCAGAAATCACAATGGGTGATGTCTCAAACAGTCACAGGAATCCCTGGAAAAGCCATTGACACAAAATGTTCCAATTTGAAGAAAAAGATGAAAGGGAGATGCTTTAGGGGGTTGATTATTTTCAATTCAGCATAAGGAAAGCATTCTGTTTCTGTTCACAGACCTAGGTTAAATGAGAAAAGACTACAGTCAGTTATGCTACGAGCACTGCAGATGTGAACACAGTGATACAATGAGTTGAATTATCATTAGATATCCTGTCAGAAATACCTTAGGTACTGATCTGCTCAAGGAGAGGAATCTGTGTAACGTGTGCAGAATTCTGCAGAGTGAGTCTTACTATCCTGAAGGCAAGAGCTGCTCTCTTGACTTCTGAAGTTTTGAGAATCTCACTGTAACTGAAATTTTATGCCCACAAAGAAGAGGAAATTTGTATGGAGTTAGGATTATGATGAATGTATCTCTTTCAGGTTTGCCAGACCCCAAATGGTAGTCCTCCAATAGCCACCCAGAATCCTCATCAGAAACCAAATGTAAATCTAGAGTTAAATTTTGGAACTTCATCAGCTTTCATGCATGGCTGATACAGGCACGTGCCGAGGCCGGCGCAAGTTGGATGTATGCATGCGCGCACATGTCTCCACCCTGGCAGTCGCGCCCTGTGGGCACTGGGAGAGTCGTGCATAGAAGTGGAGCCCAGTAGTGAAATGTGTCACTTAAAGCTTTGTTAGATGTTGTGCATGGCCACAAAAACGCGTAGTCAAGAAATCTGCAACTTTTTTTCATCCAAATACTTCTCTCACACTTTTCTCCTTCCTGCAACCGAAGAGGAAACTGCATTTATCGAGTTTAACAAGTGCCCAAGAATAAGAGAGTCTGTAGAAACAAAGGAAATTTGCAGTAGAAATGACTCAGTGAAGTAAACAAGTGAATGGCAAGAGAGAAGGAAGTGGGATATGGAAAGACACGTAGGTATATCTTCTAGGGACAATATCTCGTTGTTTTCTTTGGCAACAGGTTGTGCAGATTTCTTTGGCAATGTCACATGTTGTACTAGGCTGCTCACTTTGTGTATTGCAGGATTTCTCAGTAGATCATCATAATTTTACAAAGTCACAGATCTACCTCTATTTTCACTCCTTTGAGTTGAGCTGCATCTAATGGAAACTACTGGTAACCTTGAGGATCTGTGCAGTCTTCCCCCATCACCAGTGTTAATGGAGCTACCAGTGAACACTGGGGGTTGCGTATGTGTCTGGTCAGTCCTAATGGCCACCAATCATCTCCAACTTTGAAAAGAACCAATGCTTACCTGGAACAGTTAGTAAAACCTTTTCTCTTCACTATTTATAGATTACTATCTGTCAGTTACCTGCTTCCCACTTCTCTCTGAGTACTCCTAGCCATGGCAGAGAATAGCTGAGTGGAGATCGTGCTTTCCTGGCAGGGTGGGGGAAGAGGACCTTATTTGTCCAGAAGCCTGCTAATATGAGGGCAGGCCCTTGGTTCACTCTGAGGTGTTTTGTTTCAGTTACATTGGTACATCCTACTGTAGTGATTTTTATTTCCTTCAGCCTTTACACCAAAGCACAAAGACTGCAAAAACTTCACTCAGCTAATTAAAACTCCTAAAATTTGTTATGAAGACATGCAGTATCTTTGTTGTCTGAAGAACCTGTTTTCACAAAAATAAATGATGGAAAATTGTAGCCAAAACTATGGTGGTGTACTAAAATGTTTCTTAGAGTAAAGCAACTGGATGCCCCAGACCCCCATTCCCTCTCTTGGCCTGTCCATGCAGTCAGTGCATACAGCGTTAGCAGATATGAGTGCCCTGGATTCAGTGGGTGACTCTAGAAATGAACTAAGTGCTTTGGCTCTTTATCTCTCTGGCAACAAACTTCTCTGCAGTTCTGCTGAGGTGGCTTCTCTTCCCCGTTTTCCACCTGCCCCTCAAACTCCCAAATCGTGTAGAAACCAATCGAAATGCAGCAATTCTCTTCTGAATGCCACAGACTTAACTTCAGCTTAGGGAGTGCACTGGTCTGTGTGAGGCTCAGACTTCATCCCAGGGATTTTAACTTTGTAACTACACTACAATGAATCTGATATTGGGATTATTCAAGTTGCATCTTAAACCCATAAAAGAGGAGGTGCCTCTGACTTTATTTGCTACAGGTTTGCATGCATCTGGTGAAGTGAACACACTTGTTTCTTTCTCCAGGAGTGACTCTCCAGTAACAATAGAGACTTTGGCTACACACTTCTGACAGTTTCCTTGAAAACAAAGATAATTTTTCTGTGCTCAGGGATGATTTTTTTTTTCTCTTCAGCTAGGTGTTTGGTAACTGGGCTTGTACAGTGGAATAACTGTGCAGTCAATTTTCCGATGTCTTGGCTAGTAAAGGGCTGGATAATAGGAAAAACACAAATAACACTGTGCCACTGGGAAAACTGTGGGAGTATGATGGATAAGCACTGACTGCAGGGAGTCACACTCAGATCCATCTGTGCTTATTAGCTCCAACAAAGCATCAGTGCTTCAAGACTGGAGTAGAGCTGTTCAGATGTGTCTGCACCATGCTTCCCAGCACTTTGTCAGCCACTAGTGGATTTCTTATTTTCAAAGGATGAGAGAAAATTCCTTTGCCCTAATTTCTTTCTTAGGCTTTCACAAAAGAAAAGCTCTTTATGTTCTGTTTCCTTGTCAATTGTGTAAGAAACACTGTTGCAGGCTTGGAGACTTAAAGCACTACAGGCTAAATTCTCTGGAGATCAGAAGTGAGCTTTAATTTTTTTTTCTTCCATCATTCCTCCTTTTTTACAGGAACTTTCTGCAGCGCTCAAGTCTGCTCTGTCAGGTCATTTGGAGGCAGTGATCTTGGGCTTGCTGAAGACACCAGCACAGTATGACGCCTCTGAATTGAAAGCTGCCATGAAGGTAAATGAGATTTGAAATTCAAGTATGTTAGTCTGATATCACTGTCTCAGGAATGAGTATGGACCTCAAATCCAAGGCCACTGTTTTCAAACATGTCCACTAATTATTATATATTTTTAGTACTACAATTTAAAAATCCAGCTACAAAGCATCCAAAATGAGATAAATTCTAGAACTAAGAGATTTTAAACTCTTAATACAATCCTCTGTTTAAGGAAAAAAAATAACATTCATCAGGTCAGGAATAACTGGTAGGCTGCTCTGGCTGGTTGCTTCTTTGCTGACTGCTCTTAAGAACAATATACAGGTTCATAGTATAAAAAATATTAAGAGAGCAGCTGTTAGCTGGAGCCATTGAATTATAGCCTTAAACAGTAGTTTCTAGTTACTGGGTCAAATCACTGATCTCGAAAGAACATCCTGTACCAAACCTGCCTTCGTGTAGAACACGAGGAGGAGGAGGATGGAGGGAGCATCAAAATCAGCCTCCAGAGGAACAGCACAGCAGTGAGTCACTGTATTCAGTCCCCTGCAATCACAGGCAAGTGTGGAACAGAGTGCTAGTTCAGAAATATCTGCTCTGCCAGCCCCTGAAACCAGACTTTGAGAGGTGCTCATGCCACTGCATTCACCTTTCAAAGAAAACTAAAGTTTGGGAGTTGCATTTATAATCATCACTACATTTGGAATATTCTTGGTCAGGTTTAGGGGGATTTTTTATATAATTTAAAAACCCAAGTATAAAAATATGTCTGTTGAAATTCAGAGAAATACAAAAACCCAATTAATTAGTATTTCCACACTATGAAAAAGAAGTTAAAACCCTTGGGTTTAAAACCTAAGCAAACAAAAACACCTTTCCTCCCCCAAAAAACACCCAAACCCAACACAGTACAGAGATGGTAACTCTTTAATGATGGGCCAAATACCTTCTTTGTGCAATCAGATGCTGCCCTCTTCTGGTTTAAGTAGAGGCTAACCATAATTAGCTTGATTTTGGTTTGGTTTCTTTTTCGTTTATTTTTTGGCTTTTTAATGTCTTACATCTGATAGGTTATATTTAGTAAAACCACATACTTACATAGCATTTATGCTGCATTTACTTCCCAAAGACCAAGCATTACCTCAGAGTAGCTACAAATGTAGAATATTTTATTGTCTCTGTAGGTCAGCTATTCCCAAATCCCAAGCACCTCCTCTAATGCTCAGAATCTGCCTGAGCTTAAGTTTGACTTGATACATAGAGTATTGTAAGCTATGACATGGGAGTCAAAGTTGGGTAAAGTTATCATTGACTTTTTCTGGTATGCATTCTTATGAAATGCTCTAAAAATATTTAGAGAATCTTAAATATTCTCAGCTTTCATTTTTTCCCCGGATATCTATTAGAACCTCTCTCTGGAAAGCTTTCCTAATTCTCTTAGCAGTGAGCCATTTTTATAAAATTGCTTGGGTTTAGTCCTCACTTTTTCCTTCATTAGAGACACTTTTTCCAAGAAGGTAGTTTTCCACAAATTCAGAACACGCTTAAATCTTTGCTGTCTTGGAGACAAGGCCAAGGCTAATGATGGTGCATTTGTAGTGGAGGAGGGAGGTGGGAATAAAACCAGGGAAGCAAAAGTTGATTGCTGCCCATTTCCATGCTAAGAATCAGAATTTCTTCCTGGGCCTTCAATGGCCAGAAGACAATCAGTATGAATTGTGATGAGCTGACCTGGCGGGGAGGCCACTGAGTGTTACGCACACTCACAGCACATGCACATTCCCAGAGACAGTACTGCAGGATCTCAAAGCTATCAGACTAGTATTTGGCAACTAAAAATGTTCCCTCTGGGGTTACTGAGACACAGTTAACAAAAGATTCCTCTGAGTGGTTGTGAAACTGTTAGAGTGAAAGGAAGGAGATGCCCATACAATATTTCTAATCCATTCAAGTGTGCACGTTCATTTCTGGCACCTAACAGAATCATGTATGTGTTGCAGGGCCTGGGAACTGATGAAGATACACTCATTGAAATCATCTGCTCACGGACAAATCAGGAGCTTTATGAAATTAACAGAGTCTACAAAGAAAGTAAGTTTACTTGTGAAGTTGCAGTGTGCTCTGTTTCTGTATGAGGTTATTTGGGGAAGTTCCCCTCAGTGAGAATTTGATTATTAGAGCTACTGACACAACATGTGCTTTGACACTCTGGCAGTTGGACATAAGATACTGTTTCATACTGGTGTCCTGGATATTTGTGTGTGTTTATGTAGTTTCATCTTGTTGCTTGGTAGCAAACATTTCCTACTCTAAGGTTGTGTCTAAATGAGCTTTTTTGGTAAGCTACACACATTCTGTGCATAGTGACAGCATAATGATGCTAGATTTATGGATTGTAGGATCAATTATGTAAGAAGGAGGTGAATCTGAAATCTGCTGAAGCATGCTTGTAAGTTTATTTGGTAGATCTGTCAGAAAAGACAACAAATAAAACTTTATAAAAGCATCTATACTGTTTTTCAGAGCTTCTGATGAAGCTGTAATTCTTAGCTGATTATAGGTAGATATAAGAGTGATCTAAGATCCATCCTCAAAACCCATTACTTTTCCTTTCATATTCCTCATGGTTTTGTATTTGCCATTCTGGTTAGGTTTTCAGCACTCAGTAGCATAGCTGTCTAGTACCTGGTGGTTTTCCTGAGCTTCAGAGTTGAGCTTCACCACAATTAGACTGCAATGTAGAAAATTGGTGTGTGGTCATGCATTACAGTTGTAAGGTGCTGGCTAAGTCAAAAAACACAAGTAAAACCAGTGTAGTTTGGCTTAATTAATATTCATGAGCAAAGAGAATGGCTTAGATTCTGTAGAATAGATTGCTCATGAAAAGAGAAACAGATTTTGTAGCATTATAGAGTATTACCACTTGGAAAGCAATTGAAATGTTTAGGCACCAGACCAGAATCACACACAGTGTTCCTTTGATTTATCATGACCACTTTTGTCTTTTGTATTAAACTTGTAATTTTGGTTTTCCAGTCCTAAGTCCACGTGTGGAGAAGGCTATGCTGTGCTTATCAAACAAGCAAGCTTTTATTGGTAGCTAAGAACAATCTAGCAGGATATTGAGCTTTAAACAATCCTCCCTTCCTCTTAACAGTCCCAAGATTTCCTGTTATCTTTCCATGGAAGAGTTTGATTGCATGGGAACGCTCATGCAATGCTGGTTTTGTTGTATGCAATGCTTTCATTGTTTTCATTGTCTTCCATGTATGACTTAGGTTGTAGCTGTTTGCTTATGTGAATCAAACACAGTATTTAGCAGCTGTTCTCATAAAGGTGTATTTGTAGGACACCATTTAATTGAAAATGATTTTTTGTTTAATAGTGTACAAGACAGAACTGGAAAAGGACATTGTGTCAGACACATCTGGTGACTTCCGCAAGCTAATGGTTGCCCTGGCCAAGGTAGCTCTCTTTGTATTTTTCCACTTCTCCTAATGTGCCTGCCCTTTGGTAAATGACTGGTGGATGTCAGTAAAACAAATGGGTTTCTGACTCACTTTTAAATTTCCTTGTATTTTCACTGTCTTTTGGCAAGGAAAAAGAAAAGATTCAAATGTGTTTTGACAGAAGTGCAGCATTCAGAACTATAGCTTTGTAAGGGGCAAGGAGAGTGCTGTTATTTATTATAGCAAATTCAGATTACAGAAATCAAAAAGAATATGTATACAGCAAACTGCTTACTGCCTATTAAACCTCTTCTAAATACTGCTGTCCTCCTTTTAAGGGCAAAAGGTGTGAAGATTCCTCTGTGATTGATTACGAGCTGATTGACCAAGATGCTAGGGTAAGTGCTGGTAATGACCACTCAATGGCCTTTGTGGGGATATTGGAAGTACAAACGCTGTGAGCGCAAGAAGTGTTTGTGAAGTAGGTGTGTATATCCCAGATTGTCTTGCACAGTACTGTTTGTATGCTACCAAGGTATGCCCTCACAGGTTTGGTACCTTCAGTTACCAGTTTTCACAGACTACTTACTTGCTGGTACCTGTACAGCAGCTCTCTGGTATTTCATTTGGGCATATTGAGAAAGAGAGCCTTTAATAAAAGGAACACATTGTGAAGACAGGTTGCAGCCAAGTAATTGTGTAAGATGGAGAGAAGTATCGTTGAACTTAGAAGCTGGTAATGCTTGTTATGTCTGTATCTGTCTTATTGCACCTGTTATCTGTCAAGAGCAGTTCTGCGTAGATAAACAGCTAATACAGAGTAAAAGCTGTGGTTAGAAGTACACATAAAGTAATTAGTCTTGGTTTTAGATTAGATCAATAGGTCAGGAGAAAACAAGGGCAAGATGGGATCTTACCAATGCTTCCGGGTATCTAGAGGACAGGGCCAGACTCTTTTCAGTGGTCCTCAGTGCCATGACAAGGAGCAGAGGGGCACAAACTGGAACACAGGAAGTTCAACCTCAATATGGGAAAAAAATTCTTTACTTTGAGTACTGGCATAGGTTGCACAGAGAGGTTGTAGAGTATCCTTCTCCAGAGATACTCAAAACCCACCTGCACACAATCCTGTGCCACATGCCCTAGGTGATCCTCCTTTGGCAGGGAGGTTGGACTAGATGATCTCCAGAGGTCCCTTCAAACCCCTACTGTTCTGTGACTCTTGTCACCTTGTCCCTGACGGTCTGCCCAGCCATGTGTCTTTTTCTGTTTCTCCCACTGACACAGTTCTAATAGTGCTTGTTTTCCAGTAAGGCAATTGTATACATTTGCAATGGCTTCTTGTGTAACTCCTGATTTTCATGATTTTGCTCTTCATTCTAACCCCAGGAGCTCTATGATGCCGGTGTGAAGAGAAAGGGAACTGATGTCCCCAAGTGGATCAACATCATGACTGAAAGAAGTGTCCCCCACCTGCAGAAAGGTACTATTCAGGAGACAGGGTTTGGTTGGTGATTTTTTACTGTAAGAGAGAATTATACTGATGTGGTAATTATTTTGTCCCACATATTATTGAAGTGAGTGTGAAAAGCACTCATAAAACAGCAGATCTCATAAATCTTAATTGATGTCAAAGATGTTATGTTTTTTTCAAAAAAATAGAGTTATTTCTGTGGATGTGTTAGTCTCACAGTTCAAATGTGTGTAGAGCTCTTTCTTTAAGCAAGTGTCACACACCAAGAACAGAGAACATGGCTGCAGGAGACCTTGGCAAGTGCTGTGGCTTTTCCCTCTGTCCTAAGGTAGCTTAGCTACATCATGTATTTAATGCTGACAGTGGAGAATTTCAAATGCAGCTCTGCTATTGCTGTAAGAAGCAATGGGAAAGCCATTCAAAGACTTTTATTTTCAGTAGAATCACTGTTTTTTCAGAAATTACTAGTACAGGATTAGTGGTACTTTAACAGATTATGGAGGTGTTCAAGGAACAGAAAAAGCCCATAGCATGGGAGCATTATCATCAGCTGACCAACTTAGGCCATAACTTAAGATAAAGTTCTCACAAGGTGTGGGGCAGATATTTTTAAATCGTATGGGTTTGGTTTTGGTGGTTACTTTTACCAGTTTTTGATCTGGTTTTGATTTCACCTGTTTTCTTTCTTATGATAGTGTTTGACAGGTACAAGAGCTACAGCCCATATGATATGTTGGAGAGCATCAAGAAGGAAGTTAAGGGAGATTTGGAGAATGCCTTCTTAAATCTTGGTGAGTTACCCTGAACTTTATCTTTGGATAGAATCTTTTCAGTGCTCTTGCAGTGTACTATGATAAGGATGGGCCCCAACATCCTCTGTGTTGCTGGGCAGAATGAAAAATGGAAGTGCTGGCATTTTTGGATTGCCTAGTGTGTATTAGGATGTTGCAGGTATTGAGAAGTAGCATATTTTCCCCTTTGCCTTGCAGATGAAGATAAAATTGTCTGTGTTTTGTGATCTGTTGTTAGCTCCACTTTTGTTTGATACAGAGGCTTAATTTTTTTTCCCACCAAGCAAAAAAGATTGGAACTATGTCTGAAAACATGAAGTATTCAGTATAGACATAGGCTAGAGAGTGAGCAGTATGTGTGAGAGGAGAGGATGTGTAGTGGAAGATGCTAGAGGCAAGTAATTCAGTGCCAAATCAGCTCTCTTCTCAGAAAAGGGGAGGCAAGGGGGTAAGGCAACTACTGTGGCATGAGAAGAGGATGACAAGGATATCACCAGGTTTAAGTGGAAATTCTTTATGAGGAAAATCCATTTCAGACTAAGGGTGAACTGAGAGCTCTGTAATGCAAATGGAGAACAGACAGAGCTCAGCTTTGAAAGGAAGACTTCTCATGGATTAGCATAGAGTGAGTGTTTTCAGAAAAGAGGTTGCTTGATAGAAGTGGAAGAAATTCATTCTGTGGTGTGTGTGTGTGGAGGAGCACTGGCATTCTGAAATTACACTAGTGATGGAGGGAAATACTTTCTGGGATTGTGAGCATTTGTGGTTCAATCACAAGCTTAGCTAACTAACTTCAAAGTAACAAGTCATGTAAAAATTATTTCTCTCTGTCCCCCTTTGGAGAAACTTTTGCTGAAAACCATATTTGGACTACTTATTGTGTCTATAAAAATGGCTCCAACATTCTGTGTTCTGGTATTCCGTGTATGGGAAGGATGTTTAACTAGTCTTATTTCCCTCTTCAGTCCAGTGCATCCAGAACAAGCAGCTGTATTTTGCAGACAGACTGTATGATTCCATGAAGGTAGGGAAGACTCTTCTTTCTTCCTATTTCTTTTTTTTTCTTGCAACTGTTTCATCAAATTTTGATTCCTTAGGCATTTTTATTCATATGATGTGTGACTGGCATGTGAATAAATTATCAATGACTTAGCATTCTTTAATGGTTACAAGCCTAGACCATCTATTCAGATGCATCTGGTACAAGAAAATGCATCTGTATTAGATCAATTTATTATAATTGGCAAAGTTAAACACATCTTCTCCAAGACCTGATAGTGGAAAAAGCCATTTACTGAAGTGCCAAAATAAGGCAATAAATTCACCTCAAAAAAAGGATGAAAGAGAAATGCTAAGTGAACCAGAACTGCCACTTACAGTCTAAGTAGCTAGATATGTGACTGGAAGTTGGTCAGACACAGATGTTGAGAAAGGTATGTTCATGCTCAAATTAATGGATTGTAATTATGACCTTAGTTAGAAGGCTTAATTTGCTGTATCTTTTATTGCTACATCCCAGTTGCCTTGGTTTGCTGTCTTACCACTACTGGGTACTATGGCCTTTACACATTTCAGCTATTATGAACATCTGTCTGCTTCTAGGGCAAGGGAACCCGGGACAAGATTCTGATCAGGATTATGGTCTCCCGCTGTGAGGTTGACATGCTGAAAATTAAGAGTGAATTCAAGAGGAAATATGGAAAATCTCTCTATTATTTCATCCAGGTAAGTTTTTTGGCTTTCTTTTTGTGCCAGTTGCATGGACCTTTGCAGCAGCCTTCACTCCATTACTTGTACCGTTAGAAGTTGGTACAAGTAATGTAGTGATCCTCATGGGAGGTGTTTTAGAGGTTATATGAGTTATATGTTATTATACATGCACTACTGAAAAACCCACCTTTAACTTTACAGCCCATAGCTGGCACAACTCTGGGCAGCCACTTGACAGTGCATGTAGGCTTTGTGGAATTGGCTGACGTGTTATGAAGGAAAATTCTGTTCACCTGTCCCTGTCCTCAGACCAAAAGAAAATCAAAACCAGAATGGCTCTGTGATTGCTGAATGAAAATAAGGCATCTAAATTGCTACTGCCTTTCATTTCCGTGCCCAAGGAGGAGGCTTTTTAGCTAAAGTGATTTTTGTCCATTTCTCTGATTAGGTAGGAGCTATAGGTGCTAGGGTTTATTTAATTTAGGTGAAGAGCTTGTACATGTTTAAAAACTAACATTCTGCTTAGCCTCACAACAGCATATAATATATTCTTCCTTGCATAGATGAAGTTGTGTCAGTCTTAAGATGAAATCTTTTCCTGAAGATGTCAATTTTAGATTATAGGCAAATTTTCAAAATAGTGAAGTTGATGTGTGATTTTATTTTTGTTTTTTAGTGATTGGTGAGAGGGGACAGAATCAAGTCCTTCAGCTTTCCTTTGTTGTGCTACCCTTGCTTGGCCTTGCATTTTGTGTTGCAAGAATGATACATAATTAAAATTCACACTAAAGTAAAATTCAGTCTAGATACCGTCCTCCAGGCTGACAAGGCTTCAGCTGTGAGACACTGTCTGTCCCAGAGGTTTAGAATATATTGAATATGCTTTCATATTTTGTGACTGTTTCCTCACGTATTTGTTATTTTTCTTGCTTTACAGCAAGACACAAAAGGGGATTACCAGAGGGCACTGCTGAACCTGTGTGGTGGAGAGGACTGAAAACTGTGATGGAAGAAACACAAATCCAGAGACATGCCTTTATTGCTCTTCATTTTACTGTAATTCTAGAAAGAATTGACTTGCCTAGCTCGCCTTGGCTTGTCTTTGTATCTGCAAGCCCGCTGACGTAGTATGTGCTCGGTGCTGTGTGCACTTCTTTCAGCAGCAGTGCTCTGCTTGGCTCTGTCACAGGCCTTTAACAGCATATAGCCAGAGAAATTAACCTGCCAAAGACGAATGAGGTTACAAGTGCTTGTGAAAGACTCTGCCTCTCTTGTGTGGTATTTCTAATAAAACATAAATAAAACTGATGTTTTAAGACAACGCCTCTCTTTCCGACCTTTAAAATTGTGTGAACAACGGAGAAGTCTTTGGCCTTGGGCGTCTATTTTTTGTGTTGGTTTTTCCTCACAGGGTTCAGTACCTGTGGCTGAAACCTTATCTTCCTCTCGAAGCCCGCTCTGTTTAACCTTTCTGTTTCTCAGGGGAAACTGTTTTCCCCACAGAGAAGTGCTAGGCGAGGGCCCACCGCTTGTGCCCGCCGTGCGGGTGTTGGGCCCGGCCGGGAAGCCCGGAGGCGCGCAGGCGGCCTTGCTGGCTTCAGTGAGGGAGTTTCCCGCCTTTCTGCTTCCCGCTCTGTCGAAAGCAGATTTGGGTGCGGCGCCAGGGGCAGCCTCTGCCCTGTGTGGCCAGTGGGGGCCAGTGACGAAGCGACCCTCACTGCCAGCCTGAGGAGCTGTGGTGCGCCCAGGACTGCGCTGGGCGACTCCTGCGCTGCCTCAGTCAGCCTCCGCGCGTTGGGACGGTGCGGGCTCACCTCCAGCGGGGAGGGATTCGGGCCGGCCACCGCACAGCGAGGAGCTGGTAACGGGGGCTGCAGGCGTTCGTCTTCCCCCTCCCACCTGGCATTTGTGCTTCTGTTGTCCCTGCGTGGTGACAGGTACTTCAGGCTCGTTGGAGCCATGGTGAAGTAAGCGTGCCCAGTAGAAAGCACTTTTCTTGTCCTACTGTAACATTATTTCCTACTACTGTGTGAGAGTCATACCAAATGTTAGGAAAAAAGAGTAGAGAGCAACTTTTTATCTCCAGCTGTGAGCACTGCACTCACGAGTGCAGGCTGAGGGGAACAGCCATCTTGTTTGCAAGGGCCAAACCCAGCTGCTCTTTGGGTGTGTGTGTATCCACACGCTGCCTAGTACAGAGGCATTGAGTACACCTGTAACATAATTGCCATAAGAGAAAATAGCATCCAGCCCAAGCTGTTCTTACTCTGGAAGTACACAAGTGTCTGCAAGTATCAGCAGTTCTCTGGGGTATTACCTGGTTTGTAGCCCTGTTTCAAAGGCTGATGCACCCCTCAATTTTTAAACTTTGAATCAGCCTTTCAGAAAAGACACAAGAAACACACAGTGTTTCCAAACGTCCAGCCAGAGCTCCCAAACCAAAGCAGCCAGGACTGAAAGACATACCTGGTCTGAAACCTCCCCAGGGAGCTTCCAAGCTGCCACTGTCATCATGGGTCTAAGAGCTTTCGTTTGCCAGGAAACAGGGAACACTCCAAGTAACTCCATAGGTGCTTTTCCCGTCCACAGCAGCACTCATTTCAAAAGATGCCAACTAGCTCTCTAGGTGCTTGTATTAGCCGCAGCAGCACTCACTTCAAAACATGCCAAACGTCCAGCCAGAGCTCCCAAACCAAAGGAGCCAGGACTGACAGACATACCTGGCCTGAAACCTCCCCAGGGAGCCTGCAAGCACCCACACTGACCTGGGGCCTCTGCACTCAGGTATAAGGAAAAGAAAGCAAAGGACGCATGACCCGTCCTGACCCCCTGAGCCACCCCCGCAACCCCTGTCGGACCGTGGAGACCTCGCTTCCTACACCGGACACCTCGCGCGAAGCTGCGTGGAAAGGTCCCGGCACGGACCGGCGCTGGGAGAACACCGGCTGCGGGCAGGGGGAAGAAGGCGCAACGCCTGGATGCCCGCGGGCCCCACACCGACCCCGCAAAGTCCCAGTCAGTCCACCGCGACCCCTCACGCTGGGAACCGCCGCCCCCCCAGCCCACCCCGTGTGGCGCGGAGCGGGCGGCACCGCCCGTCACACAGCGCGGCGCTCCCGCAGCCGGGACCGGCGGCGAGAACCCAGGTGAATTTTGCGCGCTCCACTGCGCATGCTCCGACCTTCCCCAGCCGAACTGCACATGTGCCGGGGACACTGCCCGGCGTTCCACGGATCGCCACACACCCCTCTCCCAAAGCGCACGCGCACGGTGCTCCGGGCAGCTCGGGACTGTACTGCGCACGCTCCTCGGTCCTGCGGCGCTATCGCGGCGTGTCCGCTATGGGCAATGGCCGCGTCCCGCTCTGAAGCGCTCTGCCGCGCCGGCTGCGCCGCCCGGCTGCCGCGACGCTGCGTCTCCGCAGGGCCGCAGCACGCAGCGGGTTTCACGCGCCCCGCCGCGGCACCGCGAAGTGCCCAAGCAGGTGGCAGCAGGCAGCGCGTTCGGTGCCCGGCCGCAGTACCGCGGCGAGTCCGCAAGGCGGCAGCACCGAGCTGATGCTGCCCAGGCAGGGTACTCCGGCCGGGCGCAGGGGGAAGGAGACGTTGTCAGAGCCTCCCTGAGACCAGGCATGGGGCACCCCCACTCCCAGAGACCCCTCTGAGCCCTCCCCGCTACTTTAGTTGCTGCAGTCAGAGGAGCAGTGTGTTCTTCTCTTCAGCCTGAGCAGCTCTCACTACTGCTGCCCTGCTCAGGGACTGGGAACATTCGGCTTCCTTGGGCTATCTCTGGCGAGGTCACTGTTGCCCCAGCTGCCTTCTCCTGGCTGGGAAACACTGCATTTGTCCATCAGTCCTTGCATGGGCAAGATGCAGGCAGCCAGGAGTCCTTCCTGTCTGCTACCTAGGTGGCTGCCCTTCAGCTCCCACCGGGAGCTGTTGTTGGAGGCTTTTTAGCAGACAATGGGCACGTGAGCAATCCAGCCTTTGAAGTGTGCTCAACCATCTTCTGATGTAAAGACCAAAGGCACGTAGCCAGATGCATTTGCTTGCTGAAGCAGGGACTGTTCTTACAGTCCTGGGAAATTCTCTACGTCAGATGGAGCCTTGCTTCTTAGCCTCTCATGTGAAATAGCACTAGGCAAACACCCAAGTGCTGCCCAGCAATCAGCCAACATGCTGGCTCGACAGTTTCACATGTCCCTTATAGATGTGTGAGGGATTGTGAATTCATGTCCCACCTATCAGAAGGCAGAATTTGGCACTGGCCTTGGAGTGAACCCAAAAGGGCTACAGCCTTTACACTTTTTCAGTGGCAAGTCTGGGCAACAGTGCAGAGTGGGGAAACCGTGAGACATGGTCAGAAACACTTATATGCCAGTTTTGCTGCTTTAGGGGTCGCCCACACCTTCAAAACTGATGTTGCATGGGATGGAAGCAGCAGAGAGAGCATGTATGTGTTACTCCTGGATACAGCAATGATTGTCTTGGTGCCTTAAGATAGAAATTTTTAAAATTTTCATCACTTCAGGAGTTAACACGTGTAGATCCTCATGACATCTGTAATTACTGTGCATGTTCCTTTAAACTGTCTTACCCATTTTGATTGACTAGAGATACCTGCCACACACTTCATAGCAGTATGAATGCAGCAGTAGTTTGCATTGGTGTTTAAATTCTAGATTTGTCTTTTCTGCCCTTGTATATGACACTGTTTATGGGGATAGAGAAAGTACAAGTGTGAATTTCTAAGTCTGAACTGTAAAAGTGTTAGGGGAACATACTTTATGCATTTGCATTTCGTATGAGTGTGTTATTGCTGGTTGCCAGTATTCTACTTCTGCTTGGCTTCTGATGTTTATAAAGGGTGTGCTAATGGTGTTGATTGTTGTCATGATAATAACAGTAATGTTTTTGCGTTACGTATCAAAAATGGTAACCAAAGCTGTAAATCAAGTCTGGATTGCTCAAAAGAAGAGGGAGTTGTTGGAGGCATTTTAGCAGACAATGGGCACGTGAGGAATCCAGCCTTTGAACTGAAACAACTGCGCACGTGATCCAATGTGCTCAACCAATAGGGGCCAGACGTGTGCACAGGGCGGGGTGGAGCCATCCGGACACGAGCACATTGCACAGGTCTATAGAACCTGATGAACGGATTGAATAAAAAGCATTCATCTGATCATATTGATCCCTGAGTGTTTGTTGAGGATCTCCCGCAACCTGACAGGCAGAAGCTAGCACTTCCTTACAGGCTTTGCTCTAAGAGTCATGCAAATCAGTGTGGAAAGTCTTTCTGAGATCACCATCAGCCCCCTCCACCAGCAAGTAGCTTCTGCTCCTGGTTTTTGCCTCCTTTCCTCACGAAGTGTTCCTTTTTCAGTCTGGTCTTTTCAAACTGAACATGTATTTACATAAAAGAACATAAATTATAAATAAACTCAAACAACCATGGGGAAAGTGCACATCCCCTTGTGGAACAGTCATCTGCTGCTGCTGGTGCTGCTGAAGCTAGTGACGGGGCCATTTGCCATGGCCGGTTCCGCTGTTGAACCTGTTCACAAGCTGCAGGCAGAAAACAGTGACAAAAAGGTACCATGAAACTGCCAATGACAGACGAACAAACTGTCACCCCCGCCCCTGAGTCACATCCCCTGTGTGTTCCTGTACACGCTCTCGGCCCCACAGGAAATCAACAGACAGAGCTAGGAACACATCCCAGCCAACCCTGACGCTAACGACTGTCTGACAGTGAGTATTTCCCTCCCTTTCAGTGTCTTGCAGAGACTGTTGGTACAAGCAGTCCCCACCGTACCTTGCGGAGTGCCTTGTTGGCCACTAAGGTGTCTGGGGAGACACCCGCCCGCTGGCACGTTGGGCAGGTATGTCCCTCCGATTCCAGCAGCGCTGTTCTAATGCCTGTGAAGGACCAGAAGAGCCAAAGCAGATGTTAGCAGAACTAAAGACAGTTTGAGAGTTCTAATCCCTTTTAAACCAATGCTTCCTGGGTGAATACTGTCTGCATGGAGAGCCTGGAGCTATCAACGTTGCACAATGTAAAAACGTCTGGTCTTTGGCAAATGACCTAAAGGTCGCTGTGTCCAATGATTCAACTCGTCTTCTTTCTACCCCCAAGGACACTGAGAATCCCACACCTCAAGCTTAAGGAATAAACCGCTGATCAAAAGCCATTAGCAGGTTTGTGCTCATTTCTGACCTCTTCTCACACATGTCCTTGCACACACAAAGAAGATGGAGCTAGATATGTCAAAGGGCAATAAAGCACTCTGACTTGTATTTCCCCCCTTAGAGGAGTGGAGTCCTTTCCTAGTCGGGATGTACAGCAGTTTGAAATAGAACGGGGCCCAAAGTCAGCTGGTGATCTCCCCTTTCTGCTTTCTACAGATTAGATGGGAAGGTCAGAAAGGACAATCATGGGAGTAACACTTACATTCGTCACAGTAACTGTTCCCACAACAGGGGATGATTGCGGCGTCATTCAGGATTTCATTACATATGGGACAACACAACCATTCGGGAACGGGA
Source organism: Gallinula chloropus (assembly GCF_964237585.1). NCBI lineage: Eukaryota > Metazoa > Chordata > Aves > Gruiformes > Rallidae > Gallinula > Gallinula chloropus. The sequence goes on from NC_140094.1 coordinate 3,399,661, forward strand.
GCATCTAAGATGGAGGAGGAGGAGGAGGAGGATGGCTCGTCGCATGGGAAGGGACGCTTTTCTTTCTTTCCTCTGGCATACGCTTCCCTGGAGGGTGGTGGGGAAGGCAGAAGAAAGGTACAAATGGGTAAAGGCAAACTCAGAGGGGACAGAAAGCTTGGTTCCACAGCTATTTGAGACAGTTTGCATTTGTGAAGTGTCCTTCCAAAGCAAGATGAGCTTGCAAAGAGAACAACTCTCCCTGTCGGCTTTGGCAGAAACACAGATCACAGAAGCACAGAATTGTCGGGGCTGGAAGGGACCTCAAGAGATCATCGAGTCCAACCCCCTGCCCAAGCCGGTTCCTCAGGACACCTGGCAGATAGGAATCCAGATGGGTAGAACTAGTGTATCTCCAGAGATGACATTCCACACTGCTTGGGCAACCTGTCATAGGGCTCTGACACCCCCACATTGAAAGTGTTCTTCCCCAGATTGGTGCCAACTCCCTGTGCTCCAACTTGAAGCCACTGCCCCTTGTCCTGTCCCCACAGACCACTGAATAGAGGCTGGCTGTTTCCCCCGTGGGTGGTGGCACACCACCACTTTAACCAGCTCCCAGGGCCGTTAACACTGGGACTGCCTGGTTTGAAGAGGAGCAGGTGGCTCAGAGTTTAGGGCCAAGGTCCAGTGACAAGGCTTCCTCCCTGGAAGATGCTGGCCAATGTGCCGGCATTGCCATCTCGGCAGGGTTTCTCTTGCTCCCTCTTCTCTCAGTCCAACTCCTTCAGTACTTACACATTCACAGATGGAATGACGTATTTCCCAGTGCTGGTCACCATTGTGCCCTTTGTGCTGGGGTCTTTCACCTCCACCAGGAACGTGCTGGGAATCCCCGTGCTCTTCTTTATCCTATGGACTGGCTCAAACCCTTTGTCCTGCCAAGAAGGGAAAGGGACCCACGCCCAGAGGGACATGGCGGTGATTATTAGAAGCAGCAGGAGCCTTTCATCCCGCCCCTTACTCTAATATTAAAAGGGAAGGGTACCAAGAGAGAAGTATTAACAGATGCATCAAAGTTCCCAGGGAAAGATCTACGGGCACATTTCACAGCACTGACCCAGAGGGAGGGAAATAGTCCCTTTGTAAATCCCCCTTTCCCTGGCATTCTGAAGGGCTTTGCCCCGTGGCCACAGAGCCGATGGGTTTCACCCCAAGAGAAACCCTTCTGGATACCAGTATCCATGCCCTGGCTACCCCACTGACACAGTAGACAGCCTCAGAGGGAAGTGATGCCACGAGTCCCCCCACTCTTACCCCATTAGTGGGGCAGTCCCTGCGGTAGTGGCCAGGTTTCCCGCAGCGAAAGCAGATGTAGCTTGGTGGAGGTGGACCCCAGCATTTCTTCACGGAACTAAAGGGGAAACAAAGACAAAGCTCTGCATCAATGTCTCTGGTGGGAACAGACCGCCCTGCGGCTCTTTAGCACCCTCCTCAGGACAGACTGGACATTCTCAGCACTCACTCGACCGCACGGTACTGCTGGCAAGACTGGATCATCATGGCTGCGATCTTGTCTTCCTCGGAAGCGTCGGCTTCAGCCAGGTTGGCAGTCTGTGGAACAGGGCAGGATTTCACACCCACCATTCCCAAGCACCGCTCCACCCACAGCACCAATCCTCCCTTTCCTGAGGCAATCCAGACCGGCATGGATCGAGCCACTTGCATGAACATCTACCAAAACCTCTACAGAAACTGGCTGAATTTCTCTGAAAGCAAACAGCTGACTAAACACATCCACCTGTCCAGGAACTGAAGGGAATTCAAACACAGCATTTAATACAGTCCAGTGGGAAACCTGAAAACCTTTGGAAACGTGCAGCCTCCAGGCTAAAAGCCGGTCTGCACGGAGGGGGTTCCAGTAGCAGTTGGGAGCTGCTTCAAGTCAGGCTTGTCTCTGAAGGAGACATTTCCTCCAAAGCTGCAATGTGCAGACAACTTGCAGAGCTCTACACCTTACTGAGAGAACCGTCACCTGACAACTTGCAAGAGCCAAGGACACGTGCAGGGAAAGCACTAATGGAGACCACCTTCTTCTGGCAGCTCCCTGCACACCTACTCATTTGTTCTCTCCAAATGTACACTAGTGAACTTCTGCAGGGAGAGAGGGCAGAAGTTACCAGTGGGGAGAGATGGACTTTCTCTTCAGCGGGACCAAGGAGCCCCCCTGCCTGCTCGCACCTTTGTAGCTTGAAAGGCCAGTCATTTCACTGGCCAGCTCTATGCATTTTCCCACAGTGCAATGGCTTTCCCAGACCATGTTACGCAGAGGGGAGAAAAGAGTGCACACTGTCCAATCAAAGCCACAGGTGAAACTCAAAATCAAGACTGTAAAGCGTTAGCAAGAACTGAGAGTTCTCTTCAGGTGAAAGCAGTCACCCAGCTATAGGTCTCGGGGTACGATTTAAAAACAGGAACAGAGAGCGAGATACCTTAACAAGCCGGGCCAGAGAAGGGGATGCAGACGAGCCATCAACCTGCTGGGAGACAAGGAAACACAGATTCAATTCTGCACTCACAGCACAGCAACCGTTACCCTCTCCTGTGGCCTGGACGCCTGCGCTCTATCCTCTGAGTGTCCCTGAAAGAGCCCTTCCCACCCTCCCGGGACCGGCAGTTGCTCAAACCCCAGTCCAACCCTGGGACGGCTCAGAAGGTGCCTCTGTGCTGCAGGACAAGAAACTGAAGCGCTTGGCAGAGCAAGCGGCGAGATGGAAGGCACAGCTTGGGAATGCCACTTTGTGCAGCAACACCACTTCCCCTCACGGCAAGCTGGGAAAGACAGGGATGTACCCAGAGGGCCCCAAACCACTTCTCTGCATTGACACGGCTGTAGGAAGAAATGCCCCAGCACCTGACGGCAGGCACAAGCACCAGGGAGCTGCACAGAACTGCCCACAGAGCCTAAGGAGTTGGGTGGCTTTGGGAGCTGCTTGAACACCCCCTTTTTTCTTGCCAGTCAGGGGAAAAGAAGCATTTCAGAACAAAAGCTGAGCGACACCACGTGCCGATGGCCACAAGGACACTCCAAACAAGGCTCGTGGCCAGGCGCAAACAGCACACGCCAGCTACACCAACACCCATCTGAGCAGCTGCTGGCAGGCAGGGGTGACACAGGGCACCACGCTCAGTCCCACCAACCTGGAGACACCCTGATCTAAACCCATCCCAAAGCCATCCCGGGAATGATCGAGCGGATGCAAAGGGAAACACAGTGCATGGCTGGGAAGCACAAATGCCAACAGCCACATCAGAACCCTGCCCATGGCCCTGTCTGCTCTGCTGAATCTAACACCTTGTCTTTACAACACAGACTCGCTTCACCTGCAAAACACATCAAAGGCAGCGCTTGGGAAAGCCAGACAAGGCTACACTGGTTAGAGCTGAGGGCAGCGTGTAGGAAACAAAGGGTGAGATGGTGGTTGTACATACTGCTTTGGGTGTCCCTCTCGCCGGCTCGCTTTGGCTTCTGCAAGAAGAAAGGAAGGGGATCAGAACTCAAACTAAAGCACTTGCACCCAACAGAAAGCTCAGACAACAGAGCCTAAAGCCTCACCATCCCAGGGGGATGTTCTAAGAGCTCAAAGCCTACATCTTGAAATCAAGCCCCACAACAAGGCCACAGGTTGAAGCGCGAGGTGCTGGCACCCAGACTGACCGGGGAATGCCTGAAAGCAACAGCTACTGCAGGAAGATGCTCACTGCACACACGCAGCACCAGGCACAGGCAGGTTTGGGCCTTGCAGATGCTGCCGGGGGACTGCAGCTTGAACAAGGTAAAGGCCCTCTGAAGGCCTCTGCAAGCCCAGATCCTGAAACGAGGTAGCACACTGACACCCCTAACAAAGAATCCCAAGTCCGATGGGTACTTACGCAGCAGGTCTTTTCCGCGCAGCTTTTCCTCCTCCAGCAGAGTCTCTGCTCCCAGTTCCCAATGAGTCCCGGGGCACCAGGGGTTTGTCGTTGGGATATTCTGAACACAGTGGCAATAGAGACAAAGACATCAGTCCACTGCTGAGAAGGGATGTTCATATGTCATTACAGAGCCCTTCAGGGACACTGGCCACAGGTACAGGAGCAAAACGTTACAGGTACCATTGCGTTGCTCAATATCAAAGTACAAGAGTCTGCAAAGTTATTTAGGGACAGACTGGTAATGGCCCAGGGGGTTGAGCTGATGGGGCACCTGCATCCCCCTCACCAGCTGCTGTCCCCAGCCGCAGGCAGGGGCACAGAGAGCAGCAACGGCAGAAGCTGCACTCTGCGGGGGAGGGAGCTGCACCTCAGAGGAGGGCTCCAGCCTGGAAAGGAGCTGCACCCCAGGAGGGACCTGCACCTTGTCGGGGAGCTGCACCCCGGGGGCACCTGCCCCAGCCCGCCCCGGGCTCCCCAGGGGCCCCGGAACTCCCTGCCAGGCACTGGAGGGTGGCCTCGCCCTCCCCCAGCCCAGAAGGCAGCACGCGGGCAGTAACCGCTGCCAACGTCCCTGCTGGGGGAAGCTCAGATGGGTGATGGGCTGAGCCATGGGACGGCAGAGGCAGCTGGGGGTCTCCTGGGGGGCAGGAGCACCGGGAGGAGCGGGAGCCTGCTGCCTTACCTGCCATGGCGCCTGCAGAGTGGGGTTTGTTTGGGGCGCCGTTGCCATGCCGATCATCCCGCCAGTAACGGCTGCAGCCAGCCCTGCCATGCTTTGGCTTCTCACCCCACAGACACACTGCCCTGTGGAGATGAGAGTGTCCTGGAGAAACCCTATCCTTCTTCTTCCTATTAATGGAGAGACAGAGGGGAGGTGAGGTAGAAACAAGAAGAGGAATCCAGGGGGAAATGTCACTCATGACGGGAGGGAGACAAAGCAATGCAATCCCTAAGGAAAGCCTTCTGGGGTGTGTGATTTTGCATGGTAAAGATATCGATAGGCTAACCCAGTGGAAGTGTGAGGAAACAGAATTGGAGGAAGTTCTGCAACTAATGCTTTTTAAAGAGAAAAGGGAAATGGGGTGACATTGGCTTTGCTGATCTGTTTTCACCCTCCGAGATCATGCAAAATGGCAGAGGGAGTGTGGGCTCACGACACCACAGGATCCCTTAGTCTTGGCTTTAGAGAACAAGAGAGAAAGAGAAGCGACTGAAGAGATGCTGCTCTGCTGGTAGTACAGGGGAGTGTTGGACTTGGGATGGGGCTTCTAGAAGAAAAGCAGGGATGAAATACCAGAACTGCATGAAGTAGGATCCCCTCCCTTGTTCTGGTGAGAGGGAAAGTGCATCAGGTGAAGAATCCTCCCACCTCTCCTGCTCTGGTCCTGTCGCAAGTTGCACCAGAAGTAAAGCTGACAAAGGCCCAGATTACCAGCCCCTTTACGAGACGCTGTGGGACCAGCAGGGGAAACAGGAGATGTTTTGATGGGCTGTATTCCTAAAGGATCAGGGTGGCTGTGTGGAGATGGAAAGGCCTGGCAAGTATTACCACAGAAACGCAGCGCAACAGGGTCTTTAGGACACCAAATTCCTGGGCACCCAATTTCTAATCACTCGCACCCTCCAGCAGGAAGTCTAAGAACCCCTTGGAGGACAATGCACAAAAAGGGACTAAAGCCCCTAGCAGTACGGCCTCGTGCTTTCCAACATTTGGTTCCCCCATTGCCATGAGGAAGGGAACTGGGTAAAGCCCGAGTTCGTCTGTCTGCCAGCATGGGGTTATTCCAAAAGGACACAAGAGATGCCAGCCAGCCAGATGACAAACAGAGGTTTCTTCCTTAAGGGACATAGTTAGAGCAAAGCAGAGAGCATTCGATTTGCTCCCTGCCAAGGAAGGAGGGGTGTGCATGGGAATAAATCAAAGCTGCTGTGCAGCCAGAAATCAGGAAAAGGGAACTGAAGCAGAGTTAAAGAATACACGGTGTCAGAGTTTTGCCTGCTGGGTGTTGGATGAGACCGGGGGCTGCAGAAAATGGCTGCTGTAAGGAGCAGCCAGAAGCTCTCTGCAGGCCCCAGGCTCTAAACATCAGCCAATTCAAGGCCAGAGTTGCTGCTGACCAAGGCTGAGCCCATCAGCGATGGTCACGACACAAAAACCACAAGCAGCTGCATTTTTCCCCAGAGAAGGGAGTGAGAAGATGTGAGAAGCTGTGCAGGCACCAAGGACAGGGAAGCGAGGGAGGAGGTGTCCCAGGTGCTGGAGAGAAAGATGCCCCAGCAGCCCCTGCAGAAACCCATGGTGGAGCGGGTGTCCCCCCAGAGCCCATGGAAATGGCCCAGACCCCACCTGCAGCCCATGGAGAGGCCCCATGCTGGATGGAGCAGGGAGAGAGAGACAGGAGATGCTGTGACCTGTGTTGGAGCAAGTCCCTGACAGCACTTGCAGCCCCTGGACAGAGACAGAGACACAGAGATGAGCGAGAGAGAGGTTTGTGTAGCAGGGGGAGGGTGTGGAATGAATGACCCCCTCCTTGGCTGAGAAAGAAACCAACTTGTGAGGAACTGAGCGAAGTCCCCATCTCCCATCCCCTGCCCTTCCCTGTGCCATGATGGGGGGAAAGTAGGCAGTGAATTCCTAACTGGAGTGAAGTCTGCTAAGAAGGGAGCAGGGTGGGGGAGGTAGAGCTGGAAAAAAAAAAAAACCTGATGAAGAAGTGACTGAGAACCCCATCTCCCAGGCCCTGCACCCCATGTACCCTGATGCAGGGGAAGAAGGGAGCAAAATCCTGACTAAAGTCTGATAAGAAGGGAGGGGTGGGGAAGGTGTTTTAAGATCTGGTCGTGCTTCTCATTACCCGACTCTGGTGTCACGGGGTGTGTAGTGCAGTGAAATAAATTAGAGAGTTTTTTTCCTTCACTCTGTGTTGAGTCTGTTTTGCCCATGTCATTGGTGACAGGATGATCTCTCCCTGTCCTTACATTGACTCCTAAGATTCTCAATATTATTTCCTCCCCTGTCCAAGTACAAAGGGGTGTGATAGACTGACTTTGGTGGGCATCTCGCCTCCAGACAGGGCTAAACCACCACAGACAGGGTGATATTTCGAGGTCCCATTTTCAGGCCACTCTTCACCATGAACCAAGTGATATTGTCACCACCCCTCACTACAATGCCCTTCGAATTTACCCCTACTCAGGGGCGTCCCTCCCAATTTTCTCCCATTCTCCAAGACGCTTGCAAAGGGAGCAGAGGGAGGAACTTTCTGGAACCACTGGCACCCGTTTCGCTGCCAAAAAAAGAAGTTCCTAAACCATCTGGATTTGGCTCATCCAGCCAAATCCCAAATGCCCAAATACAAACCTGCCCTGCCATCACTGCCCTGCAGGACTGCCACAACGAGTGGAAACAAAGCCATGCCCTGCTTTGGGCAGAGAGTCGAATACTAGAGACATCTCTGATCAGCATATCGTCCTTTGCTGGGATGAGCACAATCAGGGGGGTCGACTCTGACAGGCAAGAGAACCAGCTCACCTGGGCTGCTCTGCGGCCACCTCTGCGCTCAGGCGGGTCTCAGCCTTGCTCGCCAGTCACTGTCACCTCCCTGCAGCACGCTCTCCAGACCATGGCACGGCTTCCAACTTGGATCAAACAGGAGCTCAAGGACTGGGGCCGGTGCCCATAATTGCTGCTTTTGTCTCTCCCTACGGTCCTCTGTCCAGATCCTTGTCCCCACTTTGGGATTCCTCCCTCTGTCAGGAGCCCATCAGGATCTTGTTCTTTCCCTTTCTGTCTCGACTGACTCCTCTTCTTCTCCTTTCATCCTCCCCTCCCTGCCCCACAGACACTGGCTAATGGTCTCTTTCCCTGACAGCCTGTCTGTCCCTCCTAATCCCCCCCTGTCTGGCCCAGAGCCTCGTGCTCTGCTTCCCTTCCTCCACACGTCTCTCTCCCGCTCCCTGCCCTGGGCTCTTTCCTCTCTGTCCTTTCTGCTCCCACCTGCCTTTGCCGTGTCCCCTCTGTTCTGCGCCCTGGCCCGGCCCCTGTCCCTCCGTCCCTCTGTCCATCTGCTGTCCCCCTCTCGGTGCAGGGCCAGGGCAGCCTCAGGGAGCAGCCATAGGGCCTGTGGGAGCTGGGACAGGCCAGGGAATGGTGTCCCCAGAGGCTCAGGCACAGCAAGGGGAGCCCCGGGGCATGCTGGGAGCTGTAGGCCTGGGGCACAGGGCTGCCAGGCGGCCATGCTGGTCTGGGCCGGCCCAGGCTCTGCTCCAGCTGCAGCCAAGCTGAGCTGAGGCCTGGGCTCCCAGTGAGGACAGCGAGGCCGGGCGCAGGGCGCAAGGAGACGTTGTCAGAGCCTCCCTGAGACCAGGCATTGGGCACCCCGACTCCCAGAGACCCCTCTGAGCCCTCCCCGCTGCTTTAGTTGCTGCAGTCAGAGGAGCAGTGTGTTCTTCTCTTCAGCCTGAGCAGCTCTCACTACTGCTGCCCTGCTCAGGGACTGGGAACATTCGGCTTCCTTGGGCTATCTCTGGCGAGGTCACTGTTGCCCCAGCTGCCTTCTCCTGGCTGGGAAACACTGCATTTGTCCATCAGTCCTTGCATGGGCAAGATGCAGGCAGACAGGATTCTTTCCTGTCTGAAACCTAGGTGGCTGCCCTTCAGCTCCCACCGGGAGCTGTCAGGCAGAAGCTAGCGCTTCCTTACAGGCTTTGCTCTAAGAATCACGAAAATCAGTGTGGAAAGTCTTTCTGAGATCACCATCAGCCCCCTCCACCAGCAAGTAGCTTCTGCTCCTGTTTTTCTCCCCCCTTTCCTAAAGAAACGTTCCTTTTTCAGTCTTGTCTTTTCAAACCTGAAACTTTATTTAAATAAAAGAACAAAAATTATAAATAAAATGAAACAAACGTGGTGCAAGTGCACATCCCCTTGTGGAACAGTCTGCTGCTGCTGGTGCTGCTGAAGCTAGTGACGGGGCCATTTGCCATGGCCGGTTCCGCTGTTGAACCTGTTCACAAGCTGCAGGCAGAAAACAGTGACAAAAAGGTACCATGAAACTGCCAATGACAGACGAACAAAGCGTCACCCCCGCCCCTGAGTCACATCCCCTGTGTGTTCCTGTACACGCTCTCGGCCCCACAGGAAATCAACAGACAGAGCTAGGGACACATCCCAGCCAACCCTGACGCTAACGACTGTCTGACAGTGAGTATTTCCCTCCCTGTCGGTGTCTTGCAGAGACTGTTGGTACAAGCAGTCCCCACCGTACCTTGCGGAGTGCCTTGTTGGCCACTAAGGTGTCTGGGGAGACACCCGCCCGCTGGCACGTTGGGCAGGTATGTCCCTCCGATTCCAGCAGCGCTGTTCTAATGCCTGTGAAGGACCAGAAGAGCCAAAGCAGATGTGAGCAGAACTAAAGACAGTTTGAGAGTTCTAATCCCTTTTAAACCAATGCTTCCTGGGTGAATACTGTCTGCATGGAGAGCCTGGAGCTATCAACGTTGCACAATGTAAAAACGTCTGGTCTTTGGCAAATGACCTAAAGGTCGCTGTGTCCAATGATTCAACTCGTCTTCTTCCTACCCCCAAGGACACTGAGAATCCCACACCTCAAGCTTAAGGAATAAACCGCTGATCAAAAGCCATTAGCAGGTTTGTGCTCATTTCTGACCTCTTCTCACACATGTCCTTGCACACACAAAGAAGATGGAGCTAGATATGTCAAAGGGCAATAAAGCACTCTGACTTGTATTTCCCCCCTTAGAGGAGGGGAGTCCTTTCCTAGTCGGGGTGTACTGCAGTTTGAAATAGAACGGGGCCCAAAGTCAGCTGGTGATCTCCCCTTTCTGCTTTCTACAGATTAGATGGGAAGGTCAGAAAGGACAATCATGGGAGTAACACTTACATTCGTCACAGTAACTGTTCCCACAACAGGGGATGATTGCGGCATCATTCAGGATTTCTTTACATATGGGACAACACAACCATTCGGGAACGGGAGCATCTAAGATGGAGGAGGAGGAGGAGGATGGCTCGTCGCATGGGAAGGGACGCTTTTCTTTCTTTCCTCTGGCATACGCTTCCCTGGAGGGTGGTGGGGAAGACAGAAGAAAGGTACAAATGGGTAAAGGCAAACTCAGAGGGGACAGAAAGCTTGGTTCCACAGCTATTTGAGACAATTTGCATTTGTGAAGTGTCCTTCCAAAGCAAGATGAGCTTGCAAAGAGAACAACTCTCCCTGTTGGCTTTGGCAGAAACACAGATCACAGAAGCACAGAATTGTCGGGGCTGGAAGGGACCTCAAGAGATCATCGAGTCCAACCCCCTGCCCAAGCCGGTTCCTCAGGACACCTGGCAGATAGGAATCCAGATGGGTAGAACTAGTGTATCTCCAGAGATGACATTCCACACTGCTTGGGCAACCTGTCGTAGGGCTCTGACACCCCCACATTGAAAGTGTTCTTCCCCAGATTGGTGCCAACTCCCTGTGCTCCAACTTGAAGCCACTGCCCCTTGTCCTGTCCCCACAGACCACTGAATAGAGGCTGGCTGTTTCCCCCATGGGTGATGGCACACCACCACTTTAACCAGCTCCCAGGGCCGTTAACACTGGGACTGCCTGGTTTGAAGAGGAGCAGGTGGCTCAGAGTTTAGGGCCAAGGTCCAGTGACAAGGCTTCCTCCCTGGAAGATGCTGGCCAATGTGCCGGCATTCCCATCTCGGCAGGGTTTCTCTTGCTCCCTCTTCTCTCAGTCCAACTCCTTCAGTACTTACACATTCACAGATGGAATGACGTATTTCCCAGTGCTGGTCACCATTGTGCCCTTTGTGCTGGGGTCTTTCACCTCCACCAGGAACGTGCTGGGAATCCCCGTGCTCTTCTTTATCCTACGGACTGGCTCAAACCCTTTGTCCTGCCAAGAAGGGAAAGGGACCCACGCCCAGCGGGACATGGCGGTGATTATTAGAAGCAGCAGGAGCCTTTCATCCCACCCCTTGCCCTAATATGAAAAGGGAAGGGTACCAAGAGAGAAGTATTAACAGATGCATCAAAGTTCCCAGGGAAAGATCTACGGGCACATTTCACAGCACTGACCCAGAGGGAGGGAAATAGTCCCTTTGTAAATCCCCCTTTCCCTGGCATTCTGAAGGGCTTTGCCCCGTGGCCACAGAGCCGATGGGTTTCACCCCAAGAGAAACCCTTCTGGATACCAGTATCCATGCCCTGGCTACCCCACTGACACGGTAGACAGCCTCAGAGGGAAGTGATGCCACGAGTCCCCCCACTCTTACCCCATTAGTGGGGCAGTCCCTGCGGTAGTGGCCAGGTTTCCCGCAGCGAAAGCAGATGTAGCTTGGTGGAGGTGGACCCCAGCATTTCTTCACGGAACTAAAGGGGAAACAAAGACAAAGCTCTGCATCAATGTCTCTGGTGGGAAGAGACCGCCCTGCGGCTCTTCAGCACCCTGCTCAGGACAGACTGGACATTCTCAGCACTCACTCGACCGCACGGTACTGCTGGCAAGACTGGATCATCATGGCTGCGATCTTGTCTTCCTCGGAAGCGTCGGCTTCAGCCAGGTTGGCAGTCTGTGGAACAGGGCAGCATTTCACACCCACCATTCCCAAGCACCGCTCCACCCACATCAACCACTCCTCCCTTTCCTGAGGCAATCCAGACCGGCATGGATCGAGCCACTTGCATGAACATCTACCAAAACCTCTACAGAAACTGGCTGAATTTCTCTGAAAGCAAACAGCTGACTAAACACATCCACCTGTCCAGGAACTGAAGGGAATTCAAACACAGCATTTAATACAGTCCAGTGGGAAACCTGAAAACCTTTGGAAACGTGCAGCCTCCAGGCTAAAAGCCGGTCTGCACGGAGGGGGTTCCAGTAGCAGTTGGGAGCTGCTTCAAGTCAGGCTTGTCTCTGAAGGAGACATTTCCTCCAAAGCTGCAATGTGCAGACAACTTGCAGAGCTCTACACCTTACTGAGAGAAACGTCACCTGACAACTTGCAAGAGCCAAGGACACGTGCAGGGAAAGCACTAATGGAGACCACCTTCTTCTGGCAGCTCCCTGCACACCTACTCATTTGTTCTCTCCAAATGTACACTAGTGAACTTCTGCAGGGAGAGAGGGCAGAAGTTACCAGTGGGGAGAGATGGACTTTCTCTTCAGCGGGACCAAGGAGCCCCCCTGCCTGCTCGCACCTTTGTAGCTTGAAAGGCCAGTCATTTCACTGGCCAGCTCTATGCCTTTTCCCACAGTGCAATGGCTTTCCCAGACCAAGTTACACAGAGAGGAGAAAAGAGTGCACACTGTCCAATCAAAGCCACAGGTGAAACTCAAAATCAAGACTGTAAAGCGTTAGCAAGAACTGAGAGTTCTCTTCAGGTGAAAGCAGTCACCCAGCTATAGGTCTCGGGGTACGATTTAAAAATAGGAACAGAGAGCGAGATACCTTAACAAGCCGGGCCAGAGAAGGGGATGCAGACGAGCCATCAACCTGCTGGGAGACAAGGAAACACAGATTCAATTCTACACTCACAGCACAGAAACCGTTACCCTCTCCTGTGGCCTGGACGCCTGCGCTCTATCCTCTGAGTGTCCCTGAAAGAGCCCTTCCCACCCTCCCGGGACCGGCAGTTGCTCAAACCCCAGTCCAACCCTGGGACGGCTCAGAAGGTGCCTCTGTGCTGCAGGACAAGAAACAAAAGCGCTGGGCAGGGCAAGCGGCGAGATGGAAGGCACAGCTTGGGAATGCCACTTTGTGCAGCAACACCACTTCCCCTCACGGCAAGCTGGGAAAGACAGGGATGTACCCAGAGGGGCCCAAACCACTTCTCTGCATTGACACGGCTGTAGGAACAAATGACCCAGCACCCGACGGCAGGCACAAGCACCAGGGAGCTGCAGAGAACTGCCCACAGAGCCTAACGAGTTGGGTGGCTTTGGGAGCTGCTTGAACACCCCCTTTTTTCTTGCCAGTCAGGGGAAAAGAAGCATTTCAGAACAAAAGCTGAGCGACACCACGTGCCGATGGCCACAAGGACACTCCAAACAAGGCTCGTGGCCAGGCGCAAACAGCACACGCCAGCTACACCAACACCCATCTGAGCAGCTGCTGGCAGGCAGGGGTGACACAGGGCACCACGCTCAGTCCCACCAACCTGGAGACACCCTGATCTAAACCCATCCCAAAGCCATCCCGGGAATGATCGAGCGGATGCAAAGGGAAACACAGTGCATGGCTGGGAAGCACAAATGCCAACAGCCACATCAGAACCCTGCCCATGGCCCTGTCTGCTCTGCTGAATCTAACACCTTGTCTTTACAACACAGACTCGCTTCACCTGCAAAACACATCAAAGGCAGCGCTTGGGAAAGCCAGACAAGGCTACACTGGTTAGAGCTGAGGGCAGCGTGTAGGAAACAAAGGGTGAGATGGTGGTTGTACATACTGCTTTGGGTGTCCCTCTCGCCGGCTCGCTTTGGCTTCTGCAAGAAGAAAGGAAGGGGATCAGAACTCAAACTAAAGCACTTGCACCCAACAGAAAGCTCAGACAACAGAGCCTAAAGCCTCACCATCCCAGGGGGATGTTCTAAGAGCTCAAAGCCTACATCTTGAAATCAAGCCCCACAACAAGGCCACAGGTTGAAGCGCGAGGTGCTGGCACCCAGACTGACCGGGGAATGCCTGAAAGCAACAGCTACTGCAGGAAGATGCTCACTGCACACACGCAGCACCAGGCACAGGCAGGTTTGGGCCTTGCAGATGCTGCCGGGGGACTGCAGCTTGAACAAGGTAAAGGCCCTCTGAAGGCCTCTGCAAGCCCAGATCCTGAAACGAGGTAGCACACTGACACCCCTAACAAAGAATCCCAAGTCCGATGGGTACTTACGCAGCAGGTCTTTTCCGCGCAGCTTTTCCTCCTCCAGCAGAGTCTCTGCTCCCAGTTCCCAATGAGTCCCGGGGCACCAGGGGTTTGTCGTTGGGATATTCTGAACACAGTGGCAATAGAGACAAAGACATCAGTCCACTGCTGAGAAGGGATGTTCATATGTCATTACAGAGCCCTTCAGGGACACTGGCCACAGGTACAGGAGCAAAACGTTACAGGTACCATTGCGTTGCTCAATATCAAAGTACAAGAGTCTGCAAAGTTATTTAGGGACAGACTGGTAATGGCCCAGGGGGTTGAGCTGATGGGGCACCTGCATCCCCCTCACCAGCTGCTGTCCCCAGCCGCAGGCAGGGGCACAGAGAGCAGCAACGGCAGAAGCTGCACTCTGCGGGGGAGGGAGCTGCACCTCAGAGGAGGGCTCCAGCCTGGAAAGGAGCTGCACCCCAGGAGGGACCTGCACCTTGTCGGGGAGCTGCACCCCGGGGGCACCTGCCCCAGCCCGCCCCGGGCTCCCCAGGGGCCCCGGAACTCCCTGCCAGGCACTGGAGGGTGGCCTCGCCCTCCCCCAGCCCAGAAGGCAGCACGCGGGCAGTAACTGCTGCCAACGTCCCTGCTGGGGGAAGCTCAGATGGGTGATGGGCTGAGCCATGGGACGGCAGAGGCAGCTGGGGGTCTCCTGGGGGGCAGGAGCACCGGGAGGAGCGGGAGCCTGCTGCCTTACCTGCCATGGCGCCTGCAGAGTGGGGTTTGTTTGGGGCGCCGTTGCCATGCCGATCATCCCGCCAGTAACGGCTGCAGCCAGCCCTGCCATGCTTTGGCTTCTCACCCCACAGACACACTGCCCTGTGGAGATGAGAGTGTCCTGGAGAAACCCTATCCTTCTTCTTCCTATTAATGGAGAGACAGAGGGGAGGTGAGGTAGAAACAAGAAGAGGAATCCAGGGGGAAATGTCACTCATGACGGGAGGGAGACAAAGCAATGCAATCCCTAAGGAAAGCCTTCTGGGGTGTGTGATTTTGCATGGTAAAGATATCGATAGGCTAACCCAGTGGAAGTGTGAGGAAACAGAATTGGAGGAAGTTCTGCAACTAATGCTTTTTAAAGAGAAAAGGGAAATGGGGTGACATTGGCTTTGCTGATCTGTTTTCACCCTCCGAGATCATGCAAAATGGCAGAGGGAGTGTGGGCTCACGACACCACAGGATCCCTTAGTCTTGGCTTTAGAGAACAAGAGAGAAAGAGAAGCGACTGAAGAGATGCTGCTCTGCTGGTAGTACAGGGGAGTGTTGGACTTGGGATGGGGCTTCTAGAAGAAAAGCAGGGATGAAATACCAGAACTGCATGAAGTAGGATCCCCTCCCTTGTTCTGGTGAGAGGGAAAGTGCATCAGGTGAAGAATCCTCCCACCTCTCCTGCTCTGGTCCTGTCGCAAGTTGCACCAGAAGTAAAGCTGACAAAGGCCCAGATTACCAGCCCCTTTACGAGACGCTGTGGGACCAGCAGGGGAAACAGGAGATGTTTTGATGGGCTGTATTCCTAAAGGATCAGGGTGGCTGTGTGGAGATGGAAAGGCCTGGCAAGTATTACCACAGAAACGCAGCGCAACAGGGTCTTTAGGACACCAAATTCCTGGGCACCCAATTTCTAATCACTCGCACCCTCCAGCAGGAAGTCTAAGAACCCCTTGGAGGACAATGCACAAAAAGGGACTAAAGCCCCTAGCAGTACGGCCTCGTGCTTTCCAACATTTGGTTCCCCCATTGCCATGAGGAAGGGAACTGGGTAAAGCCCGAGTTCGTCTGTCTGCCAGCATGGGGTTATTCCAAAAGGACACAAGAGATGCCAGCCAGCCAGATGACAAACAGAGGTTTCTTCCTTAAGGGACGTAGTTAGAGCAAAGCAGAGAGCATTCGATTTGCTCCCTGCCAAGGAAGGAGGGGTGTGCATGGGAATAAATCAAAGCTGCTGTGCAGCCAGAAATCAGGAAAAGGGAACTGAAGCAGAGTTAAAGAATACACGGTGTCAGAGTTTTGCCTGCTGGGTGTTGGATGAGACCGGGGGCTGCAGAAAATGGCTGCTGTAAGGAGCAGCCAGAAGCTCTCTGCAGGCCCCAGGCTCTAAACATCAGCCAATTCAAGGCCAGAGTTGCTGCTGACCAAGGCTGAGCCCATCAGCGATGGTCACGACACAAAAACCACAAGCAGCTGCATTTTTCCCCAGAGAAGGGAGTGAGAAGATGTGAGAAGCTGTGGAGTCACCAAGGACAGGGAAGCGAGGGAGGAGGTGTCCCAGGTGCTGGAGAGAAAGATGCCCCAGCAGCCCCTGCAGAAACCCATGGTGGAGCGGGTGTCCCCCCAGAGCCCATGGAAATGGCCCAGACCCCACCTGCAGCCCATGGAGAGGCCCCATGCTGGATGGAGCAGGGAGAGAGAGACAGGAGATGCTGTGACCTGTGTTGGAGCAAGTCCCTGACAGCACTTGCAGCCCCTGGACAGAGACAGAGACACAGAGATGAGCGAGAGAGAGGTTTGTGTAGCAGGGGGAGGGTGTGGAATGAATGACCCCCTCCTTGGCTGAGAAAGAAACCAACTTGTGAGGAACTGAGCGAAGTCCCCATCTCCCATCCCCTGCCCTTCCCTGTGCCATGATGGGGGGAAAGTAGGCAGTGAATTCCTAACTGGAGTGAAGTCTGCTAAGAAGGGAGCAGGGTGGGGGAGGTAGAGCTGGAAAAAAAAAAAACCTGATGAAGAAGTGACTGAGAACCCCATCTCCCAGGCCCTGCCCCCCATGTGCCCTGATGCAGGGGAAGAAGGGAGCAAAATCCTGACTAAAGTCTGATAAGAAGGGAGGGGTGGGGAAGGTGTTTTAAGATCTGGTCGTGCTTCTCATTACCCGACTCTGGTGTCACGGGGTGTGTAGTGCAGTGAAATAAATTAGAGAGTTTTTTTCCTTCACTCTGTGTTGAGTCTGTTTTGCCCATGTCATTGGTGACAGGATGATCTCTCCCTGTCCTTACATTGACTCCTAAGATTCTCAATATTATTTCCTCCCCTGTCCAAGTACAAAGGGGTGTGATAGACTGACTTTGGTGGGCATCTCGCCTCCAGACAGGGCTAAACCACCACAGACAGGGTGATATTTCGAGGTCCCATTTTCAGGCCACTCTTCACCATGAACCAAGTGATATTGTCACCACCCCTCACTACAATGCCCTTCGAATTTACCCCTACTCAGGGGCGTCCCTCCCAATTTTCTCCCATTCTCCAAGACGCTTGCAAAGGGAGCAGAGGGAGGAACTTTCTGGAACCACTGGCACCCGTTTCGCTGCCAAAAAAAGAAGTTCCTAAACCATCTGGATTTGGCTCATCCAGCCAAATCCCAAATGCCCAAATACAAACCTGCCCTGCCATCACTGCCCTGCAGGACTGCCACAACGAGTGGAAACAAAGCCATGCCCTGCTTTGGGCAGAGAGTCGAATACTAGAGACATCTCTGATCAGCATATCGTCCTTTGCTGGGATGAGCACAATCAGGGGGGTCGACTCTGACAGGCAAGAGAACCAGCTCACCTGGGCTGCTCTGCGGCCACCTCTGCGCTCAGGCGGGTCTCAGCCTTGCTCGCCAGTCGCTGTCACCTCCCTGCAGCACGCTCTCCAGACCATGGCACGGCTTCCAACTTGGATCAAACAGGAGCTCAAGGACTGGGGCCGGTGCCCATAATTGCTGCTTTTGTCTCTCCCTACGGTCCTCTGTCCAGATCCTTGTCCCCACTTTGGGATTCCTCCCTCTGTCAGGAGCCCATCAGGATCTTGTTCTTTCCCTTTCTGTCTCGACTGACTCCTCTTCTTCTCCTTTCATCCTCCCCTCCCTGCCCCACAGACACTGGCTAATGGTCTCTTTCCCTGACAGCCTGTCTGTCCCTCCTAATCCCCCCCTGTCTGGCCCAGAGCCTCGTGCTCTGCTTCCCTTCCTCCACACGTCTCTCTCCCGCTCCCTGCCCTGGGCTCTTTCCTCTCTGTCCTTTCTGCTCCCACCTGCCTTTGCTGTGTCCCCTCTGTTCTGCGCCCTGGCCCGGCCCCTGTCCCTCCGTCCCTCTGTCCATCTGCTGTCCCCCTCTCGGTGCAGGGCCAGGGCAGCCTCAGGGAGCAGCCATGGGGCCTGTGGGAGCTGGGACAGGCCAGGGAATGGTGTCCCCAGAGGCTCAGGCACAGCAAGGGGAGCCCCGGGGCATGCTGGGAGCTGTAGGCCTGGGGCACAGGGCTGCCAGGCGGCCATGCTGGTCTGGGCCGGCCCAGGCTCTGCTCCAGCTGCAGCCAAGCTGAGCTGAGGCCTGGGCTCCCAGTGAGGACAGCGAGGCCGGGCGCAGGGCGCAAGGAGACGTTGTCAGAGCCTCCCTGAGACCAGGCATTGGGCACCCCGACTCCCAGAGACCCCTCTGTGCCCTCCCCGCTGCTTTAGTTGCTGCAGTCAGAGGAGCAGTGTGTTCTTCTCTTTAGCCTGAGCAGCTCTCACTACTGCTGCCCTGCTCAGGGACTGGGAACATTCGGCTTCCTTGGGCTATCTCTGGCGAGGTCACTGTTGCCCCAGCTGCCTTCTCCTGGCTGGGAAACACTGCATTTGTCCATCAGTCCTTGCATGGGCAAGATGCAGGCAGACAGGATTCTTTCCTGTCTGAAACCTAGGTGGCTGCCCTTCAGCTCCCACCGGGAGCTGTCAGGCAGAAGCTAGCGCTTCCTTACAGGCTTTGCTCTAAGAATCACGAAAATCAGTGTGGAAAGTCTTTCTGAGATCACCATCAGCCCCCTCCACCAGCAAGTAGCTTCTGCTCCTGTTTTTCTCCCCCCTTTCCTAAAGAAACGTTCCTTTTTCAGTCTTGTCTTTTCAAACCTGAAACTTTATTTAAATAAAAGAACAAAAATTATAAATAAAATGAAACAAACGTGGTGCAAGTGCACATCCCCTTGTGGAACAGTCTGCTGCTGCTGGTGCTGCTGAAGCTAGTGACGGGGCCATTTGCCATGGCCGGTTCCGCTGTTGAACCTGTTCACAAGCTGCAGGCAGAAAACAGTGACAAAAAGGTACCATGAAACTGCCAATGACAGACGAACAAAGCGTCACCCCCGCCCCTGAGTCACATCCCCTGTGTGTTCCTGTACACGCTCTCGGCCCCACAGGAAATCAACAGACAGAGCTAGGGACACATCCCAGCCAACCCTGACGCTAACGACTGTCTGACAGTGAGTATTTCCCTCCCTTTCAGTGTCTTGCAGAGACTGTTGGTACAAGCAGTCCCCACCGTACCTTGCGGAGTGCCTTGTTGGCCACTAAGGTGTCTGGGGAGACACCCGCCCGCTGGCACGTTGGGCAGGTATGTCCCTCCGATTCCAGCAGCGCTGTTCTAATGCCTGTGAAGGACCAGAAGAGCCAAAGCAGATGTGAGCAGAACTAAAGACAGTTTGAGAGTTCTAATCCCTTTTAAACCAATGCTTCCTGGGTGAATACTGTCTGCATGGAGAGCCTGGAGCTATCAACGTTGCACAATGTAAAAACGTCTGGTCTTTGGCAAATGACCTAAAGGTCGCTGTGTCCAATGATTCAACTCGTCTTCTTCCTACCCCCAAGGACACTGAGAATCCCACACCTCAAGCTTAAGGAATAAACCGCTGATCAAAAGCCATTAGCAGGTTTGTGCTCATTTCTGACCTCTTCTCACACATGTCCTTGCACACACAAAGAAGATGGAGCTAGATATGTCAAAGGGCAATAAAGCACTCTGACTTGTATTTCCCCCCTTAGAGGAGGGGAGTCCTTTCCTAGTCGGGGTGTACTGCAGTTTGAAATAGAACGGGGCCCAAAGTCAGCTGGTGATCTCCCCTTTCTGCTTTCTACAGATTAGATGGGAAGGTCAGAAAGGACAATCATGGGAGTAACACTTACATTCGTCACAGTAACTGTTCCCACAACAGGGGATGATTGCGGCATCATTCAGGATTTCTTTACATATGGGACAACACAACCATTCGGGAACGGGAGCATCTAAGATGGAGGAGGAGGAGGAGGATGGCTCGTCGCATGGGAAGGGACGCTTTTCTTTCTTTCCTCTGGCATACGCTTCCCTGGAGGGTGGTGGGGAAGACAGAAGAAAGGTACAAATGGGTAAAGGCAAACTCAGAGGGGACAGAAAGCTTGGTTCCACAGCTATTTGAGACAATTTGCATTTGTGAAGTGTCCTTCCAAAGCAAGATGAGCTTGCAAAGAGAACAACTCTCCCTGTCGGCTTTGGCAGAAACACAGATCACAGAAGCACAGAATTGTCGGGGCTGGAAGGGACCTCAAGAGATCATCGAGTCCAACCCCCTGCCCAAGCCGGTTCCTCAGGACACCTGGCAGATAGGAATCCAGATGGGTAGAACTAGTGTATCTCCAGAGATGACATTCCACACTGCTTGGGCAACCTGTTGTAGGGCTCTGACACCCCCACATTGAAAGTGTTCTTCCCCAGATTGGTGCCAACTCCCTGTGCTCCAACTTGAAGCCACTGCCCCTTGTCCTGTCCCCACAGACCACTGAATAGAGGCTGCCTGTTTCCCCCATGGGTGATGGCACACCACCACTTTAACCAGCTCCCAGGGCCGTTAACACTGGGACTGCCTGGTTTGAAGAGGAGCAGGTGGCTCAGAGTTTAGGGCCAAGGTCCAGTGACAAGGCTTCCTCCCTGGAAGATGCTGGCCAATGTGCCGGCATTGCCATCTCGGCAGGGTTTCTCTTGCTCCCTCTTCTCTCAGTCCAACTCCTTCAGTACTTACACATTCACAGATGGAATGACGTATTTCCCAGTGCTGGTCACCATTGTGCCCTTTGTGCTGGGGTCTTTCACCTCCACCAGGAACGTGCTGGGAATCCCCGTGCTCTTCTTTATCCTACGGACTGGCTCAAACCCTTTGTCCTGCCAAGAAGGGAAAGGGACCCACGCCCAGCGGGACATGGCGGTGATTATTAGAAGCAGCAGGAGCCTTTCATCCCACCCCTTGCCCTAATATGAAAAGGGAAGGGTACCAAGAGAGAAGTATTAACAGATGCATCAAAGTTCCCAGGGAAAGATCTACGGGCACATTTCACAGCACTGACCCAGAGGGAGGGAAATAGTCCCTTTGTAAATCCCCCTTTCCCTGGCATTCTGAAGGGCTTTGCCCCGTGGCCACAGAGCCGATGGGTTTCACCCCAAGAGAAACCCTTCTGGATACCAGTATCCATGCCCTGGCTACCCCACTGACACGGTCGACAGCCTCAGAGGGAAGTGATGCCACGAGTCCCCCCACTCTTACCCCATTAGTGGGGCAGTCCCTGCGGTAGTGGCCAGGTTTCCCGCAGCGAAAGCAGATGTAGCTTGGTGGAGGTGGACCCCAGCATTTCTTCACGGAACTAAAGGGGAAACAAAGACAAAGCTCTGCATCAATGTCTCTGGTGGGAAGAGACCGCCCTGTGGCTCTTCAGCACCCTGCTCAGGACAGACTGGACATTCTCAGCACTCACTCGACCGCACGGTACTGCTGGCAAGACTGGATCATCATGGCTGCGATCTTGTCTTCCTCGGAAGCGTCGGCTTCAGCCAGGTTGGCAGTCTGTGGAACAGGGCAGCATTTCACACCCACCATTCCCAAGCACCGCTCCACCCACATCAACCACTCCTCCCTTTCCTGAGGCAATCCAGACCGGCATGGATCGAGCCACTTGCATGAACATCTACCAAAACCTCTACAGAAACTGGCTGAATTTCTCTGAAAGCAAACAGCTGACTAAACACATCCACCTGTCCAGGAACTGAAGGGAATTCAAACACAGCATTTAATACAGTCCAGTGGGAAACCTGAAAACCTTTGGAAACGTGCAGCCTCCAGGCTAAAAGCCGGTCTGCACGGAGGGGGTTCCAGTAGCAGTTGGGAGCTGCTTCAAGTCAGGCTTGTCTCTGAAGGAGACATTTCCTCCAAAGCTGCAATGTGCAGACAACTTGCAGAGCTCTACACCTTACTGAGAGAAACGTCACCTGACAACTTGCAAGAGCCAAGGACACGTGCAGGGAAAGCACTAATGGAGACCACCTTCTTCTGGCAGCTCCCTGCACACCTACTCATTTGTTCTCTCCAAATGTACACTAGTGAACTTCTGCAGGGAGAGAGGGCAGAAGTTACCAGTGGGGAGAGATGGACTTTCTCTTCAGCGGGACCAAGGAGCACCCCTGCCTGCTCGCACCTTTGTAGCTTGAAAGGCCAGTCATTTCACTGGCCAGCTCTATGCCTTTTCCCACAGTGCAATGGCTTTCCCAGACCAAGTTACACAGAGAGGAGAAAAGAGTGCACACTGTCCAATCAAAGCCACAGGTGAAACTCAAAATCAAGACTGTAAAGCGTTAGCAAGAACTGAGAGTTCTCTTCAGGTGAAAGCAGTCACCCAGCTATAGGTCTCGGGGTACGATTTAAAAATAGGAACAGAGAGCGAGATACCTTAACAAGCCGGGCCAGAGAAGGGGATGCAGACGAGCCATCAACCTGCTGGGAGACAAGGAAACACAGATTCAATTCTACACTCACAGCACAGAAACCGTTACCCTCTCCTGTGGCCTGGACGCCTGCGCTCTATCCTCTGAGTGTCCCTGAAAGAGCCCTTCCCACCCTCCCGGGACCGGCAGTTGCTCAAACCCCAGTCCAACCCTGGGACGGCTCAGAAGGTGCCTCTGTGCTGCAGGACAAGAAACAAAAGCGCTGGGCAGGGCAAGCGGCGAGATGGAAGGCACAGCTTGGGAATGCCACTTTGTGCAGCAACACCACTTCCCCTCACGGCAAGCTGGGAAAGACAGGGATGTACCCAGAGGGGCCCAAACCACTTCTCTGCATTGACACGGCTGTAGGAACAAATGACCCAGCACCCG